>NW_020799142.1:21969058-22033219 GCF_003259725.1 Athene cunicularia
CCTGAGCGAGCGGCTTGGCGGGTGCAGGTGGGTAATGCCGGTCTCCCCCTGTTGCGGGCCCCTCGTCCCCTCATTAATCCCCTTTCCGCCCCCTCCCGCGGGGGGACGCCGGCCGCCCTAGCTGAGAGAAGCTCAGCCTGCGCCGCTGAGGAAAATCCTCCTTCTCCACCCAGCGCCTTATTTGAAACGCTTTGTGGAGTTTCCCTTTGAAGTTTGGTCCGTCTGGTGCCCGTTAAGCCCTCTTCACCCTTCACTTGCTCTTTAAGTCCCTTTTTTCCAGGTATCCCTCAGAACGGCGGGTGCGGGAGGGCTGCGGGAGGGAGGGGAGCCGGCTCCTCGGCACCGCCGTCCTCGTACTGCTCCTTCATCCTCCAGAAACAGACTGCCCTGGCAGCAGAGTCCCTTACCATTGAATTTAAAGCGTTTTATGACCCTTTCAACCTTCTCTACTTTTAAGATGTCACTGCTTAACTACAGCATAAAAATTCCTAATTTGACTTGAGCAAAAATTACAGAGGTGAGGTACATCGTGGCATAAGGATGCTGCTCCAGCTAGGTGATTAGGTTTGGTTTTAAAGTGTCTAGTTCCTACTACTTCAAAAGGTTTTGACTTGCTTAGAAATTCAAGCCTGAAGCTTTAAGTCCTGCATCATACAGAGTAAAAAGTGTTGTTCCTGCTTGCTTTTCAGCATCTGAAATCTGTTGTTTAATGTCAAAACCATTGAAGTAAATAAAAATAAATTCTAGTGTGGTTCCTGCATTCTTTGGAGTTTGACAATTTTTTTGGCACAACCTTTTAATTTCTCTTTTTATCTAAATATCGCATGCCTGGACCAGTCACTATGCCAGCAGAGTAAACAAGATCCTAACAGTGTTACAAGTAGATCATGGCTCAAAAACATGGTAAAATTATGCTTCCTCTTGGTATGAGTCATGCCACCACATTATGTGATTCCTTCCCTACAATTGTTAGCATTTGCTTTCCGATGGGTAAAGAGTAATCTTACATCGTTTGTTCAGCGCTTTATGTTTTTAGACCCCATTTTTTTCATTATTTAATTGCTTTTTTATTTGAATTCCAGTCTTCATGGGACTATGAAGTACATAATGTTTTCCTGTTTTGGCAAAGCTCTTTAGAAAATCAACAGCATGCCCCAGAGAACTTTCTGTCTATCAAAAAACGGGCAACAAGACTTTCCATAAGTGATCAAATGATACATGCCTAAGAAACCTTAATTATAGAAATTCCTTTCTTCCATATGCAGCTTTTTAAACTTGTTGCTCACCCATTAGATCACAAAGGCTTATTAGGAGCTTTCAGTGTCTTATGCACAGATGTACTTTGTGTGGTAAGTGTAATTGAAACCATCTTTAAAATTGCTTGGGAGAAGAAAGCCTGAGTACAAGCACTGAAGAAAGAGTTCACCCACTTTGGAATCTGGTATCTCAGAATTTTACAGAATTCAGAGTTGTTGCAAATTAAATTTTCTATAAATGTTCTGTGGTGTTTATTTTGAAGAGGGGTTCTTTAGTTGTAGGATGTTTTGGCAGATGCTACTTCACCAACACTCAGTAGGTTTCCAATGGCTTGACACTGCTCCCTGTTTCAAGTAAAGCTGCATCAGTCAGATGTCGGCTCTGCACTGTTGATTTTGTGAGGATATATGGGGAGTTGCAGAAATCGGGAAAGCAGAGGTGTACTTCAGTGCAGAGTCTTTGTACAGATTATTGATTTAGGGCATACTAGCTCATTTTGGCACTTACTTAGTTATCAGTTTATTTAAGAGGGGAAAAAACCACTTCCGGAGGATGAGTTAGTCTACCTAAGGTCTGGCCTATTTCCTAGGGGTGTCTCTTTTTCTTTGGTAGCTATGGAAGGAGTTTGTTAGGTTTTGGTACTAAACACATCAATTATGTTACTGACCTGTAGTGCATGGTGTGAACTTGAATTGTGATTCTTATCCTTAGTCTGTCTATGAAGTAGAGTGAGTTAGAACATAGGATGAAAAATGCTATGTAAATCCAAACTAGTAGTATTGCTGCATTTGCCTCACTGGCAGTCCTCTTCCATGTATGGTTAGGAAAGTTTGTTCAATCAATACTGTTTATGATTTGGTGTCTCTAATACTCTTCTTTAAATGGATAATTTTTTCTGGATGCAAGCAGCTGAAACCATTTCTTTTCTCAGCCTGTGTACAGGCTCTGATTCATTTGGGGAGGTGGATTGTGACTGGCAGCTGTTTTAAATAAGCAAAGCAAATGGCACTGGGAAAGGAAAGTTGTATGCAGTATGATTTGAAATATGTGGATTTAGGAAGATGGATACAAAACACACTGACTCTGCAGTCAACTATGACTAGACGTTCATAGCAGGGGCTTCCTTTTCTTACACACATGGGTATTCCAGGTACTGCAGCAGTATGTATACCTTATAGCTCCAACTCCCAGCCAACAACTGAATACTATAAGCTTGATCTTGAAAGAGATTTCAGTTGAATTTTGGTGCTTTAATGCCTTTGAAGAGAAGTTTGATGAAATGTTTGCCTTAGGAATGTTTACCAGATGAATAATGGGAATTTGTTTTTCCTCTCATCTGTGGCACCAGAAAAGCATTGGCTGGATGGGACTTCAGGGATCATTTAAGCCAGCCTTTTTCTCTGAAGAAGGAATAGTTTATTTAGATTATTCATGAACTACGTTCTGAAGGAGGTTTCATCTCTTCCCAAGGTAATTTACTCCTGTGCTGTTTCCAGTTCTAGCATGATTGCTCTTTAATTGTCAGGTCTCTAAACAATTCCTGTTGCTGCTGAATATTATTGCAGTTGCCACCAGGTCTCCAGAATGGTTCTATTCTATTGATGTATCTATTGGTACCAATTAATTTCAAGTTAGGCTGGGGAGTCCTGAATCCCTCTGTATCTGTTTTGTCACACCTCAGGTTAAGTTTTTCCAATGGGAAGAAGGACAAGTAGACTATATATTCATGAGTTAAAAAAACCCTATCAGGGTTTCAGGCTGCAAACTGACAAGACTAAGCAAGTCTGCTTTATTTCCCCCACAGATGCTGAATTCTTAGAAGAGGGAAGAATACAGGGTAAAATGAAAAATTTCTTGCTCAGCTAACTTTTGTACCTTTGACAGATCATTTTGTACCCAGTCATCCTCAATTTATGGCTTAGTATTATCTGGCATTTTATAGATCATTTCACAGCGTGTCCTAATACCCAGATTTATCACAGAAATTAGAACTGTAACTACTGTTGTTAATTATGGCAAAGAAATAGAATTTAAGGGAATGATTATTTCCTTCTATTTGGCACTTGGGAGGCCATATCTAAATTACTGTGTCCACTTTTGGGCTCACAGAACAAAGAAGACCGACAGATGGGACTGAGTCCAGCAGAGAGACACCAGGAGGCTTTGGAATCTGAAGGACCTGAGTTTGCTTAGTCCTGAGAAAAGTAAGGGCAACTCTAACTGCAGTCCTTACCTAACTAATGGAAAGTTACTAAGAAGGCAGAGCGAAGCTTTTTGCAGAAGTGTACAGCAAAAGGGCAAGAGGAAACAGGTGCAAATTGTAGCAAGGAAAATATAAGGTGAAAAATTGAATAGATTAATATCAGGAGAATAAAAGAAGGTATTCTCCTTATATGAACATAAGGAGAAAAATGAATATATGAATATAAGGAGTAAAGACCTTCACAATGAGGGTGGTTAAACACTGGAACAAGATGTCCAGGGATGTTGTGGAATCTCTATCCTTGGAGTTCTTCAAAACTTAGTTGAACAAACTGCTCTGTGATTCTTGATAGACTGGAGAAATGCCATTGCAAAATTACCTTAATGACAAAAGTAACTAGAAAGGTAAAAGTATTGAAATATGTGTCTGCATTCCATATTCAAAATCACTAGCATGAAAGCTTCTTGTTTTTACCTGCAATTCATGGAAACAAATTACAAAGGCACTCCAGGTTGGAGCATGGTTACAAAACATTACTTCCTTTAGGCTTAAAAAAAAAAAGTCAGCAGTGATTCATTGTCAGATGAGGAACTGTGGCATACTGTGGTATTGATATCTTTTCCGATTGGTAAATATGAACCAAGCTAATCACCAAAACAATGGTTTTAATTTTCACTTTTCATGTGGCATTTGATAGTTGTTCACTATTTCTCAGAGGTAGTATTTTGCCTCTTTCAGAATAATGAATTATTTAGATACCTAAAAACCTTCCCCGGCTTCCTGTTTTCATCCCCTTTGTTGTCCAATTATTTTCACTTTTGTCAAGGATGTAGTTAATCTATTATCATAATGGGTTTTTTAAAATGAAATTGATAATGTATTTTATGTAACTGTTTTGATTCCCTTTTAATCTCTGTAACCAAGGCAGATTTTTAAATGATGATTTTATAGAAATACTTAATTATTGATAACACAGAATAAGTGCTTGAGATTAGTTGGTAGTAGTTACTGTATGTGATTAATTGGTTAGTCATAGGCAGAATTTTCTGCATACAGATGATTTAAGTCAAAATATTACTCCTCTATTAGGAACTGTTTGTTTTTTTGTTTGGTTTTTTTTGGTTTTTTTTTCTCAAATAGTGTCTCATTTATTTAAATTTACTTCATATTGTTTTGTTAGAGAATTCCAGAACTTTCCCATGAAAACTGGTTTAATACAGTTGTGATACATATTATCACAATTTATTATACGATGTTAAACTAGATTATTAACATAGTGAATAGTGAAAAGCATTGTAGCTGTCCAAAATATGTTTACATTCTAATGGTCCTTTCTTATATTACACTGTCTTTTAGTCGTATATGGTGTTTGTACTATATACATCAATAAAAGTGATCTAGGCTATGTAATTGATGAACTGACAGTGTAAATGACTGGAGAGAGAGAGTTAAATTAGTCATTTACTTCAATATAATAGTGGAGAATGCCCCTTAAGAGCAGAAAAGAGTTTGGGTTTGTTTTCCATATTTTTATGTAATTTAAGCAAATAGTTCAGTGTCATGACTTCTACAATACTTTCCTACTGTATTTAATGTTAGATTTAAGTGGTTTGCAAAATCGGGAGTCCTGTGTGGCCAGGGTTTCATCATGCTGATATAATTAAGTCAAAAGTTATGCCACTGAACCTAACTGACCACCCTTGTATTAAGTTGCTCTTAAAGCAGAGTCAACTCCCTTGACTTTAAAGGCAGCCTTATTTTCACTTTTTTTCTGAAAAAGGGCATGCAAGATTTGGCTTTGTGTCTCAATATTCATTTTGTATCATTCAAAAGAATAACTGAAAATTTATCAGAGGTTTTAACGTAATCTGCCTTGGAAAGACTTCTTTTTGTCACTTACCACTCAGTGCTCTGTAGCATGTACAGAAGCCATTCTATCATGTTTATTCCAGACAAAACATGTCAAATTATTTTCCTTTTTAGATATCAAATTTAATCAGGTGAGAAAAAAAGTTTAAACTTAAAAAATCTATAAAGAAGCAGTTTTCCCTAAGTGTGTGCTTGAAACAGTCTATTAGTTGCATGTGAATTAGGTCTAGGTTCTCAAAAATATTTAGATTCCTTATTCATATTGATTTTGGTGGTGTCCAAATACTTTTGAGGGTATTGGTGTAATGGCACGAAAGACTGTAGACATCTATACTATAGGCAAGGCAATGTTCAGCTTTTAAATATGGGAGCCTCCATTTGTGCTCACAAGGAAAAAGTTAGGACACACTGCAACAAGGGTCCTTGTTGTGAGCACTGAGCCCTGGGTTGCAGTGCTGCATGCAGGACTTCTACATTTTCCATGTGATGTTTAGAAACATGAAAAAAAAAAAAAATTAATTTGATCCTTTGGAGAAATTCAGAGCTTCTCTAAACCAATGAATCTAAGGCAGGGTAATTAAACTTTACTGTCTGTGTTACTGAGTTATTAAATTGGCGGTTTTCTGCTAGGAAGAAATTCTGCAGTGAATTCCTGGCTCTTCTAAAATCAGTAAATATTCTGTCCTTGGCTTTGGTGGGGACAGAAGGTCATCCTGGTTATCTGTCCCGCTAAGCAGTTTCAACTTCTGTTATGGAAGAAGTGGTAGAATACTCTTTGTCAGTATCCTACACAACTTCAGAAATGTAAGTGGAAATTAAATGTTAAAGATAGCTGTATCTGTAGTCCTGTTCCTGGTAGACTCCCCTACCCTCTGTGCCTGAGTGCTTTTAAGCGTACTGCTCCTGAATGTTTACCTCTCCCTTCTACACTGGGGAGTTTGCAGGTGATTCATATCTTCTGAGATCTGACATATGATAAGTCCCTCAGGACTGGGCTGTTCAAGTCAAACAGAGTTTTATCCTGTCACAAGGTGAGTGTAAAAGCTGTAAAAGGAATGCTAGATAGAGCTACATGGTGCTTGAGAGGACAGTCTTCTAGGAATGAAACTTGCTAAGACTTTGATACATGTACTTCAACTCCAGTTGAACTAAAGACCTCCATATAGTGCCCTGCATGCTGGCGAAGGGCAAGACCATGCTTGCCAAAGTCTGCTGGATTCATTAGTCAGACTCTAGCAGGAGTAGAAACCACAAGGCTTTTTGCACTTTTGATTTTTTTTTTTCCCCCCCTGTTAGCTTGAGTATCTTGTTACTTGTTCAGGAAGAAAGCCAAAATCTATCAGGACAAACTTTTGTTTTAATATTCCTTAGAAATGAGTGGAGGGAAAACTTCAAAGATTTGTATATTGTTTTTGCTTAGATTAATTTGAACTTTTTGAGTGTAGTATAATTTTCCCTATGCTGTACCCAGGTCCTCAAAACAAGAGGGTTTTTTCATTCCTTATCTTTCTTTGTCCATTCTTCCTGAATTTTTCTAAAACTGCCCAGAATCTTTGTGGTTGGGATTTTTTTTTTAAAATACAGTAATATTATCTGGACTATTTTCTGACATGCATTTCTTGTAAAAGGAACAAATAAATAGAAATGTCTTCTTTCCTGATAAGTTTTGTGCAGGAAAAGGCAAATGAATGATGAATCACTTCATGGTTCTGGCAGTACTGCTTCCCCTGATGACTTGCTACACTACATACTCACAGCAAGGTAAGTGTCTGAACATCTGGCTTTTTATTTGGAAGCAATCTACAACAGCGGAAGCTTTGGACTTGCTCATTTTTAAGTTTCCTATGATTAAGCAACACGCTACATGCTTATTCAAGCGATTTTCTTCGGTAAGGTGATGAAGCACCTTGTATCTATAATTACCTTTTGTAACCTCATCATCCACAATTGCTTGTTGAATCAAAAAGCTGCGATGATGTGAAGCCAGAGTATATTTGTTTATTTGCTCCCCCTCTGTCTCATATGTTTTTGATCTGTACTCTGTCATCTTCAGATGCTTCTCTACCTCTTCCCTTCATGTTCTCTTTTTTGTTTGTCATATCTATGAAAACTTTAGCACTTCTGTTGGCTCTTTTGTGATTGTGCCACAAGATTCCAGGACTGGATTTTTATTTCTACGCTTCACATATATATCCAATACAGAGAAAAAAGGAAATATGCATATTTGGAGGGAACAAAGTTGAATATAACAATAACTCTGCAGAATTTTGTGAATTTTAAGGTAGAAGTGCTGCTTGCACACTTGCTGCTGGCAAGAGCATTGTCATGAGTCCATTAAACTAAAAAAAAGGATTTAATGTTTTTAATTGACTTTTCTGTGACTGCCATTAAGGAGGAAGCATTTACCAGATTGTAGTCTGCATTGTAGAAGCTATATTGCCTTAATTAAGTTGGTGAAGGAGAGAGAGGGGTAGTGTTTGTGTATGTAGTTGTTATCATACTGAAGGGGGTAATATATCTGTTTCAGACTTCTTTGCCTCTCTTCAACCTTGAAATTCATGTGTTCACACTCCATTCACCCACAGTGCCAGTTCCTCAGTTTTGAGATTAGAGTGTCAAAACATTGTAATGCAGGCAAGTCCAAACAGTTACTTTATTACAGTAAGTTGGTCACTTGTTTTCACGTGCAGTTGTTCAGGAATAAAATTAGTCTCTGCTGTTAATCATAAAGCTATTCATGTAGTCTGGAGTTAACTCTCAAGTTAAAACAAGTCTTAAGATGCCTTGATTATTTAACTTTTCAAGGAGGGGAAGATTATAGTCATCAATGATACAAATATTTCTGCATGTGTAAATTACACTAAAAAGACTTTAGGTCTCACATTGTAACTTAGTGGTCTTCAAGATCTTGGATATATCCTTTGCTTTATTATTTCTTCTGTTTGTTGATACTGTGTATAAGCCCTGGCTGGTGATCTTGACTGACTTTATGCCAGGCTCTGAGGAAAACAAAATTGTGTGAGGTCTGAAGTGATACATCATCTAACTGAAAGGAGATAGTGGAGAGCCACTCATACAGATGAAAAAAAAACAAACTAATGAGACCTTTGTTTTTTTGCCAAGTTAATGAAATGTGTCAGGTGAAAATATTCTCCATGATGAGAAAAGGGATGAGATTTTAGCTTGGACAAAAAGAGACATGTAGAGAAGAGAAGCAAGCTCATCATCAATGCAACAGGCATAGTAATGACAGTTACAATTAGAACTGGCTAGAGAAGGAGAAAAGAGGATAGGGAAATTCAGAAGATATGCAGGTTTGTTTTTTTTTAACGATGCACCCTGAAAAAGGAAGGGCTTTCTGCCAACTGGCTTGCTTTTCTTTCAGGTGTATTTGTTTCCTTTCTCTGGTAGCCTTACTTTGTGCCTGTGAGTTTGATTGAGAGGGTAACTGGGTCCCTTACTTTAAGTTTGTTTATTCGTGCTAGACCCATCTGTCTCCCTAAGTTGCTTCAGCACTGCAGAAGGAAAAGATAAGAATGGCAAGGGCCAGAGCTTTAGATAGCCACCTATTTACATATGTGAAATGAGATCCTCTCAGAGGTTTGGTACATGGTACTTCAGGTAAAAGGATGATGAGGTAAGGTTGACCAGAAAATGAGCAGTAAGATTACATGCTGGAGAGCAGCCACATCATAATCAATTTGTTCAAGTAAGTGGGATTCGTTAGAATGTGGGGAGATGAAGTCTGTCTTGTCTTACCTTCCCAAAATAACATAAGATACTCTGCTTCTGCAGTTAATTTTATGGCTCGCTTTGTTGCTTTGGTTGTTTTGGCTCCTTGCCTGGTCAGTCCTTGGCAGGGAAGCTAACAATATTTCTGTTTTCCCGTAAAACTTAAAAATGCTGCTCCCTCGTCATTTAGGCTAATGAGATTTATCCCCAGGCCTTCCACTTTGTTTATTCAGTTCCAGACATCTACTAGTTGTCATAGGTTCTGGGTTTCCTTACAGTAGTTCAACACTGATGGCCATTATTTTTCAAGCGCAACTGTCAAGCAGCAGATATGTATTTTAAGGACCATGTCATAACCATAGCCAAAATGGAAATTTTACTTTTGAAACATTTTTGGATTTACCTTAAAGAAGCACTAATGTCAGATTCTATCATCTTTTTCCATTAATTATATGTTAAGGGTGCAGTTAGAATTGATAGAAGGTACATGTGCATGTGTGTGTGTGTATACTTCTTCCTCAAAAACATTTTTAGGATACCACAGTCCTGTTTCTTGAGCCAAGTATTTGAATAATGAAACCTTGATTTCTCTCAAAGTATATCTGAAGAAGCCTATGCCAGTAGTTTCCTCTAGATTGAAAGCATATGGTTTTCATTTTGCTTTGACTTCCAGTGCCTTTCAAAATGGAATGCATTAAAAATATACCAACAGAGTTTGTAAATGATTTTCTAGAAGAGAAACAATCCTTTCTTTTGGCAGTTTTTAGTAAGTTGTTACTAATGGTACAGTATATACTTTCCTTCCTTTATTCTTTAATTATAGACTGGACTTGTATAAACAAAAAAGCTGTGTCAGTGTTCATATTCTCATCGTTAATAAATATGCTTATAAAGTATTCTTTTCTTCCTTTGATTGTTAAAGGATTGTTATAAGGCTTCTCTTGAGCCTTTCATTTCCTACAGTTAATGTAAAGATCCCTGTGCAGGGAAACTGCTGCACAGAAGTTAGTGCAAAGCAGGCAGTACAGGATAAATTACAAAAGAGTTTGGGTGTCTAATTGCTGCCAGAAGCATCTATCAAAATGTAGATTCTCAAACTAAATTTTCTGAATGCTTGCATTTCTACAGTCTGTAAAATTCCCAGATAATCACTGGGTCAGTGGATGAAGCACACCAGAGAGAAAAGTCTCTCAATCCAGCATATCCCTGAGGACTGTGACTCTAGAGGGGCAGGAATGCCCAGAATGAATACTGTTTTATTAAAACATACAGTTACTTCTCTAAGTTCTTTTCTGTGTCTTGGTCAGTATAAGCATTCTGATCCTGTTGTTTCTAACAGCCGGAAGCATCTTGGAAAGTAACTGTGGTAAAAGAAAAAAACCTAGTTACTTGGCCATTTCAGTTTCCTGGCTTCATTAAAAACCAGATCAAGTTTAGGGGCTTTTGTTTGTTAATTTTTCAGGAAAGAAAGTAGATACAGATCAGCTAGTGCCATATTTCATCTCTTCCAAGAGTTAAGGTTTTTTTTTGGGAGGGGTGACAGAGCCAATATCTAAATAGGGGGACCACTCATAAGGTCATCTGTAGTTTTCAGCAGGCTAGTCTTCTTAAGAGGCTTTTCCTTTCCTGACAGCAAAAGGGACGTTATTTTATTTGGGAAATTAACTCCAGACCCACAAAAGGTTGGCCATTATAACTAGGTGTCTAATTACAGTGGAAGAATCCACAGCCTGAAGTACCTAAGCTCTGTGCAGAGCAACCAGGAATGTACCTGATGCTAGACTATCATGTGAGCTGGCTAGTGGAGGGAAATGCTGAACCTAACCTGTTCAAATACTTGATTTACATTAACTAATTTAATCTTAATTAAGTCAGAGAGCAAAACTGATCCTAGATTTTCTGGATTTTCTACCATAATGATGGCTTGCTGGAGGTTGGGATTTCTTGGTATTCAGTCCCTATTAATACATTAAGTTGTTCCTCTTCATAAGACTATAGAAGAGATGGATCAATATTTCCCATACAGTAGCTAGTAAATTGAGGGCATAAAGAAATTAAATAGCTTACCCAATGTCATGGTGAGGGGCTACTGAGTAGAATCAGAAACCTCATTCTAGCCTGCTGATGCCTTAAAATGAAAGATTATCTTTGCTTTTGATATCAACAGCATGGGTCTTGATCACTTTTCTTTTTTCCCTTCAGAACTGTTGGGAGTGGAACCTATCTTATTTCTAATGTTGTTTCAGATCTCCTTTGTAACTTAGCTAAACATTAATAGTTTTGTGTCCTTTTTGTGCTCCTAGAATCCATTGTGTTTCCAGTAACATACCTTAATGTTTCCAAGGATTTGGCTCTTCAGCAGCTGCTGGTGGAATGGGATGTTGGCAAGTCAGCACATGATGCTGAGCTGACCATGTCTTTTGAAATACAAGTCTGTCGAACAGATGAAACTACTACGGTGTGGACAGTAAGTGTATTTTTAAAAAGGTTTATTAGTCATTTACAAAATAAAGGAAGCTAAAGGAAAATCAAATGTTCAGATGCATATGCAGATAACTTTGCTGTATAGGTTTAAGGTTTACAAAACTGTACTAGAAATACCTCTGTATTTCACTAGGTGCCAGACTTGCTCTAATGTTATGCAGGTTTTGTGTAAGAAAAATACTGGCTCAGATGATGTCATTTCCACCTGTGCAGAATGTAGGTATGCATTGTGTACCCTCACTGAGGAGGGTGATAAACTTAGGAGATCTGATTTTGAAGGCCTCTGTTTTCCTTTCAAGGTACAGGTAATCTAAGACACCCTCCAGAAACATCCCTACCATTGTTTTTTTGGGTTTTTTTTATAGTGTGATGACTACTCTTCACTGGGGACTAGCAGAGTGTGAGTCATGTTGCTGCAACTCCTCTCACCTTGTGAACCAAACAATAGTCTCAGTGTGAGGGAAGCGTTTTAAGCCCTGTGCTTGGCCCTGTTAGTAGCTACTTTATACCCATCTCTTCCAGTTAAGGAAGAAGTAGTGATGTCTCTTTTTCAAAGTCCCTATCCTGCTAGTTTTCCTTAAAACCTAAACCAGTCAAATTTTCTGAAGAGGTTGAGATCACCCAAATCATAGGTTTAGGCATGTTCCTGATGTTTTCCCCAGTTCATGGCTTCAGTGTGAGAGTTTTTGTCTCCAGAGGAAATTTCTCCTCCCTTGGATTTGACAGAATCTTTTGGAAACTAAATGCATGTTTTAGGGATATTAAGAATCGTAACTTAAGAGTTATAACTTACTCCAGTCAGCCAAGTTGGTAGTATTTTGTCTCTGAGTTTGAAGAAACACATCTTCGCTGCAAAGGAGCTCTATGCAGTTCAGAAGATCTTGACCACTTTGATACATGGGATAGGATTTTTAACACACCACGAGTACATAACCCTGAAGTCTGAAACTGCGGCGATATAGCTAAAAACAATTAAGTGGGTTTTTTTGGAGTATCCTTCCAACAAACTCTTATTAACTTGCTGGAAGAAAGAACAAGTTTTTTTTAATTCAAGGATGTAGTCTGTTCTGTAACTCATAGTAAACATGACAATGAAAATAAACAGGGTATTTTGCATGTCACTCCCACACAGGAATGAATTTGCCTCTTTTTTTCTGAAGAATATGTACTGATAAAAGAAACTCTCTGAGTCTGCTCATACCAAAGCACAGACAGTTTATATAACTTCCAAAGCAGTGACTACATTCCTCAGTGCTAAAACTGAGAAATTAAATTGTAAGATGATTGCAGCTATTTTCTCAGAGTGGTGGTATTATGAAAGTGCAGGTGTTGCTGATGGAAAGCAGTAATGGAGAGCAGTTCTGTCATTGTCAGTGTGAGCCAGGGCTCTGGTACAGCTTGTACAAGCAGCACAGATCTTTATGCTGAGAATCTTGTATGGTTGCTTTAAGAAGTACTGAAATGTATGTTCTGTTCTAAAATGTATTCAAAATTACAGGTGATTAATAGAATTTTTTGAGCCATTTTTTTCTGCTTCTTATAGGCTTTCATGCCAGGGGAGATTGATTTGGGATACATTTTCATCTGTCTGTGTGTCTATGTGGTGCCCTGGTTTCTTTGAATTGCTGTACCATGTATTGGTGCAGCTCATTTAGTGCCCAGCTGGGCCTTAGTAGGTACATGCTGAGATAAATTTGCGGGATATCCTCTCTTAGAGAGCAGCAGAACATTTTATATTTTTTTGCTGTTTGTCTGCGTTTATATAATTCAATACAAAAATGTTTGCCAAATGACAGAGCGCTTAGCTCTCATGATTCTTTGAACTTCATTTTATATTATAGGCTATCCTGTTACCTTCATGGAGCTCTAAAAGTTTTGGATGCATTTTTTTCATGTTTCTTGCATGTACATTTTACAGCAGTCAAACATTTTGGGGAAATCAGCAGATATTTTCCTATTCTGCTGGTCACTGATGGTAGTACTGTCCTCAGAACTACAAGGAGATGTCATCTGCATAAATCCTTACTGGCCAGTAGAGATTCCTGCTGTAATTCAGTGCCAGAGGTAGGTAACCCAGAGCATTAGACCAGGTGCACTTGCAGGCAGCAGCATCTGTGTGTGCTATTACTCATGTAATAGCAGGCGCAAATAATCCACTGAAGGTCTCTGAGAGCAAATCCATTTCATGAGAAGCAGGGCCTGACTCACAGCTATGTTGCCAAAATCAAGTAGTCTTACCAGTGGGTCAGTCACTCTGTTTCTGCTAGTACGGATTTGTAAGCAGTTACTTAGTTTACTAGCGTGAGATCATGTGTAGCAAGTGGGATTTCAGAGATTTATTTTTCAAAAGCATTTTCCTCATTTGAGCTTTCTCTCTCTCACACTCCTTTTGACTGTACTTCCAAAGTGTCTAGACATCACTGTGTTTTCAGTACTTTGCCTAACTGGCCTTTGTTTGTAGGAGTTCCATAATGTCACACTTAATAAATCAGAAAAGCCTCTTCACTGGAGATGGGATTCAGATTTACCTTTGGAGTGTATGTCACATTCAGTGAAGATCAGGAGCAAAGCAGAAGCATCAAAAATCTGGAGTCAGTGGAGTGTGTGGGAGACTGTCCCGGGTAAGCAAAACAAGACTTTGCAATATTGGTTTTATTTTTTCCAGTACAAAGCTAGATTGTTATTCACCAGTGACTGTAACAGTGAAGTCCAGTTCAGGAGAGATGGCATCAAATCAAAAATCCAGTTTGAACTCTTTCATCTCTAGGCACAAAACAACTCTTTTTTTGTTGGCAATAATAGCAATGCTTCAGCCATTGTTTTAATTTGCAGACTATCATCCTAAGCTAGTAGACAAAAAGTTTTAGAGCTTTTCTTGCTCACATGTTAAAACAATGCAGTACATAGAGTGGCTTGGGATCTTGGATAGGCTTCAGAGGGTAACCTATCACCAGGTCAGACGCAGCCTTGGCCCGGATGGGGGAGAGGAGAGGAAGCGCATAGCGATGGCTATGTCATCTGATGCATATATTGCTTTTGTTTGGGATTCATAGCTTTGATGAGTATTGAAGAAGTGGAAAGAGAGGACCAAGTCAGCTCCTTATGTCACTTGGAATGAACTGTGAATTATATGAGAGTAAACAGGGAGTGAATCAATAATGTAATTAATGATATCACAAAAACCTTTTTTTTTCATATGACTATGTTTTACCAGAAGAGCTCCATTTCCAGATAATTTTGTTTAAACAAAATATTAACTGCTTTAGAAAAAAATGACTACAGTGATTTTGTAAAGAAACACTATTCTTCTTTGGAGATGAAGTCCTCCCCTTGCCCCTGCTCCGTCTTGGACTTATCCACAGCCTGCAGTCCCTTAGGGGTGCACCTGCTCCAAGTGGAACCTGTGAGCCACAGTCACATTCTCTCTGAGGTGCACCCCTTCCAGCATGGCCTTATCCATGGGCCACAATCCCTTCAGAGATATACCTGCTTCAGCATGGCCTTACCCACAGCCACAGTCCCTTCAAAAGTGAATCTGCTCCAACCTGGCCTCACCCACAGCCAGTCCCTCCAGGGGTACCTGCTCTGTCGTGGGCTTATCCATGGCCACACGCTTTGAGGTGCTCCAGCATGACCTCATGCACAACCACTGATGCTTCATGGTGTGCCTGCTGCAGCATGGATTTACCCACAGCTGCAGATGCTTGTACCTCCTCCAGCAAGGACTTCTTCTTGGGCCACAGTCCCATCAGAGCTATATCTGCTGTGGCACAGACATACCCACAGCCACAAATGCTTCGAGATACACCTGCTCTGTGGACTTATCCACGGCCACAGACACTTTGGGGTGTCCTGCTCCCATGTGGACTCATCCACAGGACACAGCCCCTTTGACTTGAGTTCACACTGGAGTTCCAGCCTCTCCAGTACAGCAACACAGGAACAGCAGCAATGTCCTGGCCATCTGCCAGCACAGGCACATCACCATTGCTGTTATCAGAATGCTCCCAGGCACAGCAGAGTAAATCCAAAAACCAGCACTGTACCACCTACTAGGAAGAAAATTAATTCTGTCCCAGCCAAAACCAGGACAACGTTTTTCTAGGCCCCTGCTCATAATCTTCAAGAGCAGATATTTTGGCTGTAAGCATCAGATTGGTCATAGGTGCAGGAGGTAGTGTCTAGTGGATTAATTTAGTCTCTTAGGTAGTTTATTGGACTATATTGTATGTTTATGGGTTTAAGAGAAATATAGGTATGATTACATGTGAATTTGATCTCTGTATGGGGAACAATACTAAATAGAAGTGCATGAATGGATAATATAACATTAGCAGATTCATGTGTAAATGCTCAGTTATGTGTTCTGGTTCTGGTTGAAGGTGGCTGCCATGAGCAGATTTTGAAATGGTTTATTATGTATTAATTTGCAGGCCTGGACACTTCAAATAACAGTGGACCACAAATCTTTCCAAATGAAAAAATTGTAGAGGAAGGCTCTGACATCATGCTTTGTTGCATTGCAAGGAAAGGTCATATCATTAAGGAATTCTTTCTAGACCCACCTGTTCATGTTTTCAACCACACAAATGGTCAAGTTGGACTTCTCACTGTAAAAAATGTGGCACATCAAGAAGTGCCTCACATCTCTGCCTACTGTATGGAGTCTTGCAATGAAGAACAGTGCTATGATCATGCAGTTTACATTGTTGGTAGTAAGTGAATGCTTTATTACAGTTCTATTTTCCTGTTGTTATTAAGTCAAGAATGGCTGTGGGGAATGGAGGGAGGAAAAAAAATATTGCTGTAAGTTGTCGTTGTCCTGTCATGTCCAGCTGAACTGTGCTTACACTTGCATATAGAAGGCATTAAAAAATAGTATTAAATGTGTTCAGATTAATGTCATTAATTGATCCTAGGACAGGTGATTGCTTTTTAAATATACTTACCCATTTAGGAGTTCAGCTTTGTTGTCTGTGTGCATATGGTAAAAACTCAGCACAGTACCCCTTTCAAAGGCTAGTAGTAATTTTTACAGATAGAAAACAATACAGATTATATTAATGAATGTATGAATATAACAAAAAATAGTAACACAGAGAAGTGTTTGTATTGAAATTAATTTATGGTGTTAACCTGACTTTTTCTGCAGAGTGGTCACTGAATATGTATAATTGAAATAGTAACATCTGTAATAAACCAGACTTTGTCCATATCCATTATTTCTAGTTTGTTAGTATAGTAAAAATGTTGATGACTTTTGCCTTGACTGTCACGCTCTTGGGGTTTTTTTTATGTCTATTCCATCTGAAAAGAACCACCTGATACACCTAAATATTTTTCCTGCCAAACCCAAGACATGAGAATAGTAACATGTACTTGGAGCCAAGGTGGAGACACCAATCTTTATGGACGTCATTCACCAAAATACACCTTGTCTGAAGAGTAAGTCTCCTCATTGTTATATTGTCTGGCCTGTGCTGTACAGAACAGTCACATTCTTCCCTGTAATAGCTGTGCAAATGGTTTTTATCCTTACTGCAATTAGCTACCTGCCTTTTTCCAGCTCGCTGATCAACTAACAAATTTTGAGCTATGCGGAACTTCTCTGAATTAGACTACCTGTAAGTAGTTGGAGGTCCATTAGACCAGTTCTGCTTGGTAAAGCTTGTTCTAACCATTCTTTTTGGGTTAATTTGTTCAGACATCTTTCAGTGGATATGAAGACACCCTGCAATCTGGATAAATATCTAATAACTTAAAACTATAACATAATTATTGGATAACGTACACAACAGATAACTAGGATTTAATCAGCTGGTAGTCTAAGTATTACTGTGTTCACAACCCATTGACACTAACAGTGACTGAAATTGATGATTCCCAGCTAACCCTCAGTTAGTCTGATTAACCTCCCTAGTTCTTTTTCTTTAAGACTTTATATATTGATGTTTTCCTTCTTGAGTCCTTGACCTACTGACAATCTTTTTTTTTTTTTTTTTTTTTTTTTTTAAATCTCTCTGCAAACTTTCTCACAGCTATTTAGCAGTCTGTGTCAAGGTTACATAGCTGTGGCATATCAGACCTGGCCCTTCGCTTCTTGCTTCAGAGCCATCTAAATGGAGAGGGGCTTTACAATAGTGCCTTCAGAGAAAGGGGAACTCATAAAACAAACCAGATATCTCATCATCACAACAAACTTTCATCAAAAGATCTCAGCAGAAAGCAGGTCATTATTGCATATACCTTCATGGCCTCTGCATCATTCAATTCCATTAAGATACTGTGATGGTGATTTAAAAATGGAAAGTTAGAAAATGCACTTGAAATTACTGCTTCATTTAAAAGAATAGTGGTAGACATATGAATGGATTAATTCTTGGCAAGTAAGTCCCTAGTTTAGAATTTCCATTAGGAAATCACTAAAAGCAGTTTAGCTGTATCTTAAAAGTGTAAAGTAAACTTAGAATTATCTTAAAAGGATAAAGTGAACTTAGAGTTTGAAGAAAACTTTCTTCTAGTTGTGAGAATCTATATTCAACCTACTTCAGGCTAGGAGAAAACTGGGTGGCTTCATATAGTCCCCCTCAGCCTTATTTTTTATTTTGTTATATTCTACTTGGGCAACAAAAATTTCAACATTTATGTCAATTGTGCATTATGGAAAAATGTCTTTGTCTTTTTTCCCGTCTTCCCCCCTGCTCTTTGATAGGTTTTCCAAACAAACAGTTCCGTGCACAGTAAGTTGTTCTGAGCAGTGCTCGTGTTCTTGGGATGTAGGCCAGCAGAGGATCTGTAATATCACAGTGACTGTGGAAAATCCGCTGGGAAAGAAAACTGCCACGGATGTTTTTGATGTAACTCACAGAAGTAAGGTCTTTTCTGTGTCTTTGTTGAGGGTTTTTGTTGCAGGCCTTGTTCTTCTAATCTTAATCTGAGTGCCCCAGTTTAAAGTATGGAAGTCCTTGGTTTTTGTCTTCACAGTTTTTATTAATCATCTGTCCCTGTGCTATAGTTATCTGCTGTCTCTTCAGTTTCAGCTTTGCAAAGTTGTGTTAATGGTAGAAAAAAGATTCACTCCAAAGGTCAGATTTGTTTATTGAAATAATCCCTTAATGCTTCAAAATCTGCTTCTTTGCTGAAGCTGGTTCATAGTATAAGAAGCAACATGATACAAGGATATAAAATGGGACGTTCAAGAAAAGTATCTGTGGAGGTTTCTTGGGAATTCAGCCCTTTCTCCAGAATATTATTGGAAATGCTACTGTCTTTCCAAAATAAAATGGAGAGGTTTTGAAAAGTGGGTAAATAAAATTACTAACCGATTACTTCTCCAAATGAGATGTGAGACAAGTGTAAGCAGCTATTGCCAGGAAAGAGGTGCTAGTGCAAATGTGACTTGGTGCTGCTATGCTAAGTGACATCTGCTGTGGTACTGTAAGGGAGGAAGTGTAGTTCCCCATCAGTGAAACAAACCAGACTATTCTGTGAGCAGTAACTGATGGCTGTGGTTCCTTTTTCCCTGTCAGTTGTGTCACAGTGTGCCCCATAAATTTCTACCTACTCCTGCCTCAAAACACCTGGGTGTTTACTGCGTCTCCAGCAGGTATTTGCAGTTCTTCTGTCCTCTAGCCGCACCACGTGCACTCAGTGTTCCCTTATGGCAGCCTTACCTGTTTGAAGAAGCAGGAGGCAACATGTTCTTTGCTTAATTCTGAAGCTGACAGGCTGATGGACAGGGAGGCTGCTGGTGTAACTGCTGCATTCTAGCAGTGCTTCCTTCCTCAGAGGCACTGATTACAGTTTTATTAGACATGCTTTTTCATATGACTTGCAGGAACTTATGTTAAATGCCTGTCTCTGTTAAATTTGTGTCAGAGAGGCATAAGAATTCTAGAAGTTGATTATTTGATTGTTTGGGATGGAAGAAATAGAGCAGGAGGTGGAGGAGGAAACTGACAGGTTGTAGTGAGACAACAATATAAAGTAAATTTTCATGGGAATTCAGGCTAAAATAGGTCACATTTAATTTGCTAAGTACATAAAAGTTTAATTACTATTTTCTTTTTCCAGTTCTAGTGATTGTTACAAGTTAAAGAAATGACATATAATATTTATGATAAGTTAACCTTTTAAATAATGATTGCTGTAAAGACCTTTATGTCTTCTCTGATCCTAGACATATTTTCACTAGACTTTTTCTTACTGAAAGGATGTCAGCAAGTAAAGGAAAACTGAAATTAATTGTTTCCAATTCGTATGTGGTAGCTGGGACCTTCTGTATCGAACACAAGCTCCTTTGACTCTGGAAGTCTTCAAACTGTAATTCACATTCTGTGAAGTTCTAGGATAATGGCTGAAGCTGTAAACATACCACTCACTTGCATTACCATGTCTTATTACTTACAACTGGACTGATAATACAGGAGAGTTTGAGATCTGCTGCTCTTGCTTAATACTACTTACATAGCAGTAAAGGATCTCAGAAATCTTTTGGAAGAAGTAGAATTGGCACTGTTTACCAGAGGGTAACTTCTGTCAGGTTTCAATAAGAGTTGTGAATAAAATTTCTGGTGAAGAGTCTGTTATCTGGGGTGTAGAAATGTGGCAAATGTTACTCACCATGCTGCATCAGGAGCCTCTGCCAGACCCTGGATTAGAGAATTTTGCTGGATTTGCAATAAAAGTCTGACTTTTTTTCATGATGTTCCAAAATACTTCCAAGTCAGCACAAGGTTGGTTTTTAAAAATCTTTTACAACATTTACTTGTATTTGCATTCTAAAATTAATTTTTACTAATTATCTGTTTCTCCTAGACGGGCAGAAAAAAAAATATCTATTTCTTATTTGCTTTTACTGTTCAGCTAAAATACCTTAAAATACTTTTGCATATATTTTATGTTTTACAAAAGCTAACTCAGATTTTCCATTGGTAGTTTATCCTGCTGCACCTTTCCAGCTGTGGGAAGAATACACAGATACTGAAATCACATTATATTGGAAACATCAAAACAAAGGAATTGAACTCTTTTGTCAGACTGAAGTGTTCCAGCCTGATGGGAAAGTAGAACTGGTATGAAACCTAAATTTCATACACAAAGATATAGAAAGTATCTTTTTGATGTGAGATTAAAAAATAAATCCCCAGCAATATGAATATATTCTAAATCTTGTGAATGTGTTGGTGTGTCTGTTTTCTGAATTTGTTTGTTCCTAAGGTCTGCACTGATGATGTGGTCCATGAGGGCAGCCATTGCTGGCACTAATTCATACTCCCAACACTTCCTATACTGCTGGTCACAGTAGACAGTGTGACTGGTCCACATACGTGGTTCTGTCCTCTGCTGGATGGGTTCTGACATTTGTTGAAGTAAATGAAAATACTTATAGGCCTTATAATTGCTGTTAGCTATTCCTAATCTTGATTTGTCATGGTTTTGTTACTTGTATCATTTTACACACAAATGGTTGAGAGGAGTGTTGAAGGCTTTGTATTAGTCCGGGAGCTTTCTGACTGCTCTTGACTATACTTGATGGTAGTTTGTCTGGTTTCTAGAGAGGGAACCCAGAACACTTTTTCTTCCCATTTGAGTAGGCTCCTTGTCTTGTTCCACCTCTTTCACAAACACTGAGGCTGACTGACTCTTTGAATGTGTACTGTGGTTTCTCTGTAGACCTTTTCTTAGGAAGGCAGCTTGTCTCTAGCATATTAAAAAAAGCATTATGAAGATCAGGATCAACCTGCATTGCCTTAAGTATTTCTCGAGAGCTGTTAGATCAAATGACTGCCACAGCTCACCATTGCAGGAGACAGTTTAGAGGAGAGGTTTAAAAGCATGCTCAGTTTTTGACTCTTAGCCAAACTCACCCTCTCTCCTATGAGGGAGTGAGGGAAATGGTCAGGGAAAAACGAACAGAAAATGTAGCTGTTGATGCCTTGCATAGATCTGGAAGAGCATCCTACTTACATGAACTGAATAAGAGACCCAGACTGTGTGAGGATAAGATCTCAGTAAACTCCCTGCCTCAGGTAGTCATTTGACAGGTTGTGAATGACTCCTACTCAGACAGTTACACAGAGACAGCTTTCAGACCTCTTTTTGGATCTCCCAGTGTTTTGCTCTTGTGCATATCTTTTTTTTTTTCTTTTTTTTTTTTTTCCCCCACTATTGTTCCATGATTACCTTTTTCCAGGTGAAGCTTAACTGGCTGTCATAGGATCTAGAGGAAGAACTATTTTTTTTTCAGACAAAAACCTGTTGTTAATGAAGCTGAACTAAGCTCTGACTCTTCTGTTTTTCTGTCTTGCAGCACAATAGCTCAGACACACATCTCCATTATGCCAGCATCACCCTGGGTGGACTGCAGCCATATACTACATATGCAGCTAGAGTACACTGTGGGGCAGCTAAGCATTTCTGGAAGTGGAGTGAATGGAGTGAAGCCCGATCCATCACAACAAAGGAAGCAAGTATGTCCAGTCTATTGAGAAGGGAAGCTTGAAGGATGTTCTTCGCTTGCCACCTCTGCTATTTGTTGCTACTTTTCTGCTGTGTAGCAGAGGCCTGCTGCATGCATAAAAGTTGAAGCATACTAAGCAACCTTTAGGAAGGTGGCTTCTTAAACAACTCTCATCCTATCTGCCAGTCTCTGCCATTTCATCCAGTGTAGGCAGTGGGAAATCCAGATGACTGTAAGGGTGGATGGACTTAGTTAAAGTGTTCTGTGGGGGCTGGAGGAACTGTGCAGAGGTAGGACAAACACCTGGGAACTGCAAACAAAGAAATATTTTCTACAGAAATGGACCAGGCATTCATTCAGAAAAAAGAATGAAGGGAGGAAGAAGTTAAGGGGTAATGTTTTGGCAAGACCTGGGAGTGATGGAGAAAAAGAGGGTTTGGGTGTGGAATTTCTTCAAATGGGAGGAAGCAATTAAATGGTTTACCCTTTCTGCACCTAGAACATCTTTGGTTTTCTGTATTTATTGCAGCTCCGTCAGGGAAACTGGACATCTGGAGACAAATTACACCTGTTCTGGGGGGACGGAATGTGACCTTGTTCTGGAAGGTGAGACATCAGTACAGAACTGGAAACAAACCCATTCATAAAGAGGTTGGAAACTTCTCCCATGAACTTTAAAAAGTTTGTGTGCATTTAATAGCAATTCAATATAAAAATGTCTTGTAAGAATCTAAGACAAATATTATATATAACATTTCAGAATGTATATAGCTGTACAATGGTGTGCTGTCCTGGCATTTCAGACATACACTTCTGTTTTTCTAAGTAGTATAAAGAGACGATTTCTGCATTTCCATTTCAGCCAGTATAATAATGCATGTATGGAAGCAAGTGTTTATATTCTTACATAAATAATAAATCCAATTAGTTAGTTAAGGTTCTAAATGCTCCTCTCATATTTTTTTTGTCAAAATTTACTAAGTAATTGGTGTCTACCCCCATAACTTTTTCCCCAGCAAGCACCAAGTTTTCGAGCAAATGGAAGAAGTATTTCATATGAAGTAAGCTGGGAAAAAGTAGAAAATGGTTCTAAGCCTGAAAGCATCTCCTTTTCATCTGTCTACAATAGCACAAGGATTTCAATTGATAACCATTCCTACAGAATCAGTATCGTGGCAAAGAACAATGTTAATTATTCACTTCCTTCAGTACTGATCATCCCTAAAGCTACAGGTAACAGTAGGAGTATTTTCAGTTAGATTTCCATTAAGAGAGTTTTGTTTCTACCTATTTTAAATGAAATGATAATTTATCATCTTGGGGGAACAAATTAACCTGGCCTGTTAACTCACATCATTGCTATCTGGAAATTATTACTGTATTTTTACCTACAGTGTAGAAACTGTATGTGTATTAAGCTTAAGTGCCTTGACCCATCCCTTACAACAGAAGGTCTGTTTTGTACAGAGTCACCACAGAGCAAAACACATTTGGCCTTAAACTAGGGCCTCAGACCTGTGGCAGGTGCTGTGAAGGTGCAGCCAGTGCTTCATGGGGAACTCTTGTGTGTGATTTAGCCTCTTGGCGCTTTCTGTTTTATCACTCCAGGTTTCTGCAGTTGAGTTATTTTTATGAATATATAGTAATAATTACTGGATGTTTTTTGAGCTGTTAGCTTTCAGCATGCAAAGAGATCAGCTTTCAGCATGGGAAAGATCCCATATGTCTGGAAGTGAAGGAATTAAATTATTTTATTTTTGTTTTAGGAGTTTAATGTATAAACTATATTGATCATTTCTGAATCTTAGTTGTCATGCAGGAAAATAATAGAGACTCTGATTTGTTCACTCCTAGGCACTGAAGAGCTTAAAGAACGGGTTAATGGTACAGATGATGGCATTTTTATTTCCTGGGAGCCCAGACATATATATGACAGTTATGTTATCGACTGGTGTAACTTTCCAATGTTGCAGCCTTGTGATTTCCAGTGGAAGAGATTTGGGCCCAACACTTCCAGTGCTCTGATCAACTCAGGTGAAAACCAAGCAATTTTTCTTTCTGTCTGTGCAGCAATCTTTCATGCTGTGGACATTAACTGAATTTAGGAAACAAATACTTTGGAATATTGAAGTCTGTGTAGTGCAGGTGTAATTCTTCAAAGGCTTATGGCATCATGCTTTGTCTAGCAAATGAATTAGATACCACAAATGTGTTACCACCATTAAGCCTTAGAAGTCAGCATAGCATTTTAGAAAAGTCACCGTAGTATTTTAGAAAAAAACTCTTCTGAGTAGCTTGTAGTAACATCTTGAGGGAGAGTGGTGAGGTTAATGAAGGAGTTAAACATCTTTTAGCAGGAGAGGTGGAAAATGAAGTTTTGCCTTATCTGTAACATGGGTCAAAAGTTTAGACTTGGGCAATTTAACACCCACTGTGCAGTGAGAGGTTTAGTGCTGTCAGTGTGCCACAAATAATGTATCTCAGCACCAGTTGTGTGGTTTTTATCCCAATGGTGGCCATTAGACCTAAATCCTTTCTGGTTATGGGAAAGTTGCTCTGAAATACTTCCACAGCTGCAAGAATATAGCCTTCCTGGTGTCTCTTGAGCTGAGAGTTCACTTTGAAATGAAATATGTTTGAACAAAATTTGACTGAATGTGTTTCAATGTGCAGTAAAGGAACTGCACTTCAGTTCATACAAACACATGGGAACCTTCATCCGTAATGAGGGAGAGCGTGGTATCACGTGGAAAATATGTTGTTCAGTTCTTTGGTGGATTCACTTGGTTAATCTGAAAGGAAGGGGATGTTAGTGAGGATAACATGGAATCCTGATGTATTGGTATATGTCTACATTAAACAGACCAAAACACCACCTTTGCCTGTGTCAGAGACAGATATGAAATTATCTTGCTCTTTGATGCATTTGGAGTCTATTGTGCACTCATCTTGAATACTCTAGGGTAACAAAATTATATTCACTCTCCCATTTCTGTCTCTCAGACAGAATAAGTGTGTTCAATTCACATTATTCACACTAAGAACTGGTTTACCCTGTGTCTGTTTCAGTTGCTTTAATAGCACAATAGCACACTAGGAAGATTTTAATGCATTATTGACCTCTGTAGAAAGCAGTTAAGTAAAAGCAAAACCAAAAGACAAATCGTAACCTATTTTTGTAATCAGTTACACTATTTTCTAGCTGCGTTTGTTCCAGGCGTGAGATACAACTTCCACATCTATGGATCTGTTGCTAATAGAGCCTTCTTACTGGCAAAGAAGACTGGTTATCTCAGGGAGCTACGTAAGTTGGCAACATATTTAGGGTTTGTGTATTTGCTAAATTCATCTGTCATGACCAGAATTCCATAGCCTGCCTCCTGCAGCTGGCTAAATATGTATTTGCTGTGTTGTTTCAACATCATCAGTGAAGTATTTAAAATTGTACAACGTACACGGCTCTCCATCTAGGATATTTGGCTAGTGTAGTGACCAGGTAGAATTCATGGTAATTAGAATAGCTAACCAAAGCTGTTGTTAGCTTTGTGTATAACGTGGACTGCATGGAGGCTCTGTTAAGTTAAGAGATTTTATGGAGCTCTTTGGCTCTGTTCAGCTTTTAAATACAAATAAGATATAAACAGAAACACCACATAGGAATTTAGATGTTATTCAAGTGACAAGATAAAATTCTTGAAGAATAATGTCAAGCTTAACTTGAATTTCCTTTCTTCCAGCTCCTCTGCTTGACCCTGTTGTGGAAAAAGTTGAACTGACTTTCAATGCAGTAACACTATCTTGGGGTTCTTATCCCACAAATGAGTCACAGCCTGGTTTTGTAAGAGGCTACCATGTTTATGTGTCGCCTATACATGAGGACTGCAGTTTGAAAGGATCCAAAAAACATGTTCTTCCAGGTAAATGAGCTCTGAGATTTAGGAAGTTGTGTTTTTACAGGTGAGAGACTTCATGACTCTTGCTGATATTGCAGCCTCCTAGAAAGTTCATATTAGCCAGGCAAATGGGATCATGAGGCAATATAAAGGTTTCAACACTTGCTACTTTTTATTCCTCTCTAATGCTTGAGATGCTAATGGGTGGAAGTGTGTCCTGGCTTTATACAGAATTATAGCCCCCATCCTGTTGTCTGTAGCTCCTTCTAACTTCAGCGTGAGCTCCAGAAAAAAATTTTGCAGTAGTGTAGGAGGAGTCAGGTTTCTGCCTCTTGAGATCTGAATTCTGGATGAATTTCAAAAACATCTGTTTGTGGTCTGCTTGGATGAGAATCATAGGAAGTCTGTTAGTTTTACTAGGATTTGGGGTATTTTAGAAACAGATGGGATACAATTTATTTCCTTCAGGATTGGAGCACTGTGTAAATTCCCCATTTAAATTCTTTTAAAGTGAAACTATTTGTGGATGTGCTCTACATGGAGTTCCTTCAGCAGAACCGAGCGTGGGGTGGCACAAAGCCATGTTTAGACTTTTATATCTGATCTTCCTACTCCACACTCAAAAATGCTCCAGCTGACTTTGGTCCACTATAATTTTCAAATGTTTCCAACATGTTCAAGGATATTTTTTTTTTTCCTTGCCTTTTCTTTCAGTTGGGACATGTCATTTATCAGATCCCTCTGCTGATAAGACTAGTACCAGGCTGGAAAGTTTGAACTGAAGGAGGCTTATATAGGGATTCCTGTCAGAACTAAACTAACCATAGAAGTACTATAATTCTGTGAGTAATCCCAGGTAGACTTTAAAATGTTTAAATTGAAGATTTCCTTCTTCCCGTTTTGTCTGAGCTAGCAGACAAGAACTGTGACTGGGAACAGAAGGAATAAGCTAACCCTTTACTCCTTGGTGTCCGGGAGCTGCGCAATAGAGGCAAATGAGTTTTTTTCAGGCAGAGATTTCTTGCTTTTGAATGTTGTCAAAGAACTTGACCTAAGGTTAAGGACTACAGGATTCTGGCAAAAAAGGAAATGGCAAAACGCAAATAATTCTGTTAAAAAGTTCTAGTAAAATGAAATTAAAATACACAGTTGCAGCTTTTGGCAGCAAGATATTAGGTGGTCTGCCAGAGGATAGGCAATGCTGTGGACAGTCCAGTTAGAAGGGATGTGAGTTCAGCCCAGAGTCAATGAGTCAGGATGCATCATCCTTCTCAAAAAGAGAGTGTGCAAATTACAAAGAAGGCGAGTTGCAAACGTTCTGTTATTTCAGTAGTCTAGCAGTCTCAGTTAAGTTGATTTGTAACATTCTGGGGAGACGTTATTGCAACCTTTCAATACTTAAATGGGGCTTATAAGAAAGATGGAGAGAGACTTTTTACTAGGGCTTGTACTGATAGGACAAGGGGTAATGGCTTCAAACTGAAAGAGGGTAGATTTAGATTAGATATTAGGACGAAATTCTTCCCTGTGAGTGTGGTGAGACACTGGCACATGTTGCCCAGAGAAGCTGTGGCTGCCCCCTCCCTGGCAGTGTCCAAGGCCAGGCTGGACGGGGCTTTGAGCAACCTGGGCTAGGGGGAAGGTGTCCCTGCCCATGGCAGGGGGGTTGGGACTAGATGGTCTTTAAGGTCCCTTCCAAACCAAACCATTCTGTGATTGTGTGATTCCATGGTTCCATCTTATCTGTTTCATTTTAGATGAATCAGTGCTATGTAAATACACAATTGAAAACCCAGAAGAAAAGAGATATACTGTGAAACACCTATTGTCAAACACAAAATACAAACTAGTGGTTAAAGCATACACAGGTGGAGGAGAGACTCCCATTGTTAACTTTAGATACATCGATACACCATTTAACTGTGAGTATTGGCTGTGGAAAATTTGTCTTCCAGCAGAAGGTGGATGATTTAAAAGGTTAGAGTAATCTTCCTTTCTTAAAGGAAAACATCTAATTCAATCTAATGTGCACTTCAGAGAGGATCCAGCTGAGAAACAAAATGTGCATAACAACAAGGCATTTTTATACTTCTAAGTAGCTATGATTTTTTATTTTAAAATAAGAATAATCTTATATCCTTATTTAAGTCTTCTATTTTTCTGGGAAATAGCTTGATATATGCACATTTACATGACTAGTGAGCCCTGTTTGCTAGAATGCATTGAAGAATTGCATTTGAATTTAACTTGTTTTCCAAAACTACAGACCTGTATGCAAATCTGTATGGATTATTGAACTTCTAATGTTGATTCTTATTCTAATCAGGCTTTAAAGCCATTGCCAAGGTAACTTCTTAATAAGTCAATAAGAAAGGGTTGTTGGCTTCAGCATTGTAGTTTGCTAACTGGGCAGATTTGTTTACCAAAGCAGAACAGGAAATCAATTGCCTGTACTTCTGTTCCCTTGAAAATACCACTCAGCAGTTGTGGTTGTGAAACTTATGATCCAAATCAGAGATGCCTAGTTTTGGAAAACATATTGGGGGTGGAGGTGAAGGGGGAGGAAGGGTGAAGCATTAGCTCATGGGAGGAGACTGCATGCTTTAGGCTAACTAGCAGAAGAGTGTCTGAACCCTCAGGCTACCCTTGAAGAGGCAGTTCTGCCTCTTTCTTACACCCGTGTTCCAGCTCCCAGTAGCCAGCCTTCTCTTGGGCAGGCACAGACATTTGTACAGCCATGCAGGAAATCAAAATGGGGGGGGGGGGTCTTAACTAACCCAGAAAAGACAGAAGGAGAATGTAACACATGTCCATTTCCTGCTGTGGTGTGTGGTGGGGACACACAAACTGCTGGCACAGGGCAAGGGCATTGGGCAGGGCAGAGGGAGGGGGAGCACTAACTAGTGCTCCCCTGTGCCCTGCTTATTATAGCCTCAACTGCTTGTGAAAAACAGCCCAGGGCTGTGTCTTTCAGCTAGAAGGAAATACTGAGATTCTTTCGTTAGCATAAATCTTAGGAGAGCATGAACACTTGTGCAGTGTCTGTCTTACTATAGTCCATCCATACTGGAGGTACAGATGTTCTGCCAATGTCTCATGGTAAAAATCTGTCATCCTTGGGGATTTGAGAGAAAACCTAAACCAAATAGTTAGGTGAAGTTAGTGTTGTCTTAACTTTTGGAAATTTACTCTTATAGTTAAGATGCCAACATGAGGGCAAATTAAAATTAATCTAGTAATAATTCAGTTTTGGTCCAAAGATTTGTAGCTGTATCCCAGAACTTCCAGCTAAACTAGGTAGCAACCATAGGCCACACAGTTTTATTGCTGAATTAGTGGCAGCTATTCCATGTGATCTTGCTGTTATTTTTCTCTCAGAAACTCAAGCTATATTGACTTAACAGTGAGAAGTTGCAAACAGATTTTTAAAGTATTTTTCTTTCATAGCAAACATGCTGTACCTTCTAGTCCTGCTAGTGATAGTTCCATCACTAGTAGCAGCTATATGTCGCTGGAAGATGACATGGTAAGTTATAATGCATTTTTCTGTTGTAGACAGAGAACATAACTAGTACAATTCCCAAACCACAGCTGCGTCTTGTTGCTTCCAGCCTTTTGTAAGGCTTTTTCATTTTTTTCCTTTGGCTGTCCAACTGTGTGGATGTTGTAAGTATTTGGCTTGTGGCATTTCTGAGACCTCATCACCTGCTGCTGTTTCTCTACACATCTACGTGTGGCTTCTGCTGGTAGAATATGCTTTGATGAGAGAACAGAAACGTCATTTGTTTTGCTGTCTTATTTCCAGGGTGAAGGAGTGCTGCTGTCCTGTAATACCTAGTCCTAACAAAAGCAAAGTGTTGTCATTCAAAGAGTTTAAGGTAAGATCACTAGAAATCTAGTATTTTTAATCTTTCCATTCTTTGATTATTAAAGTTTCAGAAAAGTATTTTCTTGTATTGACTACATTTAAAAATGAGTGATGCTTATTATACAGAAAGTAACATAATTTAATATAATGTAGTGAAAAGTTCTCCTTTTTATATTCTTGTGACTGCAGTGACCAGTTTATATTCTGCAGTCTGTTACTGCAAAAAGCAGAAGTATAATTGGAGAATAAATGAAATATTTTGATACAGCAGGTGATTCTTCCAGTATTGGTCTTTAAAACCCAGCACTGTCTGAACACAACAGACTAGATTTGCTGCAGCCTGTGAACTGTATCTGCCCACTCCTCCTGCCCCACAGAACCCTCTGCAGTAGGGCACAGCAGAGATGCACTTGCTGGCCCTCAGAAGGATGCAGGGGGCTCTGCCAGGTCTGTCTGGGAGGAAAGGACTGGCAAAAGGCCTCAGCTTTTCTGTAGGCCTTTCAAAGAGGGAGCTACTTCTTCCACGCAGCATGCAAAGGGGCTGCAAAACTATGAGCTTGTCTTTACCCTGGCACACATGGGACTGCTGCCCTTTTTGCTGCTTGCTGGTGTTCACTGGACACTAGCACCAGAGGGAGAAGTCTGTGCAACCGAAGAGCCTGTGCTGCTGCCTTCCAGTTGCTGGGGTTTCAGACTAAAAAGTGCACACATCACAAATCTGGCAAAGACTTTAAAGTAGAGGGACATGGTTCCTTCTTCAAATGTAGTCATACTGAACTTTAAAAAGAAATCTCTAAATAAATACTGGTAAATTCCACATGTACAGCTTCCACTGAACATTCTGTACATATATTTGCTTTCAAATTCTGTTAATCTGTTTGAAAAATCCAAACTAAAAAAAATTGTAAGACAATATTAGAAGTGCTTGAAGTAATCACTCCCTTTCCTTTACTGGGGGCTTTTTTCATTAATTTTTTTTTGGTTTACGATTCTATTGTAGATTGGTTCTGAGAAAGTATTGAAAATAAGTGACACCATTCCTGACATGCTGGCAGTGGACAGTAAGGCTGAAGCCCAGAAATTACATCCATGGAGCCAGCTGTCTTCAACATCTACAGAAGATAAGATTGATGGTCACAACTCTTCCTGGATTTACCCTAATGAAAACGAAGAGAGAGACTTTATATCCACACCTACACCTCAGACTCATACTTGTTTTGAAAATTTTGCTTATTCTTCTCATCTTGCAGTTGAATCTGACCCCTATCAAATACCAGAGAGACTACAAGCAAGCCAGCCAGAATTGTCAGTAGTGCTGTACCAGCCACACTACTACATTGATATTTTTAATGAAGATGCTGCCTCAACACCCAGAGAAACAGCTGGCAGAAAGACCAGTCCAAGATACATTTCACAAACAGATGTGCACTGCCTAGGGAGGAGGTTTTGATGTAATCTCCTCCATTAAGTAAGTCCACCCAGTGTTTTATTACACAATACAAATAAGAATTTCTAAAACCCTGACAACTTTCTCTGATGAAGGCTTTCACAAGACCAGATGCACTACTTCTGTTAACACTGCAAAGCTTTTGCTTCAGGACTAGTTTAAAAATACTGACTTGTGCACAGGAAGGATGCATGCTATGGTTTCATCACAAGTTATAGGCATACAGAATATTTACAGCCTGTTTTGTGGCCTGTATGATGTAGGTTAGATCACAGCAGTTTCTCATAGCCTGATGCAAAGAAATACTCTATTTTGCAGATATTAAAAATTTATTCAAAGTAGAGGGGCAAGTTAAACAAGCAGGTAGGTTATTGTGCTCAAGGAGTGTATTATTTCACTTGCAGTATTCTGTGGGTGCTTACTATGTCCTCTGGCCAGCCCCAGCTAGTGTGTATTGTGAATGGGCCATTATCCAGCTTTGGAGTCTGCCTCAGCCCAGTAACGTGGCAGGTGGGTTGTTTTTTTTCTCTCAAATGATGTAAGGAATCAACAGGGAAGGGTTATCCAAATTCAGGGTGGCATGTTACTGAAAGATCAGAGGAACTTTTACTTCTCTACGAGTGCTACTCTGTGCACCAAAATCCAATGATTGTCTTGCTTTTACTTCACCTGTCTTCTAGCTACACTTGGTGGTTGTAAGAGTGCAGAAAACAGATTTTTGTAGTACAGTCCCCTGGTAGTAGGCTGCTGCTCCCATTTCTAGCAATTGGGGCTCCTCACACTTCTGACTTCTCTGCCTGGAAGAATGACCCTTTACTATCCTAAACAAAATCCTTATTACTAAACAAAGAAATAGGGGAAGTTAAGTGGAAAGGAACTATTATTCCAGCAGGACAACTATTTGCAGAGGTGTTATCACAGCACAAAATAAGCACTTCTCAAAAGGAAAAAAATGAACCGTTCAGCTGATTTGTTAAAATGCAGTTACTCATCTTCCCTGTTTAACTAGGTAATCACACTTCCTAAAAACTAAGCAGCTGCAGACAGAATGAGTTATGATACTAGACCACATATGGGTTTTATACTGTTCTTACGGACACTTAAAGTGTTGTAATGTCCATGAGCTGGGTTGCAACATGAAAACCAGTAAGACTTTGCATAGGCTTTGGCTGAGACAAGCACTGACTGGAAACAGGGGGAGAAGTCTTCAGGCAGGCAAAGGGTGAGGTACAACCACACAGATGGCTAACTGTGGTTAGAAGTATCCAGTCAAACCACACTGTGGTGTTCATGTGTAGGTCACACAGATTTACTTGATAAGGAGAAAAAAAATAATGCAGTATAGTCCTTCCTTTCTGCCATCAGACAGTGGAGTAAGGAAACATGGCTGGTAACGTTGAGCTGAACTGCAGCTTGACAGAGAACTGGAAAGTAAGAGAGGAGGCTGATGTTATTCAATGAAGATATCCCAGAGAAACTGTTCTCTTTTTACATTACTCTCCTTCGAGTTACAGTGAATTTGAAAATTGATACCATAGCATATTTACAACTTAGAACACTTCTGAATCCAAAGCGTTTCATCACATGTACCTCAGTAATTTAAATGTTTTACTGCTGGAAAAAAGGCCAATAAACAGAAGGGAGCTGTTTTACCACTACCAAAATAAAGCTTCCAAGCTGTGCATTTCAAAAAAAGGCCTGTTTATTTAAAAAGATTTGAAAGGTATCCTAAATCAAGAGTTACTCATCTAAGGAATTCCGATACAGAGGTCAGTCAAAAACATCTGACTATCTTATGAAACATTCTAAATTTCAACATGCTGCAGTTCGTCATGCCAGAAGGCAGCTGTATTAAAGTACAAATTCCTAATTTCAAAAAAGCTGCTGTCACTGGGGCTTGGCTGTGGTAATTCAGCCCAGGGAAGGAGGGAAGGGGGTGTGGCAGGAGGTGATGTAGTTGTGCCTTCCCAGTGGTGGGGTGAGACACACTGGCTGGTGGACAGTCACTACCTCAGGTCCCTTGGTCTTCCCTAGGGATATCCTGCACTGATGAAACTTCATTATCTGGAAGCAAGGAAACACTTCACTAGGTACCAGACTGCTTGGCAAGGTGATGAGAAGTTAGCTCCTTTCCACCTATAAACCTTTCTGCTTGCTGGCCCTGATGAGTGGTGTTTCATGATACCACCTCTGCTTAAAACCACACAAACAGAGGATTCCAAGGAGGATAATGACTTTGTGCTACCCAAAGAGTACAGTCCAGGCACTAGACCTAAAGATTAGAAAAGTATTTTTCCATGGGTGGATAGGCATATGTAATTTTTATGTATTTTTAAGACATCTGTGTCTTGCATTAATAGTTGAATGAGTTCAAAATTGTAAACTATCATTATTCTTGTTTATAATTCAACTTTCACAGCTGTTAAAATGCTAATACTTAAAACTATCACCTAATGGAAAATTATTAGTTCTCAATATCAGTATGCTGATATTGAGAACTAATATTTAAAATAAAAATAGTATACAGCCTATTAAAAGAGTCTCTTTCTATGTTTGTAAGACATCCTACAAAGCCTTAATGTAAAATATATTTTTGACAAGTGCTTATTTGGAAAGCTTCAGGTTGTTATAGTTAATTAGTAACTTACAAATATAAATAAAATTCAACCTACTTCTAGTGCTGAGAGGTACATATCAGACCAGAACAACTGTAAGAAGTTTAAGTACATTTTATTAACAATTCATCCCTTTGTAAGATTATGCTTCAGGAGGCTTTTAATGCCCATTGACATGAACTGTACACACTATACAGAAAAAAACAGAAAAAAAAACCCAAAAAATCAAGGTGGGCAATACCATTTTGGGACAAGCCTCCATTTAAATTATACACAGCTCAATGCAATATTTTTACGGAAAATATATAAATACTTTTTCTTTCTATGTTACAGGTATACAATATAAATCAGATTTCAATGTCTGTTCAGTGACCTACAAACACTAGAACCTCCAATTATGTAGCAGCGTATTACTAAATAAAAAAGACCACACAGGACAGGGAGAATAAGTCTTAAAATTTTCCTTGATCCCCTTCCCTCCTCAGAATGATTACTTTAGCTAATCTCAGTTTCAGGGATGCTGACAGCCCAGTATTGGAACAGTTTTCCAATTAAATATACAAAATGTCTGCCCTTTTCCCCTTTAGACATTGCATCTTGTGCTAAAACAACCTATTCAGTGGCAAAATGGCATGTTACACTTTTTGGCATAAATTACATTTCTCAAATAAAATAGTGTATTTTACAAAGCAACTCAAGCAAAATGTGCAATTTCTGCATGCTGTGGCATTGATGTCCATCTATGTTACAAAAACAGTCCAAAGAAAATCCACATCCACACTATCCAAGGAACTAAAATCAGGAGTTAAAATCATTCAAGGAGATGGAGAGCTTCTAGCAAAATACAAACATGGTTTCTAGCATGTTCTTATTGTTCTGTTTTTGTTCTCTCCTAGTATGCTTTTAGTAAGTACATGATAATAGAAGCGTAACTTAAAAAAAATTACATGACCTGCTTTCAGCTGGCTTCAGTGAAGCTCTACGTTAACAGGACTTTTGTGCAGCCCTGTCAAGAGGCAAGCAGAAACTTTGGAGACACTCCCAAGCCTGGCAAGAATTCTTCCACCGTGACTGCTCAGCTTGAGTTCATGTTTGCTTACAAGGTAATACCAGCTTCCTGCAGTCCAAACAGCCAAATACCAAGACCGCAACACAGATGAAGAAGCAGCAACAACTCTTTCATCTCTCACTAGGCTTTATTACCCATTTCTCAAAACTGCTACCTTTCTCTTCAGGTGCCTAGTAAATGTGCTATAGGTTTTCTCAGTCTCTCACTACAAATTACAACTTGAATTCAAGACAACATATATTTCAAAATGACATAAAGTATGGGCAGAATTCTCACTGCTGCCTTTTTAAATGTTTGTAAGGGTATCTTACCTCAGTGTGCCAAGCTCCTGTGCCCTAAACTACTGCATACTTCAGCACTTCATTATGTCTTGGGGAAAAAACAACAAAACCAAATGGAAGCACATCTAGGGTAAGTACACCAGGTCAAGTACAGCTGTCAGGTGAGGAAAAAAGCAGCTACTTCACAACATCCCGGGGGTCCAACATACAAGTTAGGCTCCTCAAACAAAGCCTGACCATTTCCAGCTCCAAGCAATGTCCATGACAGCTGGAAGCATTCAGCATCTCTGAATTTCGGCAGCTGAAAAGGTCTCACTCCAAAAAGGACACTCACAGCATGCAGCTTTGTCCTCCTCACTCGGTGGAGAGAAACAGCCCCTTAGGGAAGCAACTGGGAGCCCTTTAGTTAGGTCTCTGCCCTTAGGAAAGGGCTATCCCCTTTCTGCTGACTGTAAAAGGAGACTAAGTTAGCCAGCTAATGCAGCAGTCTAAATGCTATTGGTTTCACACCCAGCCTCCCCCTGCCACAAAGGCTTTTGTCTCAGAGAAGCCTATTTTGTCTCAGCAGGCTGAATCATTCATGAGTTTTCTTTGCCACAGCAAAAAAGCTGTATTTGTATATAGCGCAAGGGAATACTATATGCTTTACCATTTATTCAACAGTATTGCCAATTGTTTGCATTGGAAAAATACAAAGTGGGTGGTCTGTCAGCTTCCCTTGGAAACCTTTCTAGGGAAAGTGGAAGGATTCTTTATTAGGGTTAATATAAGCACAATCTTTATTTAATACCATTTTCTCTTTAAGTTTTATCATGAAGCAAATAAAACCCCAAAGTAAGAACTTTGAAAGGGATATTTTTAAAGAGAAATCTACAGAATTAGAAATTCACAGTTTATATCTAGGCCAATATAAAATGCCTTCAATAACAGTATCCCTTCATTTGCCAATTAAAATGAAACATTAATGTGAGCTTCATGTAAATATGTAAATTCTAGAAATGTTTTATGTTATGTACAGTACAGACTTTACAACCTTGATGCATACTTGTTGAAATCTCTGACTCACACACTTTCAGAAGAAAAATTATGTTTTATAACTGAATTTGCAGCCATAATTTGTACATCAAGTTTCTGTTATGGATCCCCACATAAGCAAGTGTTCAGAACACATAAGCATTTAAAGATGGAAATTCTTTCAGAAGTATATTGACATCACTTTTGCTTACCTTTCATAATCACAGGCCTTCCTACGGCACCTTCTACATTAAGTGCTATGGGTTAAACTGGTCACAAATGAACAAAGGGGTTTTTTTTAAATACAGGTGATAAAACTGGTTTATTTTGCTTTAACTGCAAAAAAATAACATGGAGTTGTTTGGTGTAACCCTATCTAGTTATTAAAACAAATCTCTTATACTCTAGCCTAACTGAGGTAGTGTTTGAAACTACTGTATAAGATATGCTAGCCCCATTTTTGGGAAAACTACATTATTTCCTTTGGAGTTTATACCACTATTTGGTCTACTGTGATTGGCATTTTGGTTTTACAGAAGCATTTCTTTCTTATGACCAGAGAAGTCCAATAGTTACTGGTGTAGCATGTTTTCAGAGTATTTCAAACATGCCTTGACACATAGATATATTATTTATGTCACTGACCATGGCTGAATGTTTCTTTTCGGTCCTTCTTTCAAAGGGAACTCATGAAAAGGTTATCTTAGGAACTAAATTTGACTATGAGCAGCAACTTACAATCTGCTTACCAAAACCTGATGGTATGCAGTGCACATAACTCAGTGAAGTCACAGCTGCAAAGCAGTGCTTATGTGGCAAGATGAGATTTCCACTGAGAACAAATAAATTTTGCATTTCACTAAGAATCGTGTTTTACTGTTCACAGGACTACTTATTGAAATCTCCAGTAGCACAGCTAGTAAGAACAGAGGTATGAGCATCAGGATAAATTTCACTTATCTTCACTTAAGTATTAATCCGTCAATTATAAAAAATGGTAAAAGTGAATGGATAAAAATACGTTCTTCTTAGTACAGTCCAGCTGAATTATTCACCTATATCAAAATCAAAGGGTAATCCCTTCTGTTACAGGCATTCTAGCAAAGGTGGCCATGCTACTGTATATACACATTTGCATATATTTATGTTACCTTCGTATAAAGGCTTCTGAATCTTTAAATTCATGAGAAAAGTGACAGGGATTCTTACTTTGTTTTTTTAAGCCTGGCTCATTAATTTAGAAACCTCACTAGTAATATGATAGAGGCAACTATTTCGGTCATTAACAATCACTGTATCATTTAACGTTTGCAACAAGTCTTAAATACCAGTATAAAATTCTAAGTACTGCTGCTCCAAAATTTGGTATTTAAGGCTTTTCACTACAATTATTAGTACTATCTGATGCTTGATCACTCATCCATTGAAAATTCAAATAAACCTTTGTTTTTATAAAAGGCTGTTTCCATGGAACTTGGAAAACACTCATACTATGTCTTCTCACAAAAGCAGCAATGATTAAATGTCTTCAATTTTAGTTCATACAATATTAATTTAGCTGATGCAAATCATGCTTTTTGAAGGATTTTAGTTAAGAGTAAGACCAGCATTCATACTATATGAGCATGAGCGTAGAAACTGCAAACACATGCATATCATTCAGGGAAAACAATCTGACTTCAGTATTTTAAGTTTAAATGATTTGTTATTTTTTAAATCAAACTGTAGTGAAAATCCTTAAACTGGTTCAGATAAGGTACATGTACGTAAATATAATGAAATTGGAGGGACTGCTAATAAAATGAATTACAGCTATAGCAATATGAAAATAACTTAAAAGAAACCTCAAATTCAGAGAGGCTTTTCTTTCTGTCTGAAGTTACAAACCCCCAAGTAGTGTTATAAACAGTATAAAAACCAACAGAGAAGGGCTAACATTAATCCCCTGGTGTCCATGATTACAGCATGGCTCCCCACTGCTGACAATGGAATGCACCCTCATCTTTGATTCTGCTATGCAGGGCTTAAAAAGCAAGGCATCGTTCTGCTTCTCTGGAACAGAATCAGAAGTCAATCAAAAAAGATGTCTCTGCATGTTGTCCTTTTTTTTTTTTTAATGTAGAAAATGAAATGAAAACTCATGGAGGTGTTCAGTGCTCGGCTCTTGCATATACTGATAATTACTATTATTAAAACTATGGTTATGTTTAATAGATCCCCAAAGAGCTCAAAAGACTGGGGCAGTAACTGGTTGAGGAAGAAAAAGGTTTCAGTTCAGTCTTCAGGTACCAGTAGCTTCAGTCCAGAAGATGATGCTCCAAGCTTTTTATCCAGTCAGAGGTTGTCTGAGGATTTCAGAAAGTCTGTCTGCAATGCACTGTGCAAGACAGAGGTCAGGATTCAGCTGATGGATCAATTACTGACTGTTTTGGTGGTGTTGCTAAAATAGCCTCTGCTTCTTCATGCATCTAAAAGGAAAAGACAGATAAAGTATTAATGTTGTTACAGATTTTACTGGAGACATCATAAAATGGTTTCCTTTAAGACATATCTGAAGGTGTCTTTTACTCAGAACGTGAAACCCGTAACACCAGGCACATTCTGGTGCCTTCACTGCATCTGAACCCTCCACTCACTTGTAAGAACTGTACGTCTTGAAATAGCTCCTGAATGAACCTTCGAGATGGAAGTCGAAATGTACAATGTGCTAACAAGTAGGACACCTCAGAGTAAAGGCATATGTCATCAAATGCTTGGGGATACTTCTCCTTAATTCTGAATAACAGAAAAAACAAAATTTTATAACTCTTGAACAGATTTCCCTCATATTTTAAGACTGTTCAATTAGATTTTGATTGTCATCATTAAGAAAGTAGAACTCTTCAGTAATAGGCATTATAAATTCTGGATCCGACAAATCAAGAAAATCAGAACAGACAGCATTATTTTGTACAAAGAAATCTGTATTAATGAGATGAAAAAGAATATATGATTTATATGAATTGCTGATATCACCTAGTCTTAAAATAATACATGTAGAAAGAGAATAGTCTATCAAGAGAATTGGCATCCACATATACAACAGTAATAAAAAATAAGAAATTGCTAATTTAATTACCTGTAAGCATTTTTGAAACTAAAATGAGCAACATTTTCTTTTAGCAGCTGTATGTCAGTTTCCAATGTCAGTTGGAAACCTATGGGTTCTATTATAACATAGTCACTGGATTTATAGTCCTATACTTTAACATGAGATTTTTTTCTATAAATTAATTCCAGTAGTTATATTCTTGGTCAAAGTAGATTTGTGTTTCTCAAGAAATTACTTTTGTTATTCTGCTTATCAGATATATATTATTTGGCACAAATAACAAAAAAGAATTATTGTTTCCTTTTTAAAGATGCAGGATATACTGGGTATGTGATGAAGTATCGCTACAGTTGAATTACTGATTTTAAAAAGAGCAGGGAAGAGTAAGAAATTAAAATCAGAGAAAAAAATATTACAAGGAAAATTGATTGCTTAGCTTTTACATTACATTCAACCTTATCTGCTTGACAGTTTTTTAGGAAGTCAGAAACAATCACTGATCAGAAAGATCCTACAGAGTACATACAACTAAATGTTGCTAAAATGCCTGAACTGAGTTGAACTTACGTCAGGAGTCCAGTTTCATGGCCCTTGGTTCCTACTGAACTACTCAAATTGATTACTAAACGTAATACTTCTTTCCGCAGCAGTATTCTGCACACTGGTGTATCATCTGGGATTGATTTTACTCCTAGAAAAACAAACAGTATAAACAGAATAGTCTTTGATTGTGCTCATCTTATGCCATGTAAGTCTGTTTTAGCATTCCATAAACACATATGCACACTTATATGTATGTATTCTGAACTATCAACTAATACTTCCATGGGAATTAAAACTTTAAAAAAAGATACTATTTTCAGGAATTTATCGTAAGAGTTAAAAAAGGTAAACTACCTTTTCTTAAATGAAAAACCCTGTAAGATTCAATTACAGTGCTGTCTCTACCACTAAATCATGCTGCAAACTGAGCGAGTGATTACCTTTCTATCAGATGCTGCAGAAGTTATGAACCAGCTGCTTCAAAAAAAATTATGGTAATTCAAAATGTAAACCTCAAGCCTAAAAACCAAATGTCTTTCCTTTACTTATTTCCCACAATACCTAAAAAATAAGACATATAGTTTCTAATAATCATAAGGTTTTCAAACTTACCTAGTACAAGCTCTGTACTCTTGGTGCTGCTGGCTGAACCATGGGATACTACATCACTACACCCTGAAATTCCAGAAAATTTGGAGGAATGCACATCTAAGTGATTGTGTATGGTCTGCCCACACCAGTCAGTATATGGAATGTCTGAAAAATCTGACATAAACAAGATGTTGCATATTTGTTATTCACACTTTTCCTCACTTCAAATGCTTTTCTTATTTTTCAACAACAGTAAGCATGCAAGACACTGATGCATTAAGTACTGTGCATATAAACCAGATGGAAACAACAAGGTAGATTCTGGACAAATCACACTCAAAATGTCTTTAAAAAAAAAATCACCTTTTTTTTGAATCTTAAAATACTTGGGTGAAAATAATCAACTCTTAAGACACCAATGAAAGCCTAAAAACTGTCATCATAAATAGAGCTTTTATTGATATACCCATGCTCTATTTTACGGGACATAATAAAGAAGCTCTTGCATATGCAGCTTTTTTTTCCTTCATACAGTTATCCCAGGTGTTGCAAAAAGGGCTCTCACTTCATCAACAGAAAGATATGACAAGTAAGATTCCTCTGGGAGTCCAGAGACTTTGGCATTTTGGATTGAAAGAGATGAATACAAACCCCAAGCTTTTAATTGTTGTGTAGTTAAAAGAACCACAAAAACCATGTCTGAAGGGACACCTGGAAATCACCTCAGTTCAACCCCTGGCTCAAAAAAGGGTTCACCTCAAAATGAGATTATGTTACACCGCAAAGAGTACGACTTATGTACAACTGGAATTTCTATTCCTACAGCATGTGTTTGTGGCCTCCCATCCTTTGGCTGCGTGCCTCTGACTAGAGCCTGGCTCTGCCACACCTATAATCCCCTTATCCTATTTGAAGGCTACAGTTGAGATTTTAGTTGCTACCCTTTCTCAATACCAAACTTGAGCTGAAACTCAGCTCTCGGAGCCACTCCTCACATTTTGTATACCATCCCCCTGGACAACAGTACGCTGTGCTACCAGCTGAATGCGTAATACTGTTGTAAGATGGTGAGGATTCCTACTAAGCATCCATTACTGGATTACTTTTTTATGACAGACACTGCAAAAAAGCATGTAACTGCAAGATCTGCAGACAAGATTAGGAAAAAATAATTCAGAATCTGATCTGAATCACAAAATACGAAGGAAAATTACTAAATCCCAGAAACTTCAGCTCAACTTCAAGAGACTCCTCCAATCTCTTTTGTTTGTTTTACGGTAGACTTGCTTTGAAGTCAGTTTTCATTAGTTTGACAGTAAGCATCAGTTTTCAGGACATGCATATTAAGTACTAAATAAGGTTCCATATTTTGTATTTTAATAAGATCTTAGAAATATTTAAAAAGATGTGCAGGCACCTAGTCATACTAACACCACCAGGAACCAAAAAGCTGGAAATGACCACAGAAATACCACTGGTTGCACAGTGAGGTTATTATAGAGAATTAATTAAAGAGCCTTACGGATTAAAAACTTTTTTAAATGAACAAAATCCAGTATTTTTATTCAGTTTTATCATACTTCCCCACAAGGAACACTAACCTGTACGACTATATGAAGAGTTCACTTTGTTGTTTGGCTGATAACCCAGTATTTGAATACAGACACAGTAAAGGCAGTTCTCATCTGTGTGCTCCTGTAGCCCTGTATCCTCTGTATTTTCTAGAAACTGAGAGGCATCTGAACGGCTGGTATTCATTATTTCTGTGAGACTGATCTGCTGTCGGAGCATCTGAAAAGGGCTTTTGACAACATCACTTGTACCTGATGGAAGACCTGTAGATAAGCAGTTAGACATGAGAAAAACCCCAAACCAAGTAACCAATATTATTTCAATTAAATTTCTCCATTTAAGCATTTTAAGGCTAGGGAAGATGTGTGTATGAAGATCTAGAAACTTTTTTTGGAGTGGTTAAGCTCCCAATATTGTTAGCATTTGGGAAACAGACATCGCGTTTTAATCTTGGCTTATCATATATAACAAAACATTGAAAAGGACAAAATTCAACCTCTAAACACACACACTCTACACACATACTTTAAGAAGTCATGTGGTAAATCCTGACATTATATCAACATCATTAACAGTAATACCTACATAACACTGAAGTATTACAAATTTTCAGTGTCAAACAAGATTAGTACAATACACCAGATATTTAAATGACACATGCATCAGTGAACACAGAAACACCATTTAAAAAACTGTAACTTAGCGCCTGTAATAGGAAGAAACTAGACTCAACAGTGCAGAAATAAGATGAAGACACTTTAGTGACATGCTTTTCCCTGGGTGGAAAATACCAACAAATACAATTTTGAACAAAATTTACCTTACATTGAAACTTGGTAAACTAAAGAAACACCCTTTCAGGAAAATCTGTTTTATATATTACATTAACAACACAAAAGAAAAAAATCAGTAAGGTGTATCTATTTGGATGATTAAAGTGCTTGCAATAAAGTTCCAGTTAACTAAGAGGCAAGACAACAGCTATCTTATACTACTTTAGGACCAATTTCAAATTTTTTTTTTTTAGTTGTCCTACTGAAAAGGCATACTGCCCCCCTACAGATTTCTGACTACTCTGGAGTAAAAAGAAAGTGCATTCCAGAATAAGCCAGGCATTATGAAGAAACTGCAAGTCTCTTGTACTATGTGCCATCACTTCTGCTCATGAACTGTCATGGGAACATCACAGAAAGACAAATTTACTTTCTGAAATACATACCTAATACCTTTATTGGTTCTTATAAATTCATGTGTAATCAAAGGGAAGTCAAAATTAACACCTTAATATGTGGCATTCATATTTTATCTTAGCTTAAATTTTGCTAATTTCTTTAATACAGTCTTTGATTAGCAATAGCTGATATTATAATCAAAGACATGTAGACTTCTTCCTCCATTTGTAAGAGCAGGACCAAGCTCATCCTGCTTTGAAGCAATACCATATTATCTGAAACTAAATAACCAGGGAATTAATGGCCTGATATTCTGAATCCAGAACACACCTCTCAACAACTACTGATAGCCTTTTCTGTGAAGAAAAATTAACAAATACACCCCACATCACCAGATGAACAAATAAACAACAGAAAGGTAGGGCAAAAACAGTACCGCCTGAATCAGGTGCAAAGACTCTAGCTCCACGGTCATCAAACGGGGGTGTGGTTTTCTTCTGGAAATATGGAGTTTCCTTTACCTGGGATATTCATGTGAAAATTAATACTAGTACAGCTGACAATAATATACAAAGGACAAACAGATTTATGAGGAAATAAAGTGTTGTCCATTTTTTACTTTAGGAAAAAGTTCTAATTAGAAGAGGAAATTAAGAATGGGCTCCTGAGTATTAAAGAAAAGTCAATGAGAAAAACATGCATTTGTGAATGAACACTTATTAAGAAGGCTTATGAACAGTCAGTGAATGTTAAAACAGTGGTGACAGGCTGTAAGGAAATCAGGGATCCAGAAGTGGCTTTTAATGATCTGTCCATGATCACTCTTGAGATCTTGGGAGGGCAGTGCAAAAACACCCAGGACATCTAAAGTGTTGCCTGTAAAATGACAGAGTTGACATGTATCCCAACTCTACAAAAAGAGTTGAGAGAAGAAATGAGGCAACATAAATATAACACAAAGACTGTGAAGGAGAAAGAAAAAGCAGTTATTTCATAAAGGGGAACAGAAGCAGGTATGATGGAAAATCTTGCCTTTGCTCTAGCTTTAGTAATATTTTGAATGAGTGAAAAAGTAATTTAGGTTTGAAATGCAAAGACTAAGTATACTAAAGATAAGGAAGCCCACTGATTTACCTCTGACACAGATCATGTCCTCTTTTGAATAATTAAGTAACAGAATATTAAACCCTGTGATGCATCAGTTTGCTAGATGAAAATATTTCTTAAACCAACTGAAAAGAGCAAGGCAATTGATAAGACACTTAAACCAGCCTGTTTTAATGTAAATATATTTTTTTGTGAGATTAAGGAAAGACAATATAATTCAATGCTATGATGCTATATGTACACAAAAAAATGGGTAATCAAGATCACAGTAGCCGGAAGTTAACTGTGCAATTATGCACAACATTTACTGCTGACTATCAACAGCTGGCTAGAAGTAGTATGCCCACATAGTATGCTAACTTTAGTATAAAAGCTAGCTGTCAACTAAAAATCTTACAGCAGCATATTTATGCTACCACTGTGCAACACTCCAACCTAGTCTGTGTCTTCCTTGCCTAATAATACAACAATACACACTAGTGATTTTCTCTAAATGGGGTTAGGAAAGAAATTCTTGTTCTCCAAAATACATTCCTTGGAAGTACCACGTTTTTCCTCATTTCTCTAGATCTAATCTATTCTGATGAAAATGCAACAGTTGACTGCCTTTCAGTATGAAAATGCAAATAAACCCACTATGTTATGACATACATACCTGAAAGATTTCATTGATATCCACTGGAAGAGCAAGGCCAATGTAATCATCAGAGCTACCATATGTAGCATTAGAAACCATGGAGCGAACTGAAGAGGAACGCTGAAGTGTGTTTTGGTTAATAGGACTTAATAAATCTTCTTTATCTAATGAAGCATAACTTAAAGCTTTCATGAACCTGTAACATTGAAATAACAAATCACAATTTTGGTAAATCTCCCATTCTAGCACATTAAAAGTAAGAACAACTGATGACACAGACTATCCTCATCTTCCCATTATAGAACCAAGAGATTCTTTGTCAAACTACAGCTACAGGCTTACTACTTTTTTTCTGTCTCGTATTGCATGGTTTGGCTGTTCCTCAAGTGAAAATTTTGTCTTTGGAAGTCCTGGGACAGGGACTTGAAAGACAGCAGGATGGAACTTCTGCTGGAGGGGCTGTCAACCCTGCAAAACCACCAATTTTCTCCAACTTACCAGGTTTCAAAGTTTTACAGCCCAGATATGGTCAGTAAAGATGCAGGCTTTTGAATTGTTAACTATCTCCTTTTGAAATGTACCTACCAACTGAACATACCTTCCATGGATATTCACAAACTCCAAGCTGAGCAGGCACATGCCTGCAAATGCAAATCTTGAGCCTACCATGTACCAGTGATACAAGCAAGGAACATATTTTTTCCTGTACTCTAAAGGAGCCACCCAATAGTTCACCCAAGCATGGAGGAAGAATTTGCACAACGTGAATGCACAAAGAACAAACCTGAACCTAGGCAACAAGCAGAGCTGACTGTGACAGGCAGCCCAAGGAACAAAGAAAGAATTAAGTTGGGAAAATAAGACAAGAGAGAGGAGACTGGAGAACAGTTCCTCAGTGCTGCTAAGAGTCCTGATGATGGAAATTTTATATTTGAACACCTGCCATTTTTCTTCTACTTGAAGATAAAAACCTATTAATGTTTTCTGCTAATCATCTTACATATATGGTCTGTACGTAGTGGATTAAAGCTTCTGAGTAAAAAAAGAGGCACACTTCAGGAACAGTAAATTTTAATTATGTTACTGCAAATTATTATACTTTAGGAGGTAAAGTACAGTAAACATTTGATTTCTTGACTTTCTGCCTTAGAAATAATTTTCTATCATTTTTTGGTTTAGATTACTTAGATGATGTTTTGTGATTTTGATGATTTTTTTTTTGATGGTCTGCTTATCCCTAACAGTTAACAGATTTATACTGAGATAAAATTAAATTATCAAGGTTTGACCATATAAGGTTCAAGACATTATTATGTGATGGGAATATGCAGAACACAAATCATATGCTATCAATAGTTTTCTTGCTACTAATTCTGACCAATGCTAATGACAGTAGCAGTGGACCTAAATAAAAGTCAAGCTATACTTCAAAGGGATGAGAGGAAATGGCCTCAAGTTGCACCATGGAAGGTTTAGGTTGGATATCTAGAAAAATTTCACTGAAAGGGTTATCAAGCATTGGAACCAGCTTCAAAGGGAAGTGGTTGAGTCACCATCCCCTGGAGGTATTTAACAGACATGCAGATGCAGCACTTAGGGACATGGTTCAGTGGTGGACTTGGCAGTGTTAGGTTTATGGCTGGACTTGATATTAAAGGTCTTTTCCAATCTAAATGATTCTGTGATTCTAAAAGCCCCAGAATTACCAGTTGCAAAGCATGTTTACATGTGGTAAGGTGAGAGCCATGCCATGTGAGACATGCACATTAACATTTTTGGTCTTTAAAGACAAAAGGTGGAAAATTCAGCCCCACAAAATAGTTTATGCAAAGAAATATGTTTTTCAACCTTTTGAACAAAACCAACTAGAAACCACAAAAATCATTTTAATGCTGCTAGTTGCTATGGACACATGCATTTGTCAATGAGGCATGAATCAAAGAAATTTTTCTGAAGACTAACAGAAAAATAGCCTTGGCAGACAAAAAAGATAGTATTTCTTTCTAAATTATTACTTAGCAGTTAAGGACAATATTTAGTTGGAAAGTGTAACACACTCTGAAATTAAAAGGACCACAATTGGTCAGTGCAGACACTCTGCTGTAATGAGTAAGAAAAATACATATACTAGTTACATCATAGTCTTTCCAATCAATTTTATTAGTAACCAACACAATCTGACAATCTCTTGTAAGATGCATGTCTGCAACTTTTCAACCTTCTTAAAAATATGAGCACTCCAGCCATTTCAGTTCAATGTTAAACAGGTCATCTCAAATCCTTGAGCCCAACCACTAATACAAGAGATCATGAACAGCTAAGCACTAGGAATACAGTTAGTATTACACTGCATAGAGACTCTCAAGATGAAAGTCCACTGCAACAAGGCTGCTTTGCCTATCAAGGGCATGACTGCAAGGAATGGTACATTAGTATAGCCACCATAGAACCTGTACCGCCACTGAAATGACACTAATTTTTTCCAGCATTAGCACAGGAAGCCAGTGACAGAGCAAGGAACAGCACTTCTGATTTCCAGGAGTGCATGGTAACTCCTGAATTATCCTTAATTTAATCAGCACACTCAGTCTAGTTCTAACTAACAAAGGGAACAAAACTTATCTTTTATGGCTTCTTTGCAGAATCATGTGAAAATACAAACAAAAATGCATAAACAGGCACTATATATACACTCAGCTGGGTGTGTGGAGTGCAGGTCAGAGACCGGGCATTTACTGTTCTGTGCAGTAAGCAGATGACTAATGTACTGGTAGCTTCTCCCCTTTCTCTCACCTGAGAGGGGGTATTTAGGTAAGAACAGAAATAGAAAGTATCTTTTCCCTTTCAATAGTAATGAGAAAATCCAGTGCACTAGCTAAAGATGACTTGAAAGGAAAAGCTAAGTAGTAGAGCTTTTGGGAGAAAGCTGTTAAACATTGTAGCTGCTGGGAACAGTGTCAATGTCATGAGCCAGATACCTTAAATAACTATCCAATTAGTCTTCAGAACATCTAATATTACTCAAAAATAAAGAGGTGACTCTGCCACCTAAAAATAAACGCTATGAGTAAAATTTTTGTTGTATCAAAGAAGCCAAACTTACATTCCTATCAGTGGTATCAGTACCTCATCACTGTCCTCAATGCCACAGTGAACACAAATACAGCATACTGGCTATACTTAATCCCTGACCTAAAACCTCAGCAAGTGACATAAAGAAAATCATCTTCTGAAATATAGTTCTGACTACATAGGCAATTGGGTGTGATTGCAACTTCAGTAATGTTAGCAGTGTATTCCGTTTAAATACTAAAAAGGTGAAACAAGAAGCAAATGTGATAAAAGGAAGCATTTCCCTTTGTCCCTAGCAACATTAAAGGCACTGAGCACAGCTATCAAAGCTGCACTTCCCTGACAGTACCGAGAAAGTTGAGAATTCTCATCCTATTATTTTATTCTCCTAATATTGATACTGCTTTCATTGACACTATGAATCATCCTGCAACAACTGTCACTTTTAGGTGAAGTTGGAAAAAATACTTTTCTTATTTAATTGTTCTTACAGTTTTGAAGTAAGAAATGAGCACATAATAATCTCTTACCGGCTTGGGGTTAGCCGAGAATCCAGGCTGCCAGACTTCATGGTGATAGTGTCAGTAAACAGCACATCCTTTGCTGGAGATGCTAGGGCTTCTGAGTGAGACAGTGAAGGATGCATCCTCTGCTGTTGTAAGCGTTTTAGTGTAGCATAGCCAAAGGCATCTCGAGAACTTGTGTAGCTAAAATTATAGTCAGCGAGACTTTTTATCATAGCAAGAGAAGGAGCTTTAAGAGACTGGGCTCTTCGGGGAAGTGTATGAGAGGACCCTGGCGGTACCAGGGATACAGAGTTGGATTTTGAGAGAGGCAGGTGGTTAGACTGTGGTGTTGAACAGTGACTTGGTTTGACTGTTTTTGTGCTTACCACAGTACTCAAACTTCCACAGTCAGTATCTACATTTGTAGTGTCCACACCTACGGTCTCCCTTGAAGGGCTAGAGCTCATTGAGCTTATACCACTTGTTGTGGTATCTGTGTTAAAACTTAAGCTACGACTCTTGAAATGTGTTTGTGTAGTACAATCTCCTATTAGCCTTTCTCTGCTTGTGTTTTCCCGGTGAATTTCATTTCCAAGACCTTTTGGCAGCTTCAGATCATTTTCTCCAATACTTGGGGTACTATCTGTATCTTCTATGTGCTTACTTCCAACAAAAGAAGTTTCTAATCGTAAAGTCTGGATTTTAGGAACTCTGAAAACAGGGTTGAATTCTTCCACAGCAGGAAAGTCCATGCTACTGGAAGGTTCTGTTACTGTACGATTTCGTCTCAGACCTGATTTACTGTCAGATGATGTCAGCTTTCCTCCTTTTGGATCACTGCTACTTCTATGTTTTTTATTAGGCAGAGTAAGAGAGTTTAGAAAACGATTTTTCACAAGTCTACTAGAGGAAAAGAAAGGAAAGGGACTACGGTCTTTATCCTTTGAAGGCCCAGGTCTGTCATAAAATATTTGTTCTGAATCCTCAGTAATATTTAGGAAGAACGTACTAGTCGAAGTACTACCAAAACGGTCATCCTCCATGATGAACATGCCTGAAATTATATGAGACACTGTCACTGAAAATGGACATTTCTTTACAGTGTATAAACTATGTTGCAAAAAAGTAAACAATTATATAGAAGTCAGAAGTAGGACACTATGCAATTTACTGCAACTTTAATTAAAGATTTTTTTTTTCTTGACAACTAGTAGTGTAAATTAAGTACCTTGAAGAGTACCTGAGCTGAAGGTATCACTGCTTCAAAAGAAAAGCCACACTACCTTATTTTAGTGCAAATATCCATATACTAGGATTACAACTAACACTCTCTTTCCATGATACCTAAATATTGTGTATTTCCAGATTTAAATTCCAAATAACCATAGCAAAATTAAAATGTATTAGATGCTCATAATATACAAGAATTTAAATACAGCAATACTCTGTGTGTGTGTGTGTGTATACACACAGAATATATGTATTTATATTCTAGAATATTCCTTTGAGAACAACCAAGTAAATGTATCTTTATACCCAAGCATGGAGATTTCTGCAAGGTATTACAGCAAGCTGCCATGACTTGACATAAAAATTAGTAACTTACCCTGATGTTAAACTTTCTTACTCCTACACCAAATGTAAAGCTAAGACACTCTTCTCTGTCCTCTCACTTGTCTACATCTCTCTGAATGCATGTAACTGTCCCCTTGCTTGCACTCTTATTTCCTGCAATAACACCTTGACATAATTTGCCTGTACTATATCCTGCCAAAAAGTTGGTAAGAACACCAAAATGCTGTTTTGTGGTGGGTTTTTTGTTTTGTTGTTACTTACTTGAAGGAGCAGATTCACTTTCACTGTTATGCCTAGAACTAGTGGACTCAGAGTTCAAGCTAAGAGTGCTGGGTATAGAAGAAAGTTCATTGCAGAGCTGCTCCATGTCATCAGGGACCACTGGCCAAGGCTGTCTACGACTGTGTCTCACTGCATCCCAGTTGTGATGCTTCAAAATGTCACATCCTTGTTTAGTTTTGGCTATTAGACCAAGCACGTAGACACAGGTTCTGTATTTAATTATATATAAAAAAAAGAGCAACAATAATAGCGTCTAATTTAACTAAACTTATTTATCTTATGAAAGGAAACAGTTTCAAAACTGCCAAGTAGCTTTTTGTTAATTTTTATTTGTAAATCAATGGAAGCTTGAGAAATGAGAAAAATATGCTATGTAAAAATAAAAACTAATTACATAAAACAGAAAATTACTTTTTAAAAAAAGATAAAAGGACAAACATTAATGCAGTAGTAGTATTAGGCAAAAGACCAAGTTACATTTTTCTAAATTTAAAAAAATATATTGAATAAAAATGATGGAATAACAAATTGCTTCCAACAGATAAGTAGCAAATATCTCAATTGTTTTTTAAAAAAGGGGAAAAGTAGTATATATTTTCATAGGTTTCATTTGCTTACTGCATGTTCTTTCAGACTTCCTATATAATTTTGCCACTGTATAGGACAGACTGATAACTCAGTCACTAGTAGTATTTAATAACTGATTTCCAAGTGCAAAACTATGTTAATGTAAATTAGATAAGGCTATTTGAAAACCTATGGCAACTACTATCTGTAAATTTTATGTATAAATCAGATACACATACCCTCTAACAGAGAGAACCTCACAATGTTGGGCAAGTGCCATTATGTCAGGAATTACATTCTCCTCCTGTAGCAAGTTCAGACCCCAATTTGATGATCCAATATTGCCCTGGAATAAAAGTTTGCCAAGTAAGTTTTGATTCTGGTGTGATCTGCAGCACTATCAGTGTGAAGTTTTCAACATTTTTGTTTGTTGGTAGTACAGTTTCAAGCCACATCTTCTCAAATCAGAGATTTGGGTGCAGTAACCATTTTCAACTGAAAGTCCAGTTAAGGTACAGAACATCAACTTGAAAAAATTACACACATTTTACGACAAAACCCCTGATTAATAATTTTATGGGATTTTGCTTAGTTATTTCAGAATCAAGAGTCATAACATAACTCAAACAACTGCAGAAAGTTTGTAAATCTATTACTAACCAAGGCCCAAAGGGCTGCTTTCAGCTGCTTAATTCCTTCCCACTTATCCAGCATTGGGGAACGAACAGTGTAACTTAGATCTGTAACAATACTCTGAAGGAGAAAAACAGAAGAAAAAAACAAAGCCTCAGTTGAAGGTGAAAAGACAACCTCAGACAGGTTCTCTTACATTTTTAATAAAAGACAAAGCACTAATTTAAAGTGTACACCCTAAAATGAACAGTGATAGTTCTGGAATAATATGCATAAATTAACAGCAGTGGAATGCAAGCAGAAAGTTTTCATGTAACCACTGACCACATCAAGTTGATTCAGATTTTATAAAGATAATCAGACTAACACACTGTAATATATAACTTTCTCTTCAACTACCATATTGAATTCATTACATCATCTTGCAAACCCACATTAAAAGTGAATTCATTTAAGCAACTATGACCTGGCTTACTGGCTTAGGGTTTGTTTTCTTAGCTTTTCAGGATTATTAGAAGGAAGATTTTATTCCCTGATCGCCATGGTTTTGTACGTACAAAAGGACAGGCTCAGTTTTACTTATCAATATATAATTCAGTCACAGGTTGAAAAAATACTTCTCTTGGCAAGTTGCTTTCCATCTTAAGATTTTGCTAGCTATTTTAAGAAAAATGTTGCAAGGTATTTCTCTGTTATTTCCATATCAGGAAGGAATTTTACATGAGACTAGATGGCAAAGACTGTCTTCAAAACTTTTTGGTCCCATATAACTTAAGACTTCCATTATCAACTTATTTTGCAATGACGGTTTAAATGTTTTCTCTTTTAAAATGTATTTTAAAAGGGTTACAGTACTCTAAAATCTTTCTAGTTATAAACAATTATTATCCTCACCTGAGACTCCAATAAATGACAGCCTGTTTTATGGTGCACCAGTTGGCCATAAAGATGAACTGGCAGGTAGACATGTGGTCGCTGTAATCTGGCAGAAAAGAAATCATATGCTTTCCCAGAGATTCTGAAATATTCTTTTAAAATAAATTACAGTGTAATGCAATGAGTTATTTTTGAGGTTTTTTTATATGAAGGATTCTTTTGTGGAATTTAGGACAGAATAGAATATTTCAGTTGGAAGGGACCTACAGTGATCATCTAGTCCAACTGCCCGACCAACTCAGGGCTGACCAAAAATTAAGACTGTTACTAAGGGCATTGTTCAAATGTCTTTTGAACACTGACAGGCTTGGGCCATGGATCATCTCTCTAGAAAGCCCCTTCCAGTGTTTGACCACCCTTTGGTAAATAATTGTTTCCTAATACTTAGTCTGAACCTCCCCTGAAGCAGCTTTGATTCATTCCCCTGTGTCCTATCACTCAATTCCAGGGAGAAGAGATCAGCATCTCCCTCTCCACTTCCCCAGGAAGCTGTAGAGAGCAATGAAGTTGCCCCTCAGCCTTCTTTTCTCCAAAGTAGTTCAGAGTCTTCAGCTGCTCCTCATAGGACATGCTTTCCATCATTTTCACCAGCTTTGTTGCCCTTCTCTGGACTCATTTAAGTCCATTAACATCCTTCATAAATTGTGGGGCCCAGAACTCAAGGTGAGGCCACACCAACACTGAATACAGCACATCACCTCTCTTGATCGGCTGGTCACGCTGAGTGTGATGCACTCCAGGATGTGGTTTGCCCTCTTGGCTGCCAGGGCACACTGCTGACTCACACTGAGCCTGCTGTTGACTAGCAATCCCTTTCTGCAGGGCTGCTCTCCAGCCACTCCTCTCCCAGTTTATACATTATTCCATCCCAGGTGCAGAGTCCAGCATTTAGACTTGTTAAATTTCATCCCATTAATCACTGCCCAATGCTCCGATCTATCTAGATCCTTCTGCAAGGCTTCTTGTCCCTCAAAAGAGTCAACAGCACCTCCCAGTTTGGATCATCAGCAAACTTGCTAATGGTGCACTCAACTCCTGCATCCAGATCGTTGATAAATACATTGAACAGAACTGGCCTTGGAATTGAGCCCTGAGGAACACCTCTGGTGACTGGTCATCAGCCAGATGTAGCCCCATTCACCACAACACTTTGAGCCCTGACCTTCAGCCAGTTCTTCACCCAGCACACACTGAACCCACTCATCCCACAGCTGGACAACTTGATCAGAAGGATGTGGTGAGAGACAGTTATCAAAAGCCTTACTAAAATTCAGAAAAATGACATCCACCACTTCATCCACTAGGTGCGTGACACTGTCATAGAAGGATATGAAATTACTTCAGCAGCACTTTCCCTTTGTGAACCCATGTTGACTGTGCCTGATGATTGCATTACTCTTTAAATACCTTTCAAAAGTACCCGGTACAATCTCTGTAATTTTTCCAGTAGCTGAGGTTAAACTAACAGGTCTGTATCTCCTGGGTCTTCCCTCATCCCCTTCTTGTAAATCAGAATAACACTGGCTAGCTTCCAGTTTCCAGCCTCCCCAGCCTCCAAATGTCATCTACTAGCTCCTTCAGTATTCTGGAATGAATCCCATCAGGCCCCATGGATTTGTGAACATTCAGCTGATATAGCTGGTCCCTTAAAATTTCAGTGTTCACAAATGCAAAGTCAGTGTTCCCACACTTGTGGTCCTCTGATGCAGGGCTCTGGGTAGCCCAAGGTCTATCAGTATTATTAAAACTGAGACCAAAAAAAAGCATTTAATGCCTCTGCTTCTTCTTCATCCCTATTACTCAAGTGACCATCTTCAACAAATATCGGTCCAATGTTTTATTTAGACCTCCTCTTGCTATTAACATATTCAAAGCCCTTCTTTTTTATCTGACACACACTGGCCAGTTTTAACTCTAATTGAGCTTTGGCCTTTCATGTCTTCTCCCTGCATAAATGAACCACAGGTCTACAATCTTCCTGTGAAGCCTGACCTTGCTTCCAGAGATCACACAATTTGTTCTACCTCTTGAGCTCCAAAAGCAGATCCTTGTTCAGCCAAGCTGGTCTTCTGCCCCTTTGCCTGACTTATGACACAATGGGATTGTCTGCTCCTGTGCTTTTAAAAAGTGGTTCTTAAAAACTGACCAGTACTCATGGAGTCCCAAGCCCTCAGAAGCAGATTCCCAGGGTACTCTGCTAAACAGCTCCCCAGATTTTCTCTCTATTTGCTCTCCAGGGTAGCAACTCCATTGTCTTTCACTACACTGAAAATTTTAAATTCAAATTCATTATCACTGTGACTAAGACAGGCACCTACAATCACATCTCCGACAAGTCATTCTCTATTTACAAATAGCAAGTCTAGGAGGGCATCTTTCCTAGTTGGCTCACTGAGTACTTGTGACAAGGATTTACCTCCTGAAAACTTCCAGGAATTTCCAAGATCTGCTTGTTACAGCAGTATGGTGTTCCTAGTTGATGTCCAGAAAGTTGAAGTCTCCCACAAGCACAAAGGCTACCAATCCAGAAATTTCTCATGATTATCTACAGAATAACTCATCTGTGCTAACATCCTGGCTGAGTGATCAGTAGCAGACACCAACTACAACATCTCCTTTGTTTTCCATCCCACTAACCCTCACCCAGAAGCTCTCAACCACATCTTCACTAACTGTAAGGGCTGTAGAATCAAACTTCTCCCTTACATACAGAGCAACACCTCCACCTCAACTGCCCTGCCTATCCCTCCCAAACAGCCTGCAGCCCTCCATCCCAGTACTCCAACTGTGGGACTCATCCCATCAAGTCTGGCCAATCCCAATGATATCATAGCTCTGGGAATTGACCAATGCTTCCAGTTCATCCTGTCTCTCACAGTGAGTGCGATGGTGTACAAGCATTTCGGATATGCTACTGAGGCCTCTGTGCTCCCAGGAGTGGTGTGAATGTTCCCACTAGCATTGCCACCCTCAGGTGATGTCATGCCAACCCTTGGCTAACCTACCACAATCCTGTTGATACCCCTTCCTCCAAAGTTTCTAGTTTAAAGCTCTCTTGATCAGTCCCACCAGTTTACACCTAAAGACGCATTTTCCCAAATATACCTTTGGTTGCTTCGACGAACATAGTTATCACCATCAACAGGTTTGCGGTATGTTGTAAGTGCTTCATTAAGTTGTTCTTCAATCAATTCAACATACTTTAAGTTATATTCCTAAAAGAAGGCAGACAAGGATTGACATGATACATTTAGTGGTTTATGTTTTTATAGTATGGTACTTTATAAGGAAAGAGTAAATTAAATGCTCCTTAAGGAAGGCTGAAATATCTTTATAATCTCACAGTGGAGCTCAACAAAATTACTGCACTTCACACACACAATGAATTTGCAGAGTCAATGACTCCTTCTGTGATTATTTCAGTGAATTTGTAAAAAAGGAAGGAAAAAAGGAAATACTTCACATCTGACTTTCACCCAAATAGCTCAGACCACCATGCATTTCAGTATTCCTAGAGAAGTGAAAGCTTATAAATTAGTTAAAAAACCTGCCAAGAGGAATGAGACCAAGCACTTAAAACAAACTATGAAAGCAAAGTAATATATGAAGAATTTCATTCCAGTCATGACAATGATGCACTTTTCTTAATGGTCTTGTGTTCCTATTTACTTCCTAAAAGCATAAGCTAATTCTATCTTCATGAGCTCTACATTTAACTATAATTAGCAACAACCAGAGGTAACAGGTATCTTGAAAAGTAGTATTCCTTTACACACTTCTCTAGATAGGACCTTACACAACAACCTATTTTAGAAAGCCAATGCACTCCTGAAATATTTGCTGAAAGATCAAAATTGCATGAAAGGCCTGGGGTAAATCAAAAGCACACATGTACAGAGGAGCTATGGTATTCTAAGTCCCTGTCAAATTTTTCCAGCAAAATCATTAATTCACTGAGGCAATAAATTAGAAATACACATATATGAATATGAAAATTTTTTAAGAATCTTTGACCTTCTAAACCTGCATATTTACACTCTTCATCCTAGTATTAAGCACACTTTTTATTCCCTACATTACCTTTTGCCACTTTTCCATTTGCTTTGTTACATAACCTCTTTCATTTAGATACGAAAATCCCTTTGGGATGGACAGAAATCTGTAAAGTAGCATCAGACAGTTAGCACTCCACTTAAAACAGTTCACATAATTTGAATAAAAACAAACATTTATTTCCACACTGTAAAGGCAAACAGCATACTCAACATTTACCTTAGGAGTAGAAGCAAACCCTTGTCTCCAAGATGAGAAAGAGCTGGTTTCATTTGGATAAGGGCGTGAAGATTGGCCTAAAATAATTAAAAATGTGTAAGGAGAATCTGAGCACTATATAATTCTGAAAACTGTAATTATGACAATCTGCCAGCAATGAAGTAGCAAGTTTTTCACAAAAGGAAGTATCAAACAGCACTAACCTCATCCTAATATTATCCACTTGAGGTACCTTCTGTCATTAAATATATATTATTTCACAAAAAGTATAATGATCTAAATAGTTGAATTAGTCTGAATTCATACTTAAAAGTAGGCACAATCCAGAAGTCTACTTTTTCTTGTTATTAATACTGCAGTATTTTCAGCAAAGGGGTCTATAAACTATTATGAAGACCATCAAGAAAGGAAACCATCAGCAGTCCTGCATACTTTTACTTTGCTACTGGGGAAGGGGGCGGGGTAGAGTTTCCAGAGTAGCATACTAAAAAGAGGTTAAAAATGAAAAGGATGCTCACCTTGTCTTCACATGCTTCATCTAGAATATCAAGTGCCTCAGAAGAAATAGTTTTATTTTTATCATGTAACTGGGTCACCAGTAACTCAATACCCCAGTTGCTGAAGAACTCTACATTGGCTCTCAATAATACTCTTAAGTGTTTTGTTGCATACAACCTGCAGCTCTGCAAAAGAAAAATGCTTTTTTGAATCGATGAAAAATAGCTAATGTAGTTAATGATTTCTCATTTTTAAAAATACATTTCAACTACCATATTTTACAGCAAGTAGCTGTGATGCATACCTTATGTATTAAAACTATAGTCTATTAGAAAGCTGTTTCTATCTTATCAAATGGGAAACCTGAGTCTAAGATCACAAGTAATCTGGTCACTGCAAGTCCCCTTGGAAAGTCCTTATCAATTAGTCACTGTGACAGCATCACACAAAGTCATCACAATTAGTAGGAAAAACATCTTGTAAATGGCCAGTGCAATTGCACATAGTTTCATGTATGTTATGTTTTGCAAAAACTTTAACAAGCAAATATTAGAACCTCTGGGGAATTAATTTTAATAAATCTTAAATTGTTTCCAAAAAGTAACTGATCCTCAAAGCTTCTCAGTAAACCTAAATAGAAAAGTGTGATTTTCTGTAATGAGTTTCCCAGCACTTAGTTTACTACTGAGTTTCTCCAAGTGACAGCAGAAAGTAGTAAGTACCCTGTCAGTTTCTGTACTGCTGAAATTTTCTGAATGAACAGCATAAACTGATTAACACCATTTTCTATTAGGAAAAAATACATAGAAAATAGAAGCATACATGCGTAATCAACAAGAATTTACAGAGTTCTGGAGTAAGCACTGAACAACCCTGACAACGTATGCTTAGTACAGAAGGTATTATCTATACTTAGACAAGCATAGCTAGAAGAGACAAAATCAGGTGACCAAATCTTTCTTAAGGTCTTCAGTACTACATCTTTAAGGCTGTGATAGCTGTAACCAAGTAAGCTTTCTATACATTAAAATATAAGTTATATATGTTGGCATGCATGTGAATATCTGTATTCCAAGAGATAGGTGAACTGGTCCATGCTGAAGAGAACTACTTAAGTTAACAGTAACTTCTGGATTTTTATTTTCCTCCAGAAATATTTAGCAAACAGGACTTGAAAGAAAATCGAAGTAGGAAATGTGCATGTGCACAGTTCATTTCAAAAACCTTGTCTCATTAACGTCAAATATCATGTGCACATTTCTATTTATTCAATATACAGAGGCTCCCCTTTTGGAGGGGAAGAAGGAATGACATAACATACATATCAAGAAGACTGTAGAACAGTGATTCACAACTCTGGCCTAGGCTGCACAACCATTTTGAAATGGCTTGCATGCCATTAGTGTCTATGCCATGTACAAGGCATACCAACTTTTACATTTTATTTATTTATTAAAGATGAGAACAAGAGCTATTATGCCAAAATGATCACTTGACTTAGATGTTAAGCCTACGGAATTACACAATAATATGAAATAAGATTTCACTGTTATGTAGTTCAAGTGTTAACATTTGTCTATGAAGAATCATTGTTACTGCTGTCTACACTGAGTGTGATACAGGGAACAAAAGATAACAATATTCACTTCCTGAAATACTTCCTGAATGTGAATTATCTATCCAGATCGCTAGTACAGAATTAGAACAAGTTTTACTTTCTGTTTGGAGAAGGAAAAGATAAGAAGGAACTCATAACTGATGGGAAAATAACATGGGAAGTAAATTTCACTGCAGATAAATTTGAATCAATGAGCTGAAGTGAAAAAAATAATCACAGTTTCAGACACACAATATACTCTGAGCCAGCTCTTTCTACCCAGCAAAAAGATCTTGGGGGCCAATATTAGTTAGGTCTGTGGAAGTGTTAGACAGAAGTTCAGTGGCAATGAAAAGTACTGGAAGTAAACAGGACAAAATGCATCAGCATTGTCACTAGGTAAATCCACTGGATGTTGCCATCTTGGACACTGTGCACAGTTCTGGTTCTCTTACCACCATCAGAAAGAAAAAGAACAATTAAAAGGTGTGAAAAACAGCAGGACAATTCTGAAGTCTTCAAGCAGGGTCATAACCTTTGTGCAGCAAGATCACCTAGACGCATTTCCCAGATCAAAGGGTGAAGCCCAGCACTGTTTTTCCAGCTGAAGCAAAATCCTGGAATGTTTTTACTTTTGATGAGAACTGATAGGAAAACCAGTGCAGAGAATATCTGAGGAAACAGAAAATCCCCTCTTTCCCTCATGCATGAACTACATTGAAACTGTGGAATCGTTTTGAATTTGCCAGCCAACATGCTTGTAATTCTTTAATTTATGGTCAGCAGGCTATGAAGAAGCAAGTCAGAGGTCACTATATTCAGACGATTACATACAGCTCAGCACAGATGCCAGGAGGTGTAGGGTAAGCCTACCCCTTAGCCACCTATGAAGATTAAAATTTTAGGTCATGAACTACAGCACTTGAGGACACACTGGCTACTCTGCTGTTTCTACCATGAACTGGCAGAAAGGCAGCTGAGGCAGTATTAATTTGCTTTAATGACCAATGAATGGTCATTATGACCAAATGAATGACCAAACCACAGGTGGAAATAGGGTAAGATATGCTTCTGTTTCACTGATCTGCAAGGATATTGCTCTGTAAATGTTTTCATTGTATACAGTCACCCCAAAATGCTACTTTCCCCTCCTAAAGTTAAGCTGGCTACAGAAATTATTTTTCCTTGTTCAAACACTCATCAGCAAATGGCTGACAAAACTGCTTCACAGCTCTGGGTAGCTTTGAAGGGTGTATGAGACTAACCTCAGTTAACCCAAGAAAAATATTATCTTCAGCTTTTGAAATAAATAAAGTATTTAATTAATAAACATCTCGGGGAATTAAAATTTCTGAAGGAAAGAAGCCTTACTAGAGATTATATTCTCCCTTACAAAACACAGCTTTACAGAAATTATGTCCAGTTCCACACATTTTAATTGCCTTTAAACAAAATTTAGCAGCCAAAGGCAGCACATATAATCGAAATCATGTTTTGCTTTCTGTATTAAGAATTAATACAAACCCTACCAGAGTCTAACTATACAGGCTCCACTCATCCTAGGAGGTCCTCATCAGAGGTCCTTAAAAGCCCTTCCTTCCCCTTACAAGTCCCTTATTTGAACTGAACTGCATGTTTATTTTTAATCCTAGGATTAACTTGTCCAAGGTGAAAGAATGTCAGTTATGGTAATATTTAAAAATACCTCCTTATGGGACATAGCAGTAAGTGGTATAAACCATGCCAAGTTTCAATTTCTTCCCTATCATGGTTGCTATATACAAAGGAGTAAATTCTCTTTTGCTGTTGACAATGCTGCTGTTTCAAAACTCCAGACCATAAATCACAGAAAATGGCAGATACCTTCCCCTAACATCTAAACAGAGGTACTTTCAAATTACTCGTCAGTCAGTGGAACTACCCATGCAAATATCTCTCAGTTTAACAGTTCAGTATTATTTCAGGTATCTTATATTCTTGGAATTGACAACTATTTCCATCTCACATGAATATTTTAATTCTGGAAGACACCTGTAGTTTTGCCAGTTGCAGTTGTTAGAAATACCACTATACCCCTAAGGATAGTGTTAATACCAGAATAATCACAAGTTTTTATCCTTTGGATTAGCTTTTTACTCTTTGATTTTCTATTGGGAGCACATACACTGAAAACACTGAAGACAAGCATTTTGTCTGAGAGATGGTACTGGCAATATAGTGTACACCAAGCATTGCCAAAGGGTTCTTCAACATGTCAATATTTTGTCTTTTTGTCAAGTAGTACTCAGTGAAATTTTCTCTTCAAAACCCCACCAGTTCAAGTTTCACTATAAGAGCATATGGTGTTGGGCACATGGTAGAACAGGATAATTTCTTAAGGAAGTAAATATATTTTATCCAAGAATGAAATCACCTGTAGTTGACACAAATGTAGACTCATTTCTGCTGGCTGAGAAAATCCATTCTCTTTGTGATTTTCCTCTTAGATGAAATATACAAAGTACTTCCCTATGAATGCCAAGAATTCTGAGCAAGTCAACATATTCAGGAAACAAAACACCCTAAAATAGTTTTATCCATCCCTCAGGGTTCAATATGTTTCAGAAAGGAAGTCAGGCTCTATTTAAGAGGTTCAAACAGTGATTTTTTTTCCTTCTTTTTTAGTATTCTGATAGTAAGATTACATTTATGATGAACACACAAGATTTACTTTTTAATATTTCTGAAATGTTATCATAAATAATTTCTTTAAAAAATATTGAAGGGATTCTTAAGGTATTGCAGTGTACAAAAATTAAGGTACAGTCTCATTCAGTGCAACACTGAACTCTAAGCAGTAGAATTTAATTCACAACACACCTCAGCTATCAACTTGCCTGGAAATTGCTATGGTTAAAGACCTGCTATACCTGAATGCACACATAACTGATATTAAGAACTAATGATCCATACTGTGCACATATGAGAAAGGTTACACTTTCACTTACAGATTAAGTCAGTGCTCAGCAGTTGACACTGCCAAAAAATAGACAGTTAATCTGTGTTTTTTCCTTAGACAATATTGCTAGATCCATGCATCAATGAGAGACTGGGAAACGGAAGCATTAGAATTCAGTAGCCATAGGCTACTAATGTAGGCTGAGACCTTAAAACATCACAGATGTCAGAAAGTATCAGTGTATCTGGCAAGAAAGATCTTTAATTTTAAAACTGATTACGTAGTTTTGAGCTCCAAAATCTCTGTTCTTAAGTTTGAGCCTGTAGAATGTCTCCAAGCTTTCTCCAACATCTGTCAAGGTTTGGCATTAACAGTCAAGGTAATGCTAGCAATCAGGTCACGATCTCCAATCCTTACCACAATGCCAAACAGACCAGAACTGAAATAGGCAAACCTGGGGGCTCTACAAGCTTTCCTAATGTCTAAGGTGCCAGACAGCAGTGTCTATCCTATTCATGTCTGAAATACAAGCATTGTTTACTACCTACCTACTGAATTACAAATGGGTGGAAAATGTATTTTTAGTTATCGTCACTAAGAGCTGCAGTAGCTATCAACTGCTTTCTGGCTTTGTATATGCTTGGAACTGTATGTTCAGACAGTATCTGCATCTCACCTCAAGACAGTCTGCTTGCAGCTAGTGATACCTGCATCAGTTGAATACATGCTGTTTTGGTTCCACACCCCCTGTTCCCACTAAGAGAAAAAAAAGTAGAAAACTAGGTCTTTATAGAACACTTGGAAGGAGATCAACCCATTCTTACCTACATAATGCTTCTGGTGTAGTACTGGATGCTTGAAAACATCTGGAAGTATCTCTCTCAAAATAGATTTTAAGTCTTTATACCTTAGTTATCAGAATCAAGAAACACTAATTCATAATAAAATGCTTCAAATTACTCGTGTAACTGTACACTTCACTGAGGAGACTGTGGCAGCATGCCTGGACTTTTTTCTAATTGTTAACCAGCTGCATTTGGAAGAAACTGAAAAGCTGGAGTGCTCCTCACCCACATATGGCTCCTTTTCAGTAGGTAAAAATAGCTGGGGATTGGTGGAGAGGACAGTACCCATAGACATGAAATCACAATAAAAACAACTAAACGAAGTTCCATGGTCTAAATTGCTCTTAACTGACAGTCATCTAACAGGAGTTTAGAAGTCAAGACACAGGCATGTGTTCTCACAACCCATTAATTTCTGTTTTCTTGCTCAGACTAGGCATAAAACAACTTTGGAGAAAGGGCAAAGTCATCATTTAATTGAAAGTTTATTTTAAAATTATTCAGTAAGGAGCTTTATTCTCTTATTTCAGTGAGACATTACTTCAACATCAACTATCTTAATTACTTTCAGACTCCACTCTTTACCCGTAAGAATCACATCTTTGCTGTGTCAGAGGAATATCCTGAAACATCTAAAGCTAGCATCTACCTTATTCCCTCTTGAATCCACTCTAGAATATATTCCTCCTTGTTGAAGTGAAAGAAGAACAGCTCCCCCTGAAATAACAGAAGTTCTTTCCTAGTTACATTTCAACTTACTAATTATCATTTCCTTTTTCTTAAAAGTTCAACAGCCTCCTCTCTCAAGTCTACATAAGTCTGTGTTTTATTTCCACCAGTAACCTCAAATCATTATGAAAACAGTATCTACCACTGGAAGGTTAACCTATTTATTACTGCTAGAAATACACATTTCTGCTCATGAAAACAATGTCTTCGCCATCGATTTAGTATGTCCACTAACTTCGACAATAAGATTACTCTTGGTTTATGCATTTAAATACTTTAACCCCCCTCATACATGAAAGAAACCTCTGTTTGAATGACTTAAGAAATTAAGCACAAATATGGTATACAGCATGAAATTCACAGCAAATTCAAAAGCTACACGATTAGGAGTTTCATGTATCTGAATACACAAATAAAAACCCTTCTTGATATATTATAGCTCAGAAATAAAGTCATACACCTTGAATAACAAAATACATGTCTAGTGGCAGGTAACAACAAAACGTAAGTTGAATCAAACTTACATCAGTAGCTGCTGTCAGGATTTTAGAAAGGATGACTCTTGCTAACCCATCTCTGCTGTAATCCAAACTAGAAACCGTCAATTTTAACAAGTGATCCTGGTTCTTCAAAGAACAAAGATTAAGAAGACTGGGGGGAAGGGGTGAGAGAAGAAAATAGAATTTAGTATTTGAACCCAAACCCATTTTATTCAGCCAATAATTAAAACTTCAGTACTTTGAATTAGAGCTAGTAAGGTAAATTTATTTGTTTTGTTTGCATTGTATTTTGGTGTCATTCTTC
>NW_020799142.1:22033269-22057174 GCF_003259725.1 Athene cunicularia
CCCCCCCCCCCCTTTTTCAAGACAGGATCATCCTTCCTGATATCGATTTCTGTCAGATAGATGTGGACAGGAAAAAGTAAGCTATTTTGTGACCCAATAACCCATATCTGTTCAGTAATGACAGAATAAAAGACCCCTTCTTAAAAAAACAACATCAAAAAATCCCCACAATTTGTGATTTTTACCTGTGAGTAAATCAAAAGAAATTTAAAGTTGCCAGCTTTACAGATGGTTGTCTCATGCACAGTTCACAATTTTCGTAACTATTACATCCATAAGCACAATTTAAACAGAATAAAAACACTTACCACTGAAACACATTACATTTTTCAAGCATTTTCACTCCATGAGGGTGACAAGAGAGAGTACCAAAAAAGAGAAAGTAGTGCTGGCTAAGGGTATTTAGTAAACCATTATTTTGAAGACTACGTTCAGGTTTCATTCCTGATGAAGAGTTGAGCCAATGTACAATATCTTTAACCAATTCCTCCAGGTAACCTTGTCCATCCTAAAAGACCAAAGAGTAATAGCATTTACTAGTAACAGAATTGGGTCCCTCTACTGAAATCCATGATTTAAAATTTCTTAAAACGTACAGACACAATACAGATACAAAATAGAAATGCTATCTGGCAAGCACAATTCAGACTAAAGAAAAAGGTTCAAGGCAAATAAAAGGAGTTTAGCTTGGAGACAACTTGGGACCAACTCTTTTCTTTCCAGGAAAAGGTTTGTTCAATGACATTTTCCTCTGGCCTGAGGCATAAAGAAGAAAGGAGGTGGAGAAAGGAAGACTATAAATAGCCAAAATAAAAAATACTCCAAACCCTAAGTTACATTTAATAAAGATGTATTTAATAAAACTTCCACTAATACATCTGTCTTCCTCAGTGTCTTATCTGGACAATTCAAGATTTTAAGTTATCTTTCTTAATTACACTGATCATTTTAGATTTAACACCCAAAGTCTATGTAAGTCTTTACTAAAACTAAGGTTTCTTACTTTAAGTAGTATAGAGCAGCACTACCATTCCACCTTCAGTCTTGTAGCTGAAAATTTCTTACCTCTTCTGATTCAAGAAGAAATTCAGTAAATTGACAGCCCACCACAGTGAGCTGCTTAGCCTTGGCATAGTCCAGATCCAGGTTGGCATACAATTTACTGCTAGGCTTGTAAAAATATAGCAGTCTCCTTACAAACCTACAGAAAGTAAAAGAGAATTTGATATTTTTCACTATGACAAGGACATTCTCAAAGTAAAAAATGATGCTGGTAGAAAAGATATGACTAAATTACCTTATTGGCATTAAGTTTTCAGAAGTAATTAAAAGAGTAGCAGGTAGCAGTAAAGAGTCTATCTAAACAGAATTTCATAGATGTGGCTTCAATTAGTGTTATAAAATCTTCTATGCCATGACTCAAAACAGTAAAGGAACTCAGGTTCTCTATGCTCTTAGAAGCCATAACTTCCTTCTCATTCTTATAATTTATTCTGCTGTAGTTTATCCTGGGGTGAGTTTCAAAGACTACACTATTTAGACTGACAAAGAGCTAAAAAAAGAGTCCATGACATGAGTCTTCTTCAGCTATAATAGTTAACATTACTGTGAAAAATACATTTTTGTGTTGTGCCAGGAAAAGGCTGTATTTATTCAGCAACAGTATTTTCATTCACCTCACTTAAGCATTTCTTAGCATAAACACAGCGATTGCAAACACAGACTCTCACTCAGACTGTCTGAAATCATGGTGAGCAATATAGCTTGGCTTTTGCATAGCAGGAATAAATCTTCAGTGAAGAACTTCCCCTTGCCAATTCTTAGTCAAAACAAACACGCACTTGTGCTTTAAAATAACAAGAATGTTCTGTCTGAAGGTAGATATGTCAAGCATTAAGAAAACTTAACTAAAGCACTGTGCCTTTAGTTAAACAAGTGAGAGTAAGCCACTATCCCTAATTCCAAACACAGGACCAATTATAAAGGAAATCTCAGGGCTGCTTCAAATTTTGTCAAATGAAATTTACTTTATTCTAGGTTATTAGCAATAAATATATAAACACATACACATTTATATGTTTGTATATTTATGTATATACTTAAGTGTGTATACAGAAACATGTATATACACACATTAACTATCTCTGAAATGAAGGAATCTATGTTAAAAATAACTGAAATTTCACTTTAACAGCTGTAAGATCACCACTAGAAAACTAACAGTAAAACAAAATCAACTTATGGAAGAACAAAGTAATATACTTTACATTTCAAAAACAAAGTGGCTGAGAATTTTTTTATGATCAGCAGTGAAACTTGAGAGATTTGGGGCTTAGTTATAACTAAACAAGAGCAACAGCATTTTAGAGCCATTAAAGCATCTAACCCGCAATCCTGCAGAAAGTATCAAACTGTACAAGTCTTAAACTAACTCAACCTAGATTTTCTCAGCTTTTTGAAATTAAATTATTTAGGCACTGAACAATGCTTGAGCACAGCACAAAACCAGGAATCAGGAACATTGCCCCAGGGAGGTAGGTAGAGGGGTGGGTGTGGATGTCACAGCTGGGACTGCAGATATTGCTTTAGACAAGCAGCATTATAAAACACCAGATTTGGAAAATAATCCTTTACTGCAAAATACAGATTGACAATTAATCTTTAGGGAAAGAAAAAACCCCAGTAAAATACAAATGAAAAATTAAATTATGGCCATGATTACAATGGGACTACTACTTATGCTGGGAATGCTATGTAAGTAGCTTGATGACTTTTTACTAAAAACTTAAAAGTGAGCAGTGTGAACCTTCCAGCATGTTTTTTAGCTTTAGGTTTTTTCCTCAAATTCATGGAGAAGTAGCTTTCCATGCCTACAAATACAAAATTACTCTTCAAAATAATTTAATTAAATTTCTGAAATGCACGTTAAAAGGGATATCCAAGAACTAATTAGGAACACTATTACCACACATGCATAAAAGTAATAAAAATATCTTAATGCCAACAGACGTGAAAGGAAACAAAGCTGAACTGTTTTTCTGGCTGTTTTTTTATATCTTTCTGCTTTGTTTTTGCGGTTTTTGTTGTTTTTTTAAACCACATATGCTTCCCTTGACATTAGTTGCAACTAGAAACAACTTCCTCTTGGTTTTTGATGAAAGCTGTAATCACATAACTGTACCAACCATAGACCTATTCTATTAAAATTTGTCAAGTACTGACATCCAGTACTCACGCATGAAATATCAGAGGTAATATTTAAGTTTAAAATTAAATAGAGTGTTTGAAAAGCTGGTATGAGTTTTAAGGGAATACATACCTAAAGTATCTGTGTATAGAAAAGAAACCACTAAAGCTTAAAGACCTGTTTATTTAAAGCAAACACTGCCACCTAATTATTGAAATTTTCATTTCTGCTGCTCATCTATAGATTAAGTTTTAGAAATGTTACAAATCCAAGGAATAATTTATTGCAATATTAAACCCCAGTTTTTACAAATTTCTTTCTTCAAAGGAAGTCTACATAATTTTTACATACCTGTGCAACTGTTCATCTTTATAGTTCCTTAGATTTACATTTGGCCACTAGAAAAACAGCAAATATAGCATTATGTGAAACTTGTACATCAGTCCTTGATTAGTCACTAAAATTTACTCATTTCTATTATAGTTATTTTTGACTAATAATCAGAAGTGTAAGTTCTCTTGTACCTGATGTAACCTATAAAAACATCTTATTTTATTGAAAAGCCCACACTTCCTGCTCCAAGAACTGTTCCATTTTTTTCTAGAGAAGGACCAGGAATGTCAGCCGCATGCTATATGTACAAGGTCATAATTCTTGTGAAATTAGCAAACTATGAAAAGCTAATGAAAAATAAGCTATTTTCCTCAGTTTCTTCTCTGCAAATAACAAAAATATTTTGATATGCTTAATAGGGAAATAATATTTACTACTAATCAGTTATTCTAAAAATAGTAATTACTCTGTTATAGCTCACTTATTGCTAAATACTGCTTATTAAAATGGTATTTAAACTCCTCTGTTGATACCTTGTAAGACGCTTTAAGAAAGGTCACATGAAGTCATAATACTTTCTTCTGCACCTATCCTCTCTTCCTATTCTATTTTCCTCTGTTTTTACAGCCATCTCTTGTCTCTATGGTTTCAGATTTGTATTTGTTGCTACTAATATCTTCTTGGGAGGAACAGAAGAAATGCATCAAACATTCTTCTCTCCTACCTAAGCAATACAGTTCTACATTTCCAATTGTTATACTAGTATTAAGACACAGAGTGCACTAGTTAATGATTAGTAAAACTGACTACACTAGTAACAGTGTCAGATAACTTATTAAGCTCTACCATCAATGACAAAGTTGAAATTCTTCCATCCTGAACATTGCCACTTTTGCTGCTCTTTGAGCAGCTTAAGATAGCAAGCTGAGCAAGTAAAAAAGGCAGTAAGGGACCACATGAGATGCAAGTAGTGAGGTGGTTAGAAAGCTGATGCCCCACAGCTGTAAGGCTGTGATGGAGACAAGAGGGAGGTGAGTAGCCACATGATATAGCGAAGTCCAAACACTGGAATCTGGATCCTGCTCATTCAAGGACTAAAGATAGATCACTGATAACATTATCTTCATTTATGTTGGTGACGTGAAGTTCAACAGGAATGGAAGTGGTTAGAATTAAACCAGAAAACACACAAACTTCTCATTCTGAAAGACAGAAGTCACTGATTTTGAGACATTAGCAACTATTTGACGGAACACTAGAAAATATACTTCTGGGGAGGTAGCAGGAAAACTGACAGTTTGACCTAAATTTCAGGTAAAAAACCCCACCACATACTTTAGTGGTCAACTGCATAAAACGTCCATTGTCAAATCATTACACAGACTAATTAACAGTGAGATTCTGAAAAAGTTTCTTGATAGTATCTTTAATACTGAATCAAAGCTAAAATATCTGTGATTAACAATCATAGTTATCCAGTAATCCAGTAAATCTAGTAATTGCAGTACAAAGCCTGTAAACAGTGAAATTTGGTGGAAGAAAGTTACTGTCATATACATATTCAGGTCTTTATAACAGACAGATTCTTGCTGTCTTTGAGTTTATCAGCCCCTGAACAAATGCACAGAAATATTTAGGGTTTTTTTCCCAAAAATATAATCTTGACTATGATCATCACCATTATTCTCCTTTTTGTACTTCCACCATCTTTGTAACAACACAGTAAAGAAGACAGTAAGACAGTGTTACTTGGGGATAACAACAGAAGGATGGCTTTGATGCACAGCATGACAGGAGCTATTCTGGTCTGAAGACTATACTGAGTACTCCCTCAGAAAGTTCTTACTCAAAAGATTTTCTGCTTGTTTGCCCAGTAAACTTTCTGCTTAAAAACAACATGTAGTCTCTTAAAAACTGTGCACATAGAATGAGATTGCATACTTCTGAAGTCTTCATATGTAGCTCAGTCTAAACATCTGAAGTTTGATCTATAACCCACCTCCAGCCTTAACCTTCAGCTCATGTTATATATAAAAAAAAATCTTCAATGAAACTGAGTAGTAACCCTGTGTAATGTGGATTGAAGTCTAAAGTATGAGCAGCTTTAAAGTCATTATAACTAATGCTGTAAAGTCTATTTCTATACAAATAATGTTATATAAAATTTAATACATGCTTAAGAAATTTGTGAATTTAACTGTATTTTTGCACCTGGTTTAAGGGTTGTATACAAAGAGACTGTATCAGCACTGATTAAACCCATGAGATCCTAATTCTGAAATAAAACAGATTATGGTATGTACTAAAGAATTAATTAATATTAGAAAGTCAAAGCTCACATGTAAAATAGAGACTTCTTTCCAAACAAAAAAATAATATCATGCCCTTTTTAAGCTCACCTTCAGTATGGTCCCTATTAGATTCCAATTCCAGTCAAGGTTCTCTTTATGATTGAGAACTTGGCTGTCTCGAAGATTCATTACAAGTGCTTCTTCTGTATCCTGGAATACAGACATGAAACTACAGTGAGTTTCCTTACATTTTTTTCCAGTCTTGACACATAATGTAATTACTGTTCATGTAACAATCACTAATAGGGTTATGCTCCACAATAACTTGCATTTGAAAATAAATTGCATGGTTATAATGCATTAAGAATCTAATAGTAAGAGATCACAATTGGTCCAAAGAAGCATTAAAAACTTGTAATGTCACTCCTCAAATTCTAGAAATGAAAAATAGTATCCACAAGTACCTACAAGGCCAATTAAATTAATAAAATACTATAATACAAAGGCATTACATAAATTCCTCTGAATTAGATGAGAGAGAAGCTTGGGGGCAGGATCTAAGTCTCTAAAATACAAAGTCAAATTCTGTTCTGAAACATCAATAATGGTCATACCTTTAAAATAAAGATGTCTTTCTGCACACGGTACTGATCCCTTTTTTGGTGTGTTGAGACTGCTTTCTGAATAATATGATCTAAATGGAGGCTGTAAGGTTTAGGTCCTCTTTTCTTCATCTCGTGAAAACGTTTTAAGCAGTTGAGTGCGGCACTTGCTCGTCTAACAGAAAAAAACACCCTATAATCAGTAGTTGGGTAACAGTTGGCAACTAAAGACTACCACTGCTCTATCATGAGCAAGTAAACATAGCTCAAGAAAGAACTGACCAATAATTTCAAAGCAATTAAAAAGGAAATAATTTTCTTAAGTTTTCATGTTTCCATAGGCCTCAGTCTTGTACTGAAATCACATAGGTATCTTTCAGAATTTCTAGTACTGCAAAATGAGCCTTACTGATACCTTTTCTTCTGCTCTGCAACTAGTGGTGCCTATCATAGTTCACAGAAGATACCGTCAAGTTTAAAGTTGATAAGGTGTTGCAAGATGTCACAGTAGATCAACATTCTGCAGTAAAGTTGAGAGTTAAGGGGGCTAGCTTCAACTTTAACTAACAAAGTATTTCTTGTGTATTTTTTTTTTTTCCCCAGATGGTGGCAGGAGTATCAGTAGTATGTTTCCTGTTCTTGGTATCTAAACAGCTCAGCAACAGCATGTAAGAAGTTTCCAGGAAAAGATAGGAAGTAATAGAAATGACAGTTGACAAGAAACAGTTAATTACAAAATAGTGGTAGCAGAAAAAGAACAAGCTGTTAAGCAAATAAAATAAGAAAGTCTAAAAGTGAGGAGGTAATATCTCTTTTCTTTCCCACAAACAAAAATTCTCACAGGGAAGGAGAGAGTCTTTATTTAGTATTACCTTCAAACAAGTACCTTTGAATTTGGCCACTTATTTAAGTTACGTAAATTTAATCTGTAACAGTGCTTACAGTCTTTCAGAGTATGAAAGAACACAGAGCGCTGACCAAAACCAGGATCCCCAAATAAGAACAGTACTTCTACAAAATCAATTTATTTCAATAAAAACAGGAATTCTTACTACTCTATCAGGTATGTCCACAAATGCCAAAAAGTAAGAAAACTGCAGGTAATCCACAAATGTATCCCTTCTGCTCTTCATCTTTCCTCTCATCCCACAGCTTTGACCAGTGAAATATCCTGTAATGGCATTTCAGAGATGCCTTTTTGTGAAAAATAACTGTTTTCACATATCAGAATCTTCTACTAACATATAAGAAGCCTTCAAAACTCAAAAGTAGAAGAGCACTATGTTTCACAGTAGCAGTTCAGAAACATTCTGTAATTTATCACTGACTGATTTATCACTGTCAGTGTGATCACTGTCAATGAAAGACAAAATAGAAAGTTATGGTATAATTACCATAACACTAATCAGACAAAGTAGATCAGGAATGGCCAGGGTAATTAACAAAAATATTTCCTAGAATTTCTATTAGAAAAAAATCCCAACACACTCTATTTAATGGTCTTCTACAAAGAAATCCAAGTAAGAACACTGAGTTACAGAAATACATTTTAAAGACACATGAATATCAAATTCTTTGACTTCTTTCCTCAGAGGTTTAAATTGTGTAAAGTACCTGAGAGATGGTACTTTATGTGAGAATACTTCAGAAGTTAAATTGCAAGAACAGTAGATGTACAGAGAAATTCTAAAAAATAACTAAAATAAAAAAGCACATATTTTTAAAATCTGAGAATTCAGGTATTTCTAGTCCAAAGAGAAATTAAAAGGCTCTATTTCAAGACAGATACTTAAATATATATATGAATGGCATCATGAATACCAAACAGTTCCCTAGTACTGCTTCCTAAGTACATGCCACTGCAGAATGCTGCACTAAATTTTAAATTTCTGTTCTTACATTCTTATATTTAAATGGAACTGAAAGGAACTGAAAAAATTCTGGTGCTTTTGTTCAAAGTTTGTACTGATAAAGCATTAACATAATTACTATTATTACAATCATCATTTTCATATGATGAAGAAAACAGTTTTTAAAAAATCCTGCAAAACAACAAAAACTAAAACCCCAAAAACCAGCCTCATGCCAGTATTACATTTTATGCTCTTGCTTACACTAATAACTCACTGATTTGGTCTATTATTATAATGAGCTACAGATAAACAACAGAAGAGAAAAAATTGGTACAGGCTTTTTTAGTTTTGAATGCTTAATTGTATCAAAATGCCAACAAAGTGTGAAACAATGAAGATATCAAACACAGAGAACACATCTCAGATGCTGTTTGGTCAAACAGCACCACAGAGTTCATTTAAGAAAAACTCTGCTTAAAAATACTGCCATCTATGCAAAAGTGTTCTGAAATTCACTACCAAAACTTTCCTCCCAAATTTCTAAATTGTTACTGTAACCACTTTTGGAATGATGCATTGGAAACTATTTTCCTACTAAGTGTGACAGAGCATTTCTATATGCATGCATGTATTTGCTTTCCCATAAAGACAGCCACGATTTCAGCCACCAGAAAACTTGTACATTTTCACTCAACTGTAGGGGAAAAAGGAGATAACTATTTTTGCTTCTAAATGTAACTTAGTATTCTTACAGCCTTTTCTCTTTCATGATGTCAAAAGATGCTGCCATATTCATTAACGTTGGTAAACAGTGCAGGTGATGGCTGTGAGAATGAGGAAGAATTGTGTTTGCCTAAAAGCCAAAAAAAGACTGGTTAGAATAACTTATTACAACATTTTCAGCTACCTCTTTTGGATCAACATTTGAAGAATCTATCAGTTTTCACAACACTTTCACAGATGCATGACAACAAAACTGCCTTCTGCATAACGTCAGAGCAATAATTACACATAAATATTTGATATAACTAATAAATCTGAAACACAACACAAGTTACAACAAGTAACTTAAGACAACTTTAGATTTCAGAGCCTTCTAATCTGTACTGTTTGCACTGGTGGCTTTTAAAGTGGTAACATACAGATGCAAAGCATCAGATATCCCTGTTGTGTATAAAAGTACTGAAAAAAAAAATCTAAAATCAGAAATACAACTTAAGTTGATGATCTCTATTAAAAACTATATGCACACACAAAAGTCTGATCAACAACTTCCTAAGTTACTAAACATTTAATTGCTTTTATTTAGGGAAACATATGTAATTCCACAAATATTTCTGGAAACTTAAGAATACTGAAGATAAATTGCTTCAATCTCTTCAAACTAGCTAAGTAAAAGTACAAATATTTGTTCAGTGTTTTGATAAACAGTCATCTCTGACTAATGCATCATCTCTTCCGAAAAATAAAAAATACCTATGCTGTGCAGCAAACTTGTATCACTAATAGTCACTCCCCTTCAAAAGTATTCCAGAAACCAGAAAAACAGCATATGTTATTACAGATTCCTCTTTTTAAACTACATAGTTGACTGAATACTCAAGAAATTCTACTAATTATTTAAAGAAAAATCACTGAAGAGACTAAAGAAAGATTTGTTGTAGTTGTGACTCATGCCTCTGAGCTGAGATGGTGTAAATCACTGTAGTAGTAAGAAATCCTGTATCTGAAGATTGTGATCTTGTTTTTTGGAACATTAAACACGAGTGAAATGAGTCAATAGCTGAAAATGCAATAATGTCCAATAATTCATATTCAAATTTTTGTAAGACAAAGTTGTACTTCACAATCTTACTATCTCTTATAAAGTTGTTTATTTGGAAGGAAGATTAAAAAAAGCACAAGAAAACTGATCAAAAAGTGTTCTGCTGTATACACTATTCTTGTCATCAAGAGAGGATATGAAAAATAAAAGAACTGTTTTGAAAGAAAGGTAAATCACATCACTTCATACATTCCTAACAGGTCCTTGGTAGGCTGAAAGGTAGCACTGGAGTGTATATGAAGAAAATAGTAACATCTCTATACTGAAACAGTTTGGGTTAAGAGAGAGAAGCTACTGTAAAAGATATGTTAAAGAAAACCACAAAAAAAGAGAGGTCTCTTCAGCTTCTCTGTAGAAGGGGCCACTCATAGAAGTGCTGAAAGAGTACTCCACCTAATTCATTGTCTGAATGAATAACATCAAGACATATCAAGCTGAACATGAAAAAAGTTTCATCTACCTAGCCTGTGAGGCAGAAAGCTAAATACACTGACAGAAGGCTACCATTATTCTAAGGAAAGCAAAAATCAGCAATGGTTCTTTTCCCAAACACAGTAACTGATGGGTCAGCTTGCAGGACTCCAGCTTAAAAATACAACTGGGTACTGAGGCAAGGAAGTGTACTGGTGACAGTTTGAGTGCTGAGGATTATCCTTGGGGCAGAATCCCTAGTACTTTCAATAATTTCCAACTGGCCTTCCTATTGATTCATACTGGTTTTAATATATGAAGTGCCAAAAAAGGTAATGTCAATTAACCCACTATTTGGATGAAAAATTAGATGTTCCAAGTCTGTAACACATTCAAAATTATATTAGGAAATATCTATTTGCAACTAGCTATTAATAATACTTATATTCAGCAAGAAGTTTAACTTACCATGTGCAAAAGTTCTCCTAAAAGGATAGTTGCTCTAACAGATACATGGTCGTCACTACTTGTGATCACTTCAACCAGACCCTTCAAAAAGTTAAAACATTGTTACAACATTTAGTGTATACCATTTTAACGCTTCCAGAAAAAAAGTAGCAAGCATCTATTCAAATTTGAAGTAATTCGTTACCTCTAGAAGTCCATTGGTAATAAATGCTGAAAGCACTAAAGCCAGATAATTATCCATGAGATCAGGCCTAAGGAGAAAAAAGTATGGAAACAGTTTAGAAAGTTCTTTGCTTTTGTGTCTGCAAGACAACAAATATTTTGTCAACACAACCACAAAACAAAACCAAGTGCTTAGACTAAGTTCATTACATGCTCACCTTGACCTAGCTCGATGGGGTAATATAGTTTTTGCTTCAGCAGCTACAAAGCCATCAGAAAGTCTCCAGCAGTCCTGAAACCTGCTTGGATCTAGAATAAGAAAATATGGACAATCGTAACTATTAACATTGGATTTCATAGTGTTATTTTAATGGTTGTCAGTAGGTAAGTAGTAGTTCTTGGCAACAAATGTTATTTTGTCAGAAGGGATCACTAACAAGTCACGTAATCCACACTCCTGAACAAAGCAAGTCTAACTTCAAAGCTAGGACAAAGATTCTAAGTATCAACCAAAATAATGACATTTCCAATTCATAAACACATTAAACTTGTTTATCAGAAAACATAACACCTGAAATTATAAAATGTACATCCATATGTCACAAAGTAGCAACTTTGCAACAAAGAATGATTTATTTATTTATAAATGTAGAACAAGGATTAAGCTTTTATAATCAACTGCATGATAAAACAGTTTGAACCAGAGTTTGGAGAAGAGAATTGCTGGAACATTAAGACTGAAATGTGCTCATTCTGGGATCATACTTTTGTGCTGTGAGACACTGCAGAGGATGGATTTACAAAGGAGTAATTCTAAAGATAAAAGACTTCTGGTAAATAAAAAGACATGGAAAAGCATAAAATTGCCCTAGAGAAAGTAAAAATCAGGTAAAGTGCAGTGGAGACAGCTAGCAGATACACAATATATAGAAAATACTTGTTTAGTAACTATTCTGTAAACATTCACTAACACTTCATGGAATACAGTACCAGGTTGGAAGTGACCTCAGGGGTCATCTGGTCCAACCTTTCTTGGCAAAACCATGGTCTAGACAAGATGGCCAGCACACCATCCAGCTGAATCTGAAGTGTCCAGTGTTGGGGAATCCATCACTTCCCTAGGGACATTATTCCAGTGTCTGGTTGTTCTCATTGTGAAAAATTTTCTTCTTGTGTTCAATCGGAATCTGCCCAGGGGTCACTTGTACCCATTATCCCTCATCTTTTCCGTGTGACTCCCTGTACACATGTAGTCTCCATCTTCTTTGTAACCACCTTTTCAATACCAGAATATGGTGATAAGGTCTCCCCTAAACCTTCTCTTCTCAAGACTGAACAAACCCAGTTCTCAGCCTTTCCTCACATAACAGGTTTCCCAGTTCCTTGATAATCTTTGTGGCCCCCCTATGGACCCTATCCAGCCTGTCCACATCTTTCTTGTATAGTGGGGACCAAAACTGGACACAGTGTTCCAGGTGTGGCCTGACAAGTGCTGAGTAGAGTGAGATAACATCTTCTTTATCTCTGCTGGAGAAACCTTGTTGTGGCCACCCAGCATCCTGTTGGCTTCCTTTGCATCTGCAGCACACCATTGGCCTCTTTTAAATTTCTTGTCCAGCCAGGACCCCCAGATCCCTTTCCACAGAGCTGCTCCCCAGACGGGTAGAACCCAGTCTGTGCTGCACTCCTGGATTATAACGGCCTTACACTTGTTCTTATTGAACTTTGTAAGGTTCTTGTTAGATCATATTTTCAGCCTAACCACGTCTTCCCGCAGGGTGGCTCTCCCTTCCAAAGTGTCACTTCCCCACTCAATTTTCAACAGGGTACACCCTATCCCATCAACCAGATCACGTATGACTAAACAGCACTGGGCCCAATATCAGTCCCTGGGGGACCCCACTTGTGACAGGTTGCCAGTTTGAAAAGGAGCTATTTACCACCACCCTCTGGGTGCAGCCTGTCAGCCTGTTCGCCATCCACCACACAGACCCCTTATCTAGACCAACTGTAACACATGAGTTTCTCTAAGAGACTGAGGGGAACTGTACCAAAAGTCTTGTAGAAATACAGGTACACAACATCCACTGTTCACCTCACATAACTCAAGCAGATTACTTTTGTCACAGAAAGCAATCAGGTTTGTCAAGCATGATTTGCCACGGTGAATCTGTGCTGGCTTTTCCCAATCACGTGCTTCATTTGATTTGGGATAGCCCCCAGGAGGATTTCTTACCTAACTTTCCCAGCGAGTGAAGTAAGACTTACGGGCCTTTAAATTCCTGGATCCTCCTTTAAGCCCTTCTTGTAGATGGGGGTGACATTAGCCTTCTTCCAGTCTTCTGAGATGTCCCCCAATCTCCATGACTGCTCAGAGATTATGGAGAGCAGCCTCACAGTGACATCATTCAGCTCTCTTAACACACTTTGGGGGATAATGTTAGGGCCCATTGATTTGTAGAGTTCAAGCTCCTGTAATAGTTCACATACCAACCCCTGCTTCACTATTTGTGTTCGCATCAACTTGGATTTTTTTTTTTTGCAAAGGCCGGGGGTCTAACAGTGCTGGTAAAGATGACGTGAAGCAAGTGTTGACAACATCTGATTTTTCAGCATTATTGGTGACAAATTCACCTCATGTTTAAGAGCAGGCCAACATTTTCCTTCTGTTTCTGTTTGTTGTTTACATACTTGAAGAACCCTTTCTTGTAGTTTGACATCCCTACCCAATTTCAATTTGAGCTGAGCTTTTGCTTCAACTGTATCTCTGCACACTCTGGCAATGCCCTTGTAGTTCTCAGTGAGTATTCATCCATTTTTCCACCTCTGGTACTCTCTTTTGGTTTTGAGCAAACTCAGAAGCTTGCAATTAAGATGGGGGGTCTCTTGGTCCACCTAATTCCCTTACCTTTAAAGGGGATGGACTTTTTGTGCTTCCAGGAGAGTGTTCTTGAAAAACTCCCAGCACTCACTAGCTCATTTATCTTCCATGGAAGCTTCCTGTGGAATCTCTCCCAAATGAACTCTGAGGAAGCTAAAGTTTGCTCTTCTAATATCTAAAACCTTCAGCATGCTGAGCAGGATCCCAAACTCCACAATACTGTCATCACTGCAGCCAAGGCTGTCACTAACTGAGATACTACAAAGGAGGTTTTATTGTTTTGTGAGCAGAAAGTTCAACAATGCCTCAATCCTGACTGGCACATCTAACATCTGTATGAGGAAACAGTCCTCTACACATTCCAGGAATGTGATGGATGGCATGTGAGCTACTGTATAGTTCTTCCAACAGATGTCTGGGCAGTTGAAGTCACCCACAAGAACCTGGGTCTGTTGACCTGAAGCTTGTTTAAGTCACCCACATATTGCTTCGTTGGCCTTATCTTGGTTTGGAGGTTGGTAGCAAATGCCTACTGCAAGATCCACCTTGGAGACAATCCCTCTAATCTTGACCCAGAAACATTCAACAGGGCTTCCACAATCACAGTAGTTATTCAAGGTTTTCCTTAACATAGAACATGACTCCTCCACCTTTTCTTCTCCACCTGTCTTTATGAAACAGCTACAGCCATCCATCATAGTGCTCCAGTCATGTGAGTTGTCCCACCATGTTTCAGTTACTGCTAGGATATCATAACTTTCTGATTGGGTGCAGAGCTCCAGTTCCTCGTGTTTGTTCCGCAGGCAGCATGCATTGCTACACACACACTTGAGGCAACTGATCTTCTGGTTCATGGGAGGAAGCTAAGGAACATTTGTTATTTTATGTTACTAATGCTTCTAACACTTCAAAGAAGTCTAATCTGGAGTAACATGTTTTCACAATCTTTTGTATAAATGCTCCAATTATGCTCCACTGCTGATCTTTTATCAAACATAACACTTAACAGTTGATAAAGAATTTTAAACAGGACTTCAGAGCACCCAGTGAATTCAGTGATGAAACAGTATTGATGCAATTTACAATACAGAGGAGACAGTGAAGAGTTAAAATTTTAAAGAGCTTTAAATTAAAGACAGAATTCTTATGGTTCTAAATACTTACCTACACTGAGAAGTGCCTCAATAAATTCTTCTGCGATAACAGGGAGAGGAAGGCGAAATATATCATAGAGAACTTCAAGCAGACCTCGCTGCCAAAAAACCAGCACAACAGGAATTTTACAGCTTTACAAAAATTGTCCTTTTGTTCACTATAAATACTGAAGTTGAGATTTTTTACAGAGTTCTAAAACTGTGTATTTGTTTCAGTGTTTCTTTTTTTGATACTATGCTTATTTTCATAAACTGAAATAATCTGGACAAGAGAAGGAGCTTGTTTACTTTAGAACTGTGCCTTAACATCACTATGAATTGTAAAGAACTTCGATTACAGTTTTTTTAGAATATTTCTGCTGCTACCATCAGCTTCTTGGTTTAACAGGTAATTGGGAAGAAACATTTTTATTTATGATGGATTCAATTCTGATTTTTATGCTTTAAATTTGTAACTGCAGATACTGTGAACTTGCTTTGAGTTGTAACCAGAGTGAAAAATACTTGATATACTTTTCTACGCTGCATTCCCTCCCCTCAGACATACAGGGTGTGCTTCATTCTCACAGGAGTTTTATAATGGTATTATAGACTTGGGGGTCAAATAAACTTGAGGGTAGTGGTCTCATAACTGGAGTCTGTGTTTAAGATACTAAGTTGTTAAAATGTTAAGAATATGTTAATTAAAACACCTAATCTTATTCCTACGTCAGTACTAAATATGTACTACCTACCCGTATTTCCATATTTGGTATGCAGAGTACCCCAATAAGAGACTGAATCCCAGAATTTCCAGGTTTGCACAGGCTGATAATACCTAGAAAATATTAAATACGTAAGAATACTCCCTCACCAAACAAAAAAAAAAAGGCCGTAGACACACTGTTAAATTTGATTTCCAGTTTGAGTACAAGCACAGATGACAAAAATTACTTATCATTAACATTTTCACCTTTATAATGTCATCTCCTTTCCAATCAATAATATCTAACAAAACTTAGTAATAACAAAATTTTGTTTCCCTATTAAAAACTATAGTGATTTTTGCCTTTTCTACTGTGAACAGTATTTTCAAATTATCTGCAAGAATAACATTTACATGGTAGTGACTGAAAAGACAAAATTGTCAATAGTGAATCTTAAACCTGACAGATTTGCAGCATCTTGGCAGAACTGTGAGAAGTGTCTCCATCAAAAGCTGTATCTTAACCTAACAGATTATTCAGTTCCTTTTAATCTCAGGTGAATTCTAAACAGCAAGTTTAAACATACTTGGAATAACATTCTCTGTGCACAGTTCTAAACCCTCTCCTCCCAAATGATCAGTGTTCATTTCCAGAAGTTTCAAGACAGTAGAATAAAATCTGTGCCTCTCTTATAACTTGGTCCTTTTTACACTGTATTTTTATGCAATTAGTTTAATATTTCAATATTAGTAAGGAGAACCTTCAAATTGTTTCTAAATGTTACAGAATACCACCTCTAAAGTTTACACTGATTTTTCAATGTCTATTTGTATACAGTCTATTCATTAAAAATGTGGCTGCAAAGACAGTAATCTTGCTCATTTCCTTGAACACTTCTCTTCATACTTCACAGAACAAATTAAAACTTACATAAACATCCTGTCCAGCAAACAATTTTCTTCAAAATGCAACTTTAAATGAACAAAAAGAATCCCAGTTGCACACATTTTTGTCTTCAATATTACAAACACAAACCATTATTCTTTGAAAATTACTAACAGATGAGAAATACCACCTACTCATCTATTTATTTTCACTAATACAAAATTAACTTTAATGATACGTCCTTTATATGAACTTGAAAGTCCTCAAGTTCAAAACTTCTGTGTCACACACTAGACACACTAAGGGCATTTAAATACGTTCCACAGTGCAACTCAGAGGCCTTTTCCAGGAATGGCAACATCCCAATTGCAATGCAGGAACAGTCATAGCTGCATGCCCCCATTTTATCTCCAAGGCCATGATTGCACATGAGGACATAGCACATGAGGACCATCAACTCTGAAGAATAACCCAGTCTGGAAAATAAGGAATGCAGAACAGTAGAACACAGCAGATAGTACAGACAGGCAAAAAAAAAAAACAAAACAAAAAGCCAAAACAAAAACCAAGAACACCCTCAGGCCTGGTTTAGCTACATGTGCTTTGAAAGGATAGTATAAGGACATCTTTTTAATAAAAACATTTAAGATGCTAGTCTCCAATATAACAAGTAAAATAAAAAAGAATGAGTAACAGTGAAAGTGTCATGGCAGTTAACATACTCTGAGACAACTGTTTCTTCAAGTCACTTGACCTTTCAGGCATATGCTATTAGTTCTGTCTAGGTAAGAGAAGATGCAGTAACACTCAGATCAGAAACTGCTTCCTAGAACTTTCAAAGTTGTAACAAACTTCCCAAACAAGTGAGAATATATGTGAGAAACTTCTGAAGGATACCTGGATATTAAATTAAGCTTAGTGATTATTTTCAGGACACTAAAAAAAAAGCAGATAGTATCACAATGAAAAAGTCTTTCTATACAGTCTGAATATTTCCTCAGTACAGCCTGTAAAAATCCTACTCAGAATTTTGTTAAAAGGTCGTATCAACTGATCTAGTTTACTTGCAAGACACTGTCTTGACTAAAGGAATGAGCAGTCCCTGAGGCAGTATCTTCATATTAGATATTGTAATGCAGAGAAAAGAATTTAGAAAAATGAAAAAACCTGCTTTTTCAATTTAGAAATGTCTCCTACATGAAAAATCCCAAACTATGTCCATCTGCAATTTATTTTCAGTTATGTCACCTGGTAAACTTAAGTTCTAATGAAACTATTCTGTTGGTGTATCTTCACATAGACAAAATATTTCTTATTTACAGTGGCAGAACCATCTCAAAGGTAAAATGATATGAAGTTATTTTCAACATACTCTCACCCATCAAATGTCAAAAAGTACCATCAAGGTACAACTTATAAGGTATTCTATGTGGGGCATAAAAAATGCTACATCTTCTTAGTAGAATTCAAAGAAAACCATGTATGCATCCTCCAATTTTATGGTATCCTAGTAGCATCATAGGAAGGTATTGATAGAAATTAGACACATCAAATGAGATAGATTCTGTGTTTAAACAAACTGCTCATACTAGAAAGTAAAATTCCCCTTCCAATCACCCAGCTTCAAACAAACAAACAAATCTTACCTGCCCACGATCGAAATGCTGCCACTATTCCCATTTTACTAGCTAGGAAGCGTGCTTCTCTGTCCTCCCTGTCATTAAAACAACAAATGTCACAATACAGTTAGTTACTGTAAAACAGTGTCACTAACATAGAAAGTAAAAAGTAGTTAACTGAGATTTTAGATGGGGGACAAAATCCAGAATAAGAGAGGTATTTTATGTATGCATATATGTGTACATAAATATTTATGCAATGTGTATACACACACACAAAGATTAGAAATTTTAAGTATTGATACTTCTTCTTTTTCAGGGGAGTTTCCATGGTAGGAAGATAACATCATAAAGTAAGCACCTGTATGTGGTCAGATGAATCACTCTGCGCCTCTGACAGTAAGTCTACAGCAGGGACCTAGAGATTTGGACCTTATTCAGTTACCCACACCTAAGCATCTAACGCCATTTAATAATTTAAAAAACTTGAGTAATTCAAGTTGGAAGTAATCTCAGGAGGTCTCCAGTCCAAACTCCTGCACAAAGAAGTTGTCAGCTATGAGACCAGACCAGGTTATACTCAAAGTTTTATCCAGTTGAGTCTTAGAAACTCTTAAGGATGAAGGCTGCAGGACCTCTTAGGACAATCTGTCTCAACACTTGCCTGGCATTGCAGAAAATCCCACCCTACCCGCCCTTTTATCAAGTTGGAACCTCTTGTTTCAGTTTCTCTGTTGCTTCTTGCCCTTTCACCACCACTAAGGGCCCTGGCTACATCTTCTTGATAACATCTTCACAGGTATTAGAAAGGCTGGTAATCTGAGGGAAGGGTCCCTCCCAACCTTTTCTTCTCCAGGCTAAACAAGCCCTTTCAAAATCTTAAATGCTTAACAGTATTTTAGGAATTTTCATTCTAACCTACTCTATGCAACTTCAAGTAGTTTAGTCATTGCTTTTATTTTAACTTTGGAAAAAAAAAAAATAGCTTCATTCCAATACCATGAACACAACTGGTAGCACAAGTAGCAGCACTAACACTTACTTGAGTTGTCCTTCTGCTGTGTCTGGATTATGCCTGTAGTGAAAATCTGTGTAAGGAGCTAAAATTCGCTAAACAAAAGAAAGACATGCATTACTTTCACATGAGAATACAGTTAAATGGGTCTTGCCCTTTCCTCAGTCCCACTCCAATCTGTTATGTATTCCTGCTTTACAAATCATTATGATCTTAGCCTAAGATGTTATATTTTTAAAATTTTGCACTATCACAGAGGGTGAAATCAGAGATGAAAATTATACACTTTCATTAGTAATAGAATGTTTTATTTCTGTCACTGAACAAGTAAAACTGAACCCACCTCTAACTCTACATCTGCTCGCACATACTGTCGGGTCTTTGGATGATTAATGAGGTGCAAAACTGTAGTTATCAGAGCCTCATTTATTCGGCTTAGCTGACAATCAATCACATTTTTCAAGATGGTACTTAAACCACCCCGAAGAGCCACCACCTCCGGATTCTGAAGTGCTAAATAAAGAAAAACATGTTACTTTGACCAGTCATAGGAAAGAAAACATTTCATGGCTTCCAATACAACAAACTTCTTGTCTCTTTAGGACATTTTTCTCTTTCTTCCTGAACACTGCTGAGGCACATTTAAAGCTTTTAATAGAACTGAATGACATTAGCAATGAATTAAGATTTTGGACTAATTTAGCATGAATAAAAATACTGGTCAGTCACCACTGTGCAGCAATTTCTCAATTTATTTCCAACCAAGTTTCCATACAGAAGTTCCTGGATTTTCCCACAAAAAGTGTTTTGTGCTTCACTGGACTGACATGGATAAAACATTTATACTCTAATATATAAAGATCACTTTATTTATTTAAAACAGAAGTTTGTATCTTGAAAACATTGCTGAAGTTATTTCTCATTGACCGATTTGAAGAAAACTTTAAAAATCAGTACCCGTATACAAGTATAGGGAGTTAGTACAAACCACTGTCCAAGATAGCCTTTACATGGATACAAATACAGACTTCCAGAAGCAATCTAACCACAGTACCCACTGTAGAAATTTTTAAAGGAAGATGTCTCGTAGTTCTCTGAACTCTTGTATATTTGTCAGCATCTCAGGTATGGAATCCCCCCTACTTCCAATCCATTAGTTTTGGATACACGAATTGCAGCAGGGAAATGTTTTTAAGGTAAACCAAAAATTGGCAAGTCTTAAAGGGAAGAACAACACCTGAAATCTTCAGGTTCTTCACTTAAGAGATTTTGATTTTAAGTTAAAGTGACTTTGATATCAAACTAATGACTGAAATGCATGAAACTGACACTAAGAATATTTAACATCTAATTCATTATTAAACAAATACTCTTAATTATTTGAATACAATCTATGTACTGCAAACCCACAAAAGAGAATCTTCTTAGAAAACTGCTGACAACCATGTCAAGTTTTCTTAATTAGCTTTCAGTTATCTTACCTAGTTCACAGATAATGGCTATACACGCTCGAACCATTCTGTCTCTTTCTTGAAGACCATCGTTTCCAACTGCTATCAAAGAATTAGTAATAGAACTGGGGAACAATGAAGCATTCACAGTGATCATCTGCCAAAAATGAAAGAAAAAGCCCTCTGGTTTCTTCATAATATTTCTCTAGATATACTCACAGATTCACCAACATTCTGTTTCCTATATACAACCAGACAGACCACTACATCTATTACTTGGTAGTATCCAGCGAATCCTCAGAACTATTTCGTTGTTGAAATTGTTTGTTGATTTCCTTTACTATTCTCTTCCTGTTTCAGTTTTTTTATTTTTATATTATTTTCTCATAATAAGAAAGGCTTCAAAAGACGACTGTTGCAGAAAGAACTATGGATATCTTTTTCATATGTTTTTCCAAGAATTTCTTTATTGACAAAAAATGCTATCCAATGATACAGAGTAGATTACAAACCCCTCTAGAATATTCATTCATACTGCAGTAGATTCTTCAATACCTACTCAACTATTTAATTAGCCAAGACTAAAATCTGTGTAGAGAGATCCTTAGATTGCTGCTAACTACAAAAGAGAGCCAACTGAAGAAGCTGCTACAGTATTTGGAAAGAAAAGTCAGTAAAACCCCTAAATCCTCTTGCATAGTACTTGATCTTCCTAGAACTGCACTGTAATGTGACTTCATTGTAAATTACATAGCTATGGGACAACCCCCTCCCCCCCCCTTTAAAAACATTTAACTGAAAATTAAACATGAAAGCAAGACCTGCATCCATTATTCAAGTAATTCTTCAATTAAAAAAAAAATTGCAGTGTTTGAGACAGAATAGAAGAACATATTTTAATAGCCAAAGTTTATTTACACTACTGAAAAGGTCTTGCACTATGGATATCCTCAGCTGCTAGTTTAGGACAATCAGAATTTACACTAGATAAGCAGCAAGACCCTGTGCAGATATTAAAGGCAAAAAAAATCTGCTCCAAAAAACCCACCAGCACTCCTCACCCTCCCCCAAATGAGGGTTTTGACTGCAAAGGCCGAGTAGCTAACTGTTCACATTTTTTTCAGTTTTGCAAAAATCAAATATACATATCCTCTAGAACATGGAACACTGCTAAACAGATATACTACTAAGGAGGAAGTAGGTCTTTTTGTCTGTCTGACTGCTTAAAAGGGAACAGTGTAATGTGTTATAGCCAACTCAACCATGTCACATTTTTTTCTACTAATAAAAGTGATATGTACAAAAATACTCAATATCTGTCAGACACCTAAGAACTTAAGGCTAGTTTTCCAAGGTTTTGTGTAATATCCTTTTTGTTTCCAATAGAAGTAGGCTTATCTTCATTATATTTCCAAAATTTTGTCCTATATTTATTTTGCTGCTCCGTTAGATGTCTTACAGATATTTGTTCATAGTGGATTGTTTTACCTTCTTTGCAGAGAATGTTAAAATCAGAAGTTATCAACCATTATAACCAATATATTGGAACACATTAACAGTTTTATTTTTAAGACATATTTTTGAGAAATTTCTTGTCATACATGTTATCCCCACAAAACAGGAAGCTTTAAGACAGGACTCTAGAGAAAAAACAAACTCTTCCCCACCCACGCAGTCTTTCACTTTTACAATGGCATAAAGTAACAAGAATACAGTGGGTGTACTAATCCACCCCACAAAACTGTAAGCTTTTTTTCCTACAGATATTGACATGTACTTAGTGTGAGGACACAGGCAGCCTCTTAAGTCTGTTCTGATTCATTGTTTTCTTTGGTTTTAAGACATGAGAAGGAAAGATTTCTTTAATATTCAATTCAAAATACATTCGTAGAATAAACACAAACTTTTGCATCTACTTTCACTCTGCTCTAGGTACTGAAATGCAGTTCTAAAGACCGAGGACAGGTAATGTAAGGCTCTTTACAAGCAGCTATGATGAAGTAAGTAACAGACTATAAATCTGGTCCTTAAAGTTTCCTTTAAAGGGGGGAAGAAATAAGGTGGTTCATATTGTACCTAACCCCAACTTCTGCTTTGAAAATAAAACGTCCTGCCTATTAAAAAATGAAAAAGTGGTCTTAATTGACTTCTATTATACAGAAAAATGCTTTCTGAAGCAATTATATGGCATCCTTTTCGTGGCTGCAGACACTGCTAAACTGCAAAGCTCTTACTGATTCTAGTCAAAAGAGACAGTGAGCAGTCAAAGCCTTTAAACTTTTTAAACATGATTTCTGACTTTAAGTTGTCTTTCTTTTCCCTTCCTATACTACACGCACATATTTTAAAACAAGTTTATCATTAAGGGCCTTTTATAAATTCATAAAATAGAATTACATTTTATATTTTGTTCTACTCTAATAAAGGAAAGACAGGAAAGCGAGACAACGTTTTATTTTTAGAGTTCTACATCTATGTTATTCTTACATAGGCATTTTTCTAATAAAGACCAGGTTGAATTTCATCTAGACTTTGAAACTGAAAACAATAGTTCTGTGATACTGTTGGAACTCAGTTCAGCTCTTCCATTGCTCAGAGAAACCTACCTCCTGCATAAATGAATTAACTCTGTTTCATTCCATGCATTCTCCTCTTCTAGACCTCTATATAACCTTTTAGGAATCCTGGTATCAAATCAGGATTTGAGAGATACTGAGGGAGATTTAAAAGAGATGGAAAAAGGGCAAGAGCGGGGTGACAAATAGAACAGTTTGCCATTCAGAACATGTGTCACAGTATTTCTTGCAAGAGTTTCTCAAGCACTGACTGCTCTGTGCCATTGCATGCTTAACTACAGTAACTCAGACAGGACATGAAAAAGGTGTTGGTAGCCAGGCTGGGTGGCTTTTTGACTCACATTGTCTTTTAAGAAAAAAGGATGTTACAGGTAGCAGAAGATGTTAGAAAACATCTTTCATTAACATAGTTGTCAGCATCAAAAAATCATCAACACCCCTGCACAGAGTGAACCTTCCATGCATGTACATCCCATGCACAGCACCCTTGGAGAGTGTTGGGGCTG
>NW_020799142.1:22057224-22073776 GCF_003259725.1 Athene cunicularia
AAAAAAAAAAAAAAGAAATAAGGAAAAAAAAAAGAAAAGAAAAAAGGAAAAGGCCAGATGACAAATGTACACAAAACACATGGCCAAGGATTTTACAAAGGCTTCCTCGCTCTTAGTGAGAATTTTCCCAGGGAAGCTGCTGGAGTGAGGGAGAAAGGCAGGAATGCTTTTGAGTTAAGGACCCTCTTCCCTAAAAAGAAATGTAGTGCTGCCTCATTTTTGACATCTCCAATGTGTAAACTCACAGTCGTAGGAAAAAGAGAAAATAAAAGAACCCCCAAATATATATTGATAGTAAAAAATTTAATGTATGTGCATCACCTGGGGGGGGTGGGGGGGGGGGGGGGGGGGAGAATGCACTGTTAGTCAGCTGTATGATTTTTCAAATGTTTATCTTTCATTTTTTCAAATCAAAATAATGGATTTATTTCTCTTGCTTTCCCTTGTCTCTTTAAAGACAGAAGTCTTTGCTCAACTAGTAAATGCTCAAAAAAGTCCAGGAGTAATGCAGAAAAATTTCTGATCCAAACCAATTATGTGTTTTCATTCCATCTTCTGATTTAAGGTATTCTGACTCTACACTGAAGCTCTTTTTTTAAAGTAGATTAGCAAAGAAGTTTTATACATTGTGACTTCCTCAAGGATAGATTCCTTTATGGTTGTGGTTTTTGTTTGTGTTTGGGGTGGTAGTGGTGTTGAAGCTTTACAACTCTTATTGGTGCAATTGTTAATCAAGCATATTGTCTATTCTGTAAGAAAGATACCAAGTAAGCTCATTATAAGAAAAGAAACTGCGTATCAAACTTCCATATTTTCAACCTAAAAACACATGAATGTAAAAAATTCATATACACACAAAACAGATTAAACACACACAGTGCTCCTGAGGAACAATTCTTCCAACTACTTCAAACCTTACTTAAGTCTCTGGTAGTTTTTCCTGAGATGCTCAGTAGAAGAATATAAGCACACACACACACACACAAAAAAAAAAAAAAGTAAGTCCAATAGAAAGGCAGAATACTAAGTTGCCTGAAAAAAATACCTTCAGTAGCTGCATATGCCAATTTCTCTAGGATGAACTTGAAAATGCAGCTACCATAGCTTCAAACATCTCATATCCATGGGTACACAACATAATAATGATAGCAGAATAACTGTGTTTTATTGTGTACCTTAGAAAAGAACTACAGATAGCATCACCCTCTATGATTAAAGAAAGAAGGCTAGAAAAATTCCTTCAACTGATTATTCCAGCCATAGCAATTTGCCTCATTGATGGCAGAAAATCTCCCATATGGCAGAAAATCTCCCAGACTTGATTCATAGATGCTTAAACACATTATACAATGCAGTTAAATCATTGTATGATTCGTATGGTAGGGTTCTTATATCCTTGCATTCATAATTTGATTAAGTTTTTCCCAAATCTTGAACAGTATGGTCTCTATCAAAGGCAAATTAGCAGGATTTTTCTAGCCCACACAAGATTCTCAGTGGTAAGAGATTAGTCACAAGTAACAGCACTATCCTTCCTTCTTTCTTTTGAATTATCAGCTATAATTTATTCTCACATGATAAAGTAAGGTAAGGTATTACAGACTGTGTGAAAAAAAAAACCTGCTGATGGAGAAAATCAGGAGTCAGTACTGGCATGGCAACTGAAGTCAGTAACTGGCACAGCTGATACGACCACATATAGTTAGATTTTACCTTTCTGACTAATCGAAGTGCTTGTGTTCTTTCTACTTCATTACTCTGCTGTATGTCAATGCACCTAAAAAAGTTAACATACATTTTTGTTTATAACAACACTAATACCTTAACTGTTAACATATCATGTTAATATTTATACAATTGAATAAACAGAATAAAATATTATGACTGATTGTTTAAAAATTCTTTCAGCAAGCATACTCATTATGACTGATCAATTAGCTTCAGTTTATATTTTTCAGTTATCTTCACTATAATTAAATCACTAGGATGTTCTCAAATACACAGTGGCAAGGCATAACAGCTTCAACAAGTATTTTCTGAGCTAGCTGCATTTGTCATTTCAAAGGAGTCTAAACAAAATATTTGTAATGTTTCACATCAACAAGTTTTGTGTTCTCCCATCAGAAAAGTCCTTTTGCTCCAGCAAAGCTAAACAGCACACTAAAACTATGTATCTATATTTATAAACAGAAACACACACATATATATTTGCATATTAAATCCAACAAGATTTTAACAGAATCACTAGAAATGCTAATATTTACATCAACTCATCATGCTGATCTTATTATCTCATTGTTAGTTTGACCTTTGGTATTCTTCTGTTGTGTCATGGGTTGTATATAAACTACAAATTTTTTTGTAAAACTACATACCAAGAATCTAAAAAGATACGAAAACACTTTTTCTCACCTGTCTCAACCATGAAAATGCAAGTGATCTACCACTGTACCATTTACAAAAAGAAGAAAGACAAAAATTACCTGGCTATCAAGTAATCCACTTTCAACTTTAGCACCTTCTGGAGAATACTGGAGTCTCGAATGAGATAGCGGAGGGCTCTCAATCCTGCTGCTCGCACCTCTTTTGCTTCATTTAATAAGGCTAACCTCAGACTACAATGAAGAAAACAAGGGGGACAAACAATTATTAGCAGAAAGTAGACTTCACCATCTGCTACCTACTCATTTAAAATACGAAGTCTGATTTTTAAAAAGAAATGTACTGCATTATTTTTCTATCTTTGAGATATTCTCTTGTACAGCCTAGAAGGCAAACCTTCACCTTGTCAGCAAATGTAGACAATATATTAATCTGAAAAAGTCACAATCATTTTTTTTCCCCGAAGAACAGCTTGTGCATCCATGGAATGATATATGACCGAAACCTGTATGCCACTTGTTATTTGACAAAACAGCTGCACGCAATATTAGTCCAAGAAAATTAACAGGTAGAAAGGATTTCCTCCTCTGCTAGACTGAGAACCCATAAGTATGAGTCTTTAAAACAATGTCTTGACATCTAACAAAGATAAATGTGCACCTTAAGTAATTACATGCACCACTCACTAAAGATGTTACTGCACCGTGTTAGGTTTACATGAATTACGACAGTCATAACTTAAGGCCCCCACAGTACAGATTTCTATGTATTTAATTTTAACATGTAACCAAAATGTATCTCTCTTTAGATAGATTTTGAAGACATTTTCCTCACACTGAAGTGAGATTTCCTAAACACAACCGTGATCTTAATGCAGTTGCCTAAATTCATTATCTAGGTATAAAGTAGTAGGATACTGACGGTCTCTAGAGGGAGTGTGAAAGTATGAAGTGGCACATTATCCTTCTGAATGCCCTCAAAAGATCTGCCCTTTCCTTGACTACAAAGGGAGAGAAAAAAACCCCATCGTACAGTCACATATTTTTGTAGGATTCTTTCAGCGGACATCTAAGAATGTAAGAATGATGCAGCACGAGAACTATGACACAGTAGTGTCCTGGTTCAGCTAGGATAGGGTTAAGTTTCCCCAGTAGGGGGAAGGGATCTCCAGCCGGGTTATTCATATCATGCTGATGTCAGGTCTGACATGGGGAAGCTTTTCCTTTGCGGCTTTGGTTGCGGGGAGCACACGGCGGGCTGTCTGTATCCATTGTGGTATTTCTCTGAATATCTTTTGTCTTATTTACTGTTATTACTGTTTATTGTTGTTATTATTGCTACTGTTGTTGTTCAGATTGTCATTTATCACATTGTTTTATTAAATCTCTTCTTATTTTAACCCCGGGGTTTGTGCCTGCTCCCAGACTGTCCGGCCTGAGGATGGGGAAAGTGCAACAGCAATGTGGTCTCCAGTCCCGGCAGGGCCTAAACCATCACAGCCTTTTTTGGTGCACCAACATGGGGCACAAGAGGTTTGAAATAAGGTTCAAAAAGGGACAGACCCCGACCAGAGTGTGTTGGAGCAATCTGTTGGGTGCAATTTTTTTTTTTTCTGTTTGTATTTGTACTGCTTGATAAGAAAATGTTTGCAATGCTGGCCCACTTGCTTGTGTGGTGGGGCTGGATTATTCCTTATATCTACTGTGCGTTCCCAGTGCTAATGTTTGTTGTCGGTGGAAAATGTATAAAGGGGCTTGTTTCGTTATACTGGCTACTGACTGCTTCTAATGTGTTTGTATCGCTGTACGTGGGGGGTGGGCCTGTACCTGTTTGCAGTTTGGGCTTTTGTTAGGGGTCTCATCCCCTCTATGGGTGAGGCAGGGGAAGTGATCCTCTTGGGTTTTGAGAGTTTCAATTATCCTTGGAGCCTGCAGGCCAGTGTGTTTGCGGCACAATGTTTTCTGAATGTCTGCCTGATTTCGGTTTTGGCCATGCAGCACTTCTCTAACAGCAGCAGTGCCCAGAAACCTACCCCGAGGTCAGATAATAGTGAGTGGCAAGGAGTGTGGGAAAAGATGGGCAAAGGCCTGAGTCAGTGTTTGCCTCCAATGCTTTGGAATTTCACTCCCGAACAAACACAGAGCCCTGATAAGCTGATGGAGTGCTTAGAAAGGGTGTGTTACCAATCTGGCAAAACCCAGAAAACACAACTCAGTGCAATGTGTTGGGGAATTGCCCATGCCTACCGTGTCCTCTTTAATACCACTCACTGCCCTCAAGGGGGAGAAAGGCCTGCAGGATCTGAGAGTGAACTTACTGGTACAGCAGCTGGGCCAGGGGAACAGGCAGAGCTGGTATCAGTCGCCTCCACCAGCACAGCAGCTGAGCCAGAGCGCCAGCCAGTGCCAGTATCAGTCACCTCGATACAGAAAACCAAATATACCAGAAAGTCAGCTTGCAAAGTGGGGGATGGGGATGAGCCAGGCCCAGCACAGGAACAGAAGGAAGGGCCAGTGGTGATCGTCCGATCTCTATCCTCAACTGAGCTGCGAGATATGCGGAGAGATTTCAGCCACCTGGGAGGCGAGCAGATTTGCACCTGGCTGCTCCGATGCTGGGACAATGGAGCCAGTGCTTTTGAAATGGAGGGGAGAGAGGCCAAGCAGCTGGGATCTTTGGCCAAGGAGGCTGGCATTGATAGTAAAATAGGGAAACAGACTCAAACCCTCAGCCTTTGGAGGCGACTCCTGTTCAGTGTAAGGGAGAGGTACCCCTACAAGGATGATATCCTATGTCAGCTGAGCAAATGGACCAACATTGAGAAGGGCATCCAGAGCCTCAGGGAACTGGCTGTGTTTGATATGGTTTATGGTGATCTGAATGATGAGCAGTCACCCATGGACCCAGATCAGGCCCCTTGCACACACCTCATGTGGCAAAAGTTCCTGAAGAGCGCACCAGAAGCACACTCAAAAGCATTGGCAATAGTGTCCTGGTGGACAGACACCCACACTCTAACAGTGGATGGAGTGGTTGGCAAGCTCCGGCAATATGAGGGAAATCTCCCCTCATCTCAACATTCCCTGGTCTCAACTGTGGAGGAACTGTCTCAGAGGGTCCAGAAGATGGAAGAGGACATGTCCTACGTTCCACCTGCACGGGCTAATATCTCAGCCATTAGAAGTAAACGTTTCTCCATCCAAGAGAAAGGCAGCAGAAGATACACACAACAAGGCATCCTGTGGTTTTCCCTCCGTGACCATGGAGAAAACATGAGGAGGTGGGATGGACAGCCCACTGCTGCCCTAGCTGCACGAGCAGAGCATCTGAAAGGGAAGACCATCACAAAAGGGGAGTCCTCCAAGAAAAGCGCAGCTCCAGTGTCCAGTTGGAAATTCCACAGACAGAACAGAATGGCCAATGTTATGTCTGACTCTCTTGAGGGAACCAGTAAATCGTTCTTGCAAGAAGTGAGTGATGATGAGCAGGATTAGAGGGGCCCTGCCTCCAGCCAGGTGAAGGGATAATGGGATTTACTGGACAGTGTGGATCCAATGGCCTGGCACGTCAGACCCACAAGAGTATAAGGCTTTGGTGGACACTGGCGCACAGTGCACCCTGATACCATCGAGCTACAGTGGGGTTGAATCTATTTGCATCTCTGGAGTGTCAGGGGGATCCCAACAGCTGACCCTACTGGAAGATGAAGTGAGCCTGACTGGGAAGGACTGGCATAAGCACCCCATTGTGACTGGCCCAGTCTGTGCCCAGGATGCACAGGGCATCCATCTCAGGAGAGGGTACTCAAAGACCCAAAAGGGTACCGGTGGGCTTTTGGTGTAGCTGCCCTGGAGGAGGTTGAACAGTTGTCCACCTTACCCGGCCTCTCAGAGGATCCCTCAGTGGTGGGGTGGCTTAAGGTTGAGGAGCAGCAAGTGCCGATTGCTACCAGGACGGTGCACCAGCGTCAGTACCGCACCAACCGATTCCCTGGTCCCCATCTATCAGCTGATCCGTCAACTAGAAAGCCAGAAGGTGATCAGCAAAGTTAACTCACCCTTCAACAGCCCTATATGGCCAGTGAGAAAGCCTAATGGTGAATGGAGGCTAACTGTGGACTACCGTGGCCTGAATGAGGTTATGCCAGCAATGAGTGCTGCAGTGCCGGACATGCTAGAGCTCCAGTATGAACTGGAGTCTAAGGCAGCCAAGTGGTACGCCACGACTGACATTGCTAACGCATTCTTCTCCATCCCAATAGCGCCAGAGTGCAGGCCACAGTTTGCGTTCACTTGAAGAGGCATCCAGTACACCTGGAATCGATTGCCCCAGGGGTGGAACCACAGCTCCACCATTTGCCATGGACTGGTCCATACTGCACTGGAGAAAGGTGGGGCTCCAGAACACCTGCAGTATATTGACGACATCATTGTATGGGGGAACACAGCCGAGGAGGTCTTTAAAAAATGAAAGAAGATAATTGAAATCCTCCTGAAGGCTGGCTTTGCCATTAAGCAAAAGAAAGTTAAAGGGCCTGCAAGGGAAATTCATTTCCTAGGAATAAAGTGGCAAGATGGGCGTCGCCACATCCCAATGGAAGTGATAAACAAGGTAACAGCCATGGCCCCACCAACCTCTAAAAAGGAGACTCAGTCTTTCCTGGGCACTGTGGGGTTCTGGAGGATGCACATCCTGAACTACAGCCTGATTGTGAGCCCTCTCTACCATGCAGCCCGTAAGAACGATTTTGAATGGGGCCCTGAGCAACAACAATCCTTTGAACAAATTAAGCAGGAGATTGCCCAAGCAGTAGCCCTCGGGCCAGTCCGGGAAAGGCAGGAGGTTAAGAACATGCTCTACACCGCAGCCGGGGAGAATGGCCCTACCTGGAGCCTCTGGCAGCGAGCACCTGGGGAGACCCGAGGCCAACTCTAGGCTTTTGGAGCCGGGGATACAAAGGCTCTGAAGCTAATTACACACCAACTGAGAAGGAGATACTAGCAGCGTACGAAGGAGTTCGGGCTGCCTCAGAAGTGGTCGGCACTGAAACACAGCTCCTCCTGGCACCCCAACTGCTGGTGCTGGGATGGATGTTCAAAGGAAAGGCCTCCTCCATGCATCATGCAACAGATGACACGTGGAGTAAATGGGTTGCATTGATAACACAACAGGCTCGAATAGGGAACCCCAGCTGCCCAGGGATACTAGAAGTGATTACGAGCTGGCCAGAGAGCAAAGATTCCAGAATGTCACCAGAACAGGAGGTGACACGTGCTAAGGAGGCCCCACCATATAACGAGCTGCCAGATGAGAAGCGATATGCCCTGTTCACTGATGGGTCTTGTCACATTGTGGGAAAACATCGACGATGGAAGGCTGCTGTATGGAGTCCCACACGACGAGTCACTGAAGCTGCTGAGGGACAGGGGGAATCGAGCCAGTTCACAGAGCTAAAAGCTGTCCAGCTTGCTTTGGATATTACTGAGCAGGAAAAGTGGCCGAGGCTCTATACTGACTCTTGGGCGGGGGTGAATACCCTGTGGAAATGGTTGCAGCAATGGAAACAGAGCAACTGGCAACATAAGGGTAAAACTGTCTGGGCTGCTGAAGTATGGCAGGACATTGCAGCCCGTGTGGAGAACCTCGTTGTGAAGGTGCGCCATGTGGATGACCATGTACCCAAGAGTTGGGCCACTGATGAACATCGACACAACCAGCAGGTGAACCAAGCTGCTAAGATTAGAGTGGCTCAGGTGGACTTGGACTGGCAGTGCAAAGGTGAACTGTTCATAGCCCGGTGGGCCCACGAGACCTCGGGCCACCAAGGTAGGTATGCAACATACAGATGGGCTCAAGATCGAGGGGTGGACCTCACCATTGACACCATTGCAGAGATCATCCATGGATGTGACGTGCTGCAATCAAACATGCCAAGCGGGTGAAGCCCCAGCGAAATGGAGAGCGGTGGCTGAAATATAGATATGGAGAGGCCTGGCAGATTGACTACAACACACAGCCACAGACCTGCCAAAGGAAGCACCATATGCTCACAATGGTGGAAGTAACCACTGGATGGCTGGAAACTTACCCAGCACCCCACGCCACCACCTGGAACACCATCCTGGGCCTTGAAACCCAAGTCCTGTGGCGACACGGCACCCCAGAGAGAATTGCATCAGACAATGGGACCCACTTCCGAAACAACCTCATAAATGCCTGGGCAGAATAGCATGGCACCAAGTGGGTCTACCATATCGCCTACCATGCACCAGCCTCTGGGAAGATCAAGCACTACAATGGACTGTTAAAAACCACATTGAAAGCACTGGGAGGTGGGACCTTCAAAAACTGGGATATGCATCTAGCAAAGGCCACCTGGCTAGTCAACACAAGAGGATCTGCCAGTCGAGCTGGCCCAGCTCAATCGAAACCTCCACGTGCTGAGATGGGGATAAAGTCCCTGTGGTGCGCATGAGGAATATATTGGGAAAAATGGTCTGGTTTAGTCCTATGCCAGGCAAAGGTAAAGGCAAACCCATCCACGAGATTGCTTTTGCTCAAGGACCTGGGTATACCTGGTGGGTGATGCAGGACGATGGAGAGGTCCAATGTGTACCACAGGGGGACTTGGTTCTGGGTGAGAACATGCCATGAATTATGCTGTGCCTTTGTAAATTGTTAATTTGTTATTGTTAACTGCTAAATGGCAGCTGGACATGACGCAGATGGTATAAAGGGGTGGATTATGTCCTGGTTCAGCTAGGATAGGGTTAAGTTTCCCCAGCAGAGAGGGGGAAGGGATCTCCAGCCATGTTATTCATACCATGCTTCACAAATGCAGAAAACAAGTATTTCTTTCATTCAAGTAACTTTTCATATTTTCAAAGAAAATCAAATTTGTTCTACAGAACAAAAAGTTTTCTCTACTGAAATCTACAATAATGCTGGGAACATCAGCAAACTAGAAACAACACGCAAGTTCTACTCAGCCTATGTGACAGTAATTTCCAAAATGTTCAGTATTTTAAAGTTATATAGCTGTATAACAAAATAATAATAAGCAAACAGAATACTACCGCAGAATGGCTATAACTGTAGAGTAAAATTTTTAAGTTTGCCTGGAAAGTCTGCATTGCATGAAAACAATTCAGCCTATAAATATTTCTGCAATCAGGATGATTATTTTTGTTAAAATGTGAGTATTTGAGTGGTATCCTTGAGCTTGAAAATTACCAATATAGCAAAATAACCTTCACATATGCATAAAAAAATTGCTTTTCATGTACATACACAGAGGAACCACTGGACTGACCAAAGTAACAACACTAAGCAAGATCATTCTCTTCCCATATGTCTTTTTTTTTTTTGAGAAGCCTTTTTTTGGCATTTTTCTAAGTAGGGGCTATTTTTCTTTATGTGGAGTGCTGAGAACACCATTTTTCCTCTCTTCCTTATCAATATCCTTACTTGTGTTTGTATTAGCAGATCTTTCTGCAAGCTTCCTTCTATAAAAACAAACACCAGTATTTGCATAACCTTTTAAGGCTTGTATTTTAAAATAATTGGTAAAGAACTCTGAATTTTCAAGTTCTACTCTTAGGTGATGTTTAATTCTATCAGAAAGCCATATAGTAGATTATATAGGTAAGACTGGAAGATAACCTATTAAAGCTTACAGCAAAATAGGCATTCACAAAAATACACTGTTTTTTTATTTTTTAGTTCTACCAAGGAAAATCAGTTCTACTGAAGCAAACCACTTAGTAGTTCCTTGTGGAAATGTTCTTAAGTTTTCCCAACATGTTAACTGAAGTGTGACTAGCTTTTCTAAACTTGCCTTCTTAAGTCCCATAACTAAATTGAAAGAACACAAAATCATGTTAACTACTAGATTTTAGTTGTTTCTGCCACCAATGCGGAGTCTCAGGACAATTTGCAGTGTCTGTGTAAAAACACAGAAGTTATAGAAATAAGCATGTTAGAAATGGCAACAAAATATAGGAAAATTCTACTTGAAGATACATAAATAGGGCATTTTAGTAACAAGGAAAACAATGCTACAGAGATATATACACACCAAATTAACATATGTACCTTTAAATCTTGATTCTACATCGAGTGTATGCTCTAAACTAGGTGCACATTTCTAGTAAAAGCGCCTTCTGCAAGTACTGAAATACTTACAGGTATTTTTACATCTGTGAGGAATGCAATAAAGGAATGCACACTTTCAACTTGGATGGTTTTTTTTCCCCCTCTGAAAGCAACTGATTTTACTCATTAAAATATTTATAAGACATATGTTTTACGTTATGAAATTTCAGACACATGAGAAATACAAAATGCTAGCTCAAAAGCACTAATAGTTTATTAATTACACCTAGAACAATTAAAGTACCCTAGTATTGCTCAAGTGCTCCTTAATACTTACCATATTATGATGCTGTCATATGTAAAACCTAGCTTTTCTTCAGCATGGCCAGTATTACAAAGAAGCTGAAAATAAAAGGAAACATTTATTATTTATAACTCTTTAAAAATGACTATGTAAAACCAGATTTCTGGCACTGCTTTTAAAGAAACCTGAGAAATTTCATTCATGACAAGGGAAAGTGTACCAACTTCAGACTTCCCTGAGAATTTCTGCTGTCTGTATTCTGTTTCTATATATACCAGACACACACAAATCTGCGGCCTCTAAGAAAGCTTGAACAATTGTGTAAACTGCCTACTGGTGAGTTTTTCAACTCCAGATTGCTAGTTGGGCAATTGGTAACCTGAGCAGAGATGAAAAACACTGAAGTCAAAGCATATCTGCGTTCAAAAACAGGGCTCAGGTGAGGGTTCTGAAGCAAAGATTGACACTGATGGCCCACTGTCATGTTTTGCCAGAGCAGCACAGCTGCAGATAAAAAAAACAAACAGAAGGCATTGCCAATGGTAGATGTCCCATAACTGACATCTGGTCTGGCCTGCAATCGATTCCATAGAACTTGTACCTCTGAAAAATCAGCGCCAAGGTTGAATTTACGCATACAAAAAGACACCTATAACCGATTGTGAATTCTCAATATTTAAGCCATATATATCCATTTTGAACATCAGCCTGAAGATTTACAAATGTAGTTTTTATGTCTAAAGCCAATTTCAAAAGGAGCAATCTAATGTGTGCCAATGTCTTAGCCTCTTGAGGAAAGGAAAACAGTCTCTTCTGCGAAGGAGAACAGCATCAACTCTTCTTAGAAAAGCAGCAAAGAAATTCCTAGTAATCTCACATTTACCACCCCTACCTAAAATAAGATACTTTATTATCATGTCCAAATCTCAAAACACTTTTCCAAGCACTTCCAAAAACTCAAGTGACTAATACCGATTGCAGTGGCTTTGCACTTTGTCCTCTCTTTTCGAAACAGGCATGTGTTCGGTTCTTAGCCAGCGCAGTAAGTTTCTCCTCAGTGAGGAATTCATGAAAAGTTTCTGCTAACTAGCAAATACCCCAACTCTGAAAGTACTGAAATGTATCAAGCCCTGTGCCACAAACTTTACATGTATTTACTGTTAACAGTACAAAGTTTATTATAAACCAAACAGTTAAATTAAGGCTACTGTAAGTTGAAATATTTAACATGTTCCATGCTTCTGTTCTACTGTTTGCCTCCATCTGAAAAACGAGCACACTGCACAGAAACTGTGCTTAAGTAAACTCATTTTATTAGCATGATGGTTTAAATTCAAACAATACTTAGGTTTATTCTCAACAAGTAAAAATTCTTCCAAGCATCACACTACATTTTAAGAAAGCATTTTTCCTACTGTGAAAAAAAATGCATAGTGATAATGTTGAAATCCAAAGCTGTTAATGAGATAGATTATTAAACTGGCCTGGATCTCCACCACAGTCTAATACAGGTAACTGCAATATTTTGGATTGTGCATTTTTAACAGTCATACAACCACAGATGACTATAGAAGAATATATAAAGAAATTATATAACCTCTTTTCCCCCACCTTTCAAATTTAAGCAATAATAAAACTAGACAATTGGTACTTTAACTGGTTATGACAGTATGTCACTCCCTAGAATCAATCTATTTTTATGTTATGTTGTTGGACTGCCTGAGGCCACTACTGCTGCTTTAGCTTTTCTATTGATATCTTATGAACTGTAAAAATTGGCTGGCAGAGTGTAAGCAAAACAGTGTGAGAAGATAGTGAGTAAAAACAGTTCATTGTTCACCTTCAGACAAGTACATCAATACTAATTTAGGCTAATCATTTATACATCTAAACCTCTCCCCATCATTCCACCCCAGATACAAATGAGAAATTCTATTTTAACATACCAGATTACCCTCAAACAGGTTTTTTTCCTACTTTAAGAAAATCACAGAATTATAATTGGCATGTAGGAAAAAACATTTTTGAGAAAGCTGCTATTGTGTGCGCTATTACATTTCTGAAGCAAGTCTCCTATCATCGCACTTCCCATCGGTTTGCGTCTTGAGTGGTCCCGAGATGCAACTAAAGCAGATGATGTGTTCCAGAAACTCACCTAACCTGCTGCAATTGCTAAAGAGCATTCAAATCACTGGACCAGCTCTAGTCTAGTTGTCAGTAACTACTCTTACCAAAAACAGTGTGGTTATTGAATCCTCAATACCACTTTCCTTTATATATGTGCTCCCACTGTGCACACGCTTACTGATGTAGAAACAAACCTGACTTTATCCTGAAACTCAGTGATGTAACCTGATGATAGTTCTAACTTTTATCAAGTTTAACTGCTGTGTGGATACAAACTTCTGAATGTGATGATAATTATTATCAGAATGTTTGATGGTCCCTGTGTGTACATGTAAAATACTCCTCACAGAGAATGAACAGATAAAATTGGCTAAAAAAGTAAAGTACCATATTAGCTACTGCAGCTATTTGTTTACTCTCATTCCAGTGTGCCACCATAACTTATGTATTAGCTTTGTTTGCAATTTACACACAGTACTATGCTTACAAGGATTTCCAGCTAAAAGAGAATTTAAAAGATTGACAGCAAGATTGGAATTCAAAATGTTTCAATAATTTGAAAGGAGCACCCAAAGTCAGTTAAGAAAATTAAATTAAATAAAAGGAACAGCAGATCAAATCCTTTAGTGTACCACACATTAATAGACAAAACCTGAAAGGAGTCCAGCAGAGAAATACAAGATGTCCAAAAAAAAGAATCAGAATGTTAAATACAAAAACAACTTTCAAAAGAAAAGCCGTTTCTGTAAATTATGAATAAATGAGTTGATGTAATGCAATTTTTTTGGGAAAAAAAAAAAAGAATATTTTACCTTTGGAAATACTAATAGGACCGCATTATGTTTGAGATTAAAAGATCTTTTTTCCACTTCACAGGCTGCTTTCCAAACTGTATGAAGAGCAATATTTTGGGCACCATATATTAAGAGCAAACAGGAAAAAGTGTATCAGAAAAATGTACAAGGCAGCTAGAAAACACACCCGTGAAGGCTCAAACACTGGGTTTTAGTCTAGGAAAAATAATTCTGGCAAAAGTAAAGCTGGATTGATATATGTTTAAAAGGAGAAAAAGTCATGGAAGCTGCTATAAAGAAGATACTGTTCAGCCGGTCTCAATGCTTTAGGTATTTGCTCAGTTTAAAGTGTCTGGTATTAAATACATCATAGGTAAAACCGTCACTTTCTTCTCATTTCACCTTCAAACAACATTAAGCAGGTCAACAATTCTGACCCAAATGCAGTAATTTTTGTAGATAGCTGAATTCTTAATAAAGCCAAGTAATTGTCATGTTTGTCTGTAACATTTAACAGTTAGCACGCATTATCACTGTAGTATAAGTTTGTAGGCAAGCAGTACCAGAAAACTAAAATCTGCTTTTGATTATACATTGCTATATTTCACTAAAACGGCAATGACTTATCATACCTTGTAAATGCCTGGAATTATGCAAATGCACTTTATATTTTTCTTATATATAAAATGTATGTATTTTCATAGAGACACAAATTTTTATATATACATTGCTTGTTAAAACTGCAAATAAGCCAGTAAGATTCTACATTTTTGATACAGTCGTCAATGAATGGGAATAGCATAAACTCTTTGAGCGTATGATTTAAAATTAGGACAACACAGTACTTGCACTAGGCCAGACAGTGATTAACTTACAGTGAAGGCTTTTTTCATGTTTACTGTCAGCTATGAGTTTTTCATGCTGCTTGGATGAGTCATACCAATATGAGTAACACATCAACATGTCTTGGAAACAGTAGCTCAAAACGACAAAACCACAGGAGGTCAACAGCATACACAAAATGAGTGCACACAGAGACCATTCAAACTTATATTTAACAGAATAATCACAGCAATTACTAGCTAAAGTACAGTATTACTCTATGCACCCAAAATGTAATAATTATACTGTAATTTGGAAATATAATTTGAACCATCACTAGTAATATTTATAAAGAGACTACTTTGTAGATCCTAGTCTTAAGGGAAACCCCTACTGAAATTGTGGACTCTGGATTTAGACCCATTAGCTCTCATCCAGGTTTGTTCCACAGCCAAATTGTCCCTAAGCAGATGTTCTGTTCCTATCTGTGACACTTCATGAGATTTCTAGTTTTGACCATAGTGGTTTAGCTACATGGATGAATGCTACAGTCAGTCAATACTATATTCAGATTCTAAGATACTTGGGTTTTGCAAATAACAGCTGAGACTAGACTCTAAAATGATGGATGAATTGGAGAGAGAATCCATGAAAGCCTCTATAGCCCCAAACTCAATCCATACCCTAGTAAAATTCAGAAGCGTGGTCAAAAGCTAACACATATATAGAGCAGAATAGTAGAACCTCATTAAGTGACAGAATTAGTTTTGAGCAGACTGAAAATATATTTTTCTGTATCACTGATGTTACTCAATTGCTAAATTTAAGCTAAAATTAATTTTTATGTTGTCCTTAAAGAAGCACCTTTTGTTTTGAATGAAAAACAGAAATCCTTAACATCTGTGGATCTTTTTTCCTGTTCATTATTTAAACATGCTTTTAGGTTAAAAAAAAAAAGTATAAGAGATCTCTCAGAGGCTAACAACACGATAAACCTTCTATAAGAAAAAATTGTAAATAAATACTTCAAATCCAAAACATATTTTCCACTAGGTAAATGCTGCTTCTTCCGGTTTTCAGTGATTTATCACTTACTACTTCTCACAGGGGTGGGGAAACCCCCAAAGAAGTAGCCATGATGTTCTGGTATTAATCAGCAGAAGCTGGGAAACTTCAAGGTGCTTGCCTTATGTAGGAGGCCACATAAACGAAAGATGGGTAATCCTACTCAACCAAAGACACATACAAAGCTTGTGAACTGCTGTGACAACCAGAAGTATCACTAACCAGTTACTAGAGGTTAAATCCAAAACCAGATTTCAGGTCAAAATTCAAATTATCTTAAATAGTGATACAGGTGGTTTGAAAGGAACAAGATTATTTTTGTCTAATACAGATTAGGCAGTACTTCATAAACATTTTAGCCCACAAAACTGCAGCTTCACTTATTAAGATGATAAGCAGCTGATGAGAAGAAAAATTTCTAAGGCTGGGCTGCTGCAATTCAGAACTAAACATATGTTTCCATAGCCTGAACATCACTAAAACATGAATGCTAATTTCTTGAAGAAAAAAAAAAGTTACAGCACCTGTTGGGCAAGAAAAATCCATGTTGTGCAGCTGAAGAACCAAAACCATGAACATTAAGGTTTTTACTAAGAAGTACTAACTAAAACTTGAGGAATTAAATGCAAGCTTTCCTAAAATATTATATATACAGCATACTTTGCACAGTAAGTACAGCTGCCATGGGTACTTGAACATCACAAATTAACACTTCTCTTGAAGGGAAAGAAGTGAAAAAGGAATTACATCTCTTAGGCATACAAGCGTCATACAAAATATCTGCCTTATGGTATGATTCTTGCAGATAAAGTAACAAATCCCGTTGACTGCTGACCACCATTGTTTTAATAAATGTTATTTAAAGTATTTAATGTCTGCATAAAATCCTGGAGTCTAGTTCAGTAATTTTTAAAGGCTGATTTCTTTCCTTCTCCTTAAAAAAAAAAAAAGGGGGGGGGGGGGG
>NW_020799142.1:22073826-22095124 GCF_003259725.1 Athene cunicularia
TAATAAAGCCAAGTAATTGTCATGTTTGTCTGTAACATTTAACAGTTAGCACGCATTATCACTGTAGTATAAGTTTGTAGGCAAGCAGTACCAGAAAACTAAAATCTGCTTTTGATTATACATTGCTATATTTCACTAAAACGGCAATGACTTATCATACCTTGTAAATGCCTGGAATTATGCAAATGCACTTTATATTTTTCTTATATATAAAATGTATGTATTTTCATAGAGACACAAATTTTTATATATACATTGCTTGTTAAAACTGCAAATAAGCCAGTAAGATTCTACATTTTTGATACAGTCGTCAATGAATGGGAATAGCATAAACTCTTTGAGCGTATGATTTAAAATTAGGACAACACAGTACTTGCACTAGGCCAGACAGTGATTAACTTACAGTGAAGGCTTTTTTCATGTTTACTGTCAGCTATGAGTTTTTCATGCTGCTTGGATGAGTCATACCAATATGAGTAACACATCAACATGTCTTGGAAACAGTAGCTCAAAACGACAAAACCACAGGAGGTCAACAGCATACACAAAATGAGTGCACACAGAGACCATTCAAACTTATATTTAACAGAATAATCACAGCAATTACTAGCTAAAGTACAGTATTACTCTATGCACCCAAAATGTAATAATTATACTGTAATTTGGAAATATAATTTGAACCATCACTAGTAATATTTATAAAGAGACTACTTTGTAGATCCTAGTCTTAAGGGAAACCCCTACTGAAATTGTGGACTCTGGATTTAGACCCATTAGCTCTCATCCAGGTTTGTTCCACAGCCAAATTGTCCCTAAGCAGATGTTCTGTTCCTATCTGTGACACTTCATGAGATTTCTAGTTTTGACCATAGTGGTTTAGCTACATGGATGAATGCTACAGTCAGTCAATACTATATTCAGATTCTAAGATACTTGGGTTTTGCAAATAACAGCTGAGACTAGACTCTAAAATGATGGATGAATTGGAGAGAGAATCCATGAAAGCCTCTATGGGGGGGGGGGGGGAGATAGGGGGAACAAGATCCATTTTAAAAATCTAGTCCTCTTTCCTTGAAAGGAAACCTGCACCTAACATACCTCAGAAATCTTTAATAAAAAACTTAATGTCTACCATGATCCTGTCAGAAGAGTCCATACGGACTTAAATTAATTGTTTCCACATGAACACAAACATTTTGCTTCCCCTGAACAAAAAAAGTAGAACAATGTTTCTTCCAAATGAGAGATTTGCCCAGTGTTTGAAGGAAAAAATCTGGGGCAGTGGGGAACAACTTCTTAGTCCGGTGCTGACATTATATTTTAAGTATAACAACATTCCTAGAAGGAAAGTTAAATTTTATGAACTTTCTGTATTACCAGAAATGCACTGTAAAAAAATTTAAAAGGTCCTTTCCCTGTTCATAGGACAAATATCCTAGATAACTAGTAGCCTTTCAAAAATGGACCACAAAATACAAGAATTTACAAACAATGAACTTCAATATAATTCCAAGACAGGATACAAACATCCTCAACTCTTAGCACATCTTCCTCACACACTTCTCTTGCAAAGGGGGAACTGAGACTGTACCAATTCATGGTAGAAGACCAGAGTGCAAAAAGGAAATAAAACCATCTTGCCCAGGCTCCAGGCTTTCACTCAACTACTGAAATTAAAAACATAGAATTGTTCCAACCACAAGACAGATAATTCAATATAATTTGTAATTTTTATTCTATTTTTGTAACTACACTTACAGTTCAAACAAAAATAGGAAGAGTTTTCAAAACATAAGTTACAAATGTTTAAAGCAGATACTCCAGGAAGATGAATATAAGAACAAGTGTTAAATATTTAACAGGGTAGGATGATCCCCTTATGCAGGGTCAGTCTGACTCAGGATCAAAATGAGGTTATGAACTACAGTTCATGTCCTCAAAAGTAATATTTAACAAGTTGCTTTTCACAAATTCATAATATTTTGCAATTTTAAATCCAATGAAAGCCTTCCTTGGTGTTTTTGTGAAAGTATTTCCCGTTTTTAACACCAGGTTAAGTATAAAGAAAAAAATCTGATTTTGAATGGTAAAAATCAACGCTGTTTTATAATTCATAGTTTCAAATATTGACTTTTCACTAGGAATCATATATCTGCAAACCTAATCCAACTCTAATTTTAATGCAACTAGAGAATTTGGAAGCATTCCCATTTAAGTTTCCAGATTAGCACAAAAATGAAACACAGCTATGCATCAGCCTTTTCTAGCAGAATAAAGGGCTTTCTTGCAACACAGACTGGAATCTCAGTAAAAACAGCATCATTTTGTCAGTGGTGGGTGTCTCACAAGCATGGTAAGGCAATGACCCAAAGTAAAGATTTCAGTAAGTTCAGTTCCTCAGTGAATGCTACACACCTATGTGCACTCTGAACCAACTCAGAAAACGGAACATTTACCAGTTATTATTAATGCACTAGAATATAAGTTTATTTGCAGTTGTGATTTGTTCTCAGTACTCACCCTCCTGCTAACTGAATCTCACACACTACCTCTGAAGTGCTGTTCAATTATTACTAGTGCTTTTAGCAGCCAAAAAGCATGTCTACTTTGAAGATTATACATTTGTCCTCCATCTATCAACTGGTCCCCCAAACCTGTCCTTAAGCATTCTTTCACTTGAGATTGTCTCAAAACTGTCAAGTAGCCTCCTGGTTATCTTGCTCAATGATTTTTTACCAACTCATCTACAAGAACAATAATTTAAGCTTACTTTACCCACAAAATTCTCTGCTACTACCTTGTTTCTTGACTACTACTGCTTGCAGGATCCATCCTCTTCCACAGAAACCTGGGTTTCATCTTCAGGCATGCCGCCCTACCTGTGGCACTATCAGAAAGGTGTACAACTTACCAACATCTTTTGAGTATCAGTCCATCCATTTATGTAACACTCAGTGAAGCTCCTGTCTCCTAGCTCACTGACTGCAGTGCACTTTTCCCTTGCCTTGACAAATGAACACTAGTCCAGCCACAACCATTAAGTATGCTACAACAAACATCCTCTTAACGTCCTGCCCATCTCCCATCAGACCTCTCTGCTCCTCTCCACAGGTTCCTCATCTATCCCAAACTGGTACTTGCTCTCCTTTTGAAGGCTGTTCATGGCCTCTGTCTTCAGCCTAGACTCTCACCCTACAGTATGGTTTTACTTCTTGCCTCCTGTCATCTCACAATGTCAGCTTCCGACATACCCATCATACTTTCAGGCAAATACCTGTCACATTCCCATTATTTGGAAGCATGTGTTTGGAAAAAGCACCTCAAAAATCAGCAATCACTTCTAGAAATTGCCCCTTTACATCTTTTTCATTACGAAGACAGCAGTGAAAGTTGACTGTTGCTAATCTATCGGTGTCCAAACCACTGCATACTGTGCTCATTGATACAGTCCCCCCTGTCCCTACACTTTCTCAGTTTACATCCAGGGAGTTTGGCATTTCACATTTTTGATTCATTTCTGTGGAACAGGAACCAATCTTTAGCTCTACTTGTGCAACTTAACCCATTAATTAGGAAATGTTTCAGGCTAAGCACTAAAATATTACAGAAATTCAGCCAGTAGGACATGTAGACAAACTTCAGCATAAACCTGCATTCACATATTTGCTTGTCCTTATTTTTTCCTTTCCTCTCCCATAGTATATAGATTTCAAGTACTGTTCCATGATAAGCTGTTTCATGAATCTCCCAGACAATGTCTTGCTAAGAGTACATACAAAACATTCCACTTGTATGATCACTTGTTCTATGACACCATTTGAGTTCTTACCTTAGTAAAATTATTCAAGTGACCTAGTTTTCTCATATTTGAAACGCCTTGTAATTTAGCCACATTTTGGAGAATCTCTCTCATATTATCATACGGTTCTGCAAAAGAAAACAGTTTATTAGCAGATACAGTTAAAATAAAATCAAAAATCAAAACATACATTCAACATGCAGTTTCCTAAATATAAGAGGTACCTTCCTGGTATTAACTAAGGATGCAGATCATTTTTGCCAAGAGATATCAATTTGATTTATGCTTAGAACCAAAACCAAGCATACCCAACTTCTCTAGAATAAATGCTAAAAGACCATGAAGGAGAGAGACTCCTATTTTAAAGCATATTTTAATCTTTACCTTAGATTTATACTTGCCAAAGAAATCAATTTAGTGTCTGAAACTCTAGTCCTAACATCTTGTAACAGAACATCTTTACCCTTAATCCTCTTGTAATTTAAAGTCTAGAAGTAAACTTGAAGGTGGAAGTTAAAAGATAGCATGTTACTACCATACCACATGACATTTTTCCCTCCAAAGGGTTGTTAGGATTTTGGGAAGACAGGACTCTTTTCTGCTCTCCATATTAACCTATGCCACAATCACTCTAAACTTACTAGAGGGCTAAGACCTTCCAGTAACATGGGAACTGAACTACAAGGTAAACAGGGAACTAGGAACATCTCCTTTCTTCTTAAGGGTCCACCATCCCAACAAACAACCCAAAAAAACCACAAACCAGGATTCAACCATCAATTCATGACCCTGCATTCTGCTGGGAAATAGAAAAGGACTGACAAACACTACAATATTGCCCTGCCTTTGGGAATAAGGTTGGGAGTTGAGGCAGAGTGAGAAAAGCAGCACAGAATGCTGCATGCAGACCTCCTAGAACAGAAACAGCAGTAGACTCTGTACATGGTGGTACTGTGGCAGGACAGTTTTCAAAGGAAGGTGCTTGATGCAGGACTCTCGTGGTTTTGGATTAGACACTGTATGACAGGCACTACAACAATACTATCAACAGCACTGTAGTTTGAAATAAATGAAATACCAAGACTATGTGAACTACATTACCCAAAAGGGAAAAACTGCATTACACAAAATGAAATCTTTATAAAAAGCCTGAAGAGTTCAAAACCAGACATTTGGAAAGTAGCGAAGAGAAGGAGTTTGTGTGTGGTACCCCACACTAACTGTAGTACAACAAACTTGTTTCCTAATGCAGTATGAACAACTACAGTTGCATTTGTGGTGTATACATTGACTCTTTTACTCCCCTGTTCATCCTGAAAGGATATTTGTATATTTTCATTACACAAAGGAAACCTAATATGTCAGAGATGTAAAGAAAGCACATTTTTCAGCACTATTCTACAAACTAAAGCTGAGTTTTTTAATCACCTACTGTAGTTTAAAAAAATTAAAAGCAACAAATTTGAAAAATCAGAAATAACTAGCAATCTCATCAGGAGATATCCAGAAAGTATTTGGAAAGGCAAGACCCCATACCTGAACTACCATCAGGAATACAAGACTGTATTTAAAGATTAAGACACCTACAGGCAGGCACCTGAATTAAGGTGTGTAAACCTGTAAACCCATTGTTGTCAATGGAGATCTCATCCAGCAGCTAATGAAGTCAAAAACAATTAACCTGACTAGCTGCACAATGCCTACTCAAGGGTAAGGTGAATCAATCGTGCTGGCTACACCACCTATAATGAAACTTTAGCACATGTACAGACACACTACTGCCACACCATGTAATTGTGATTTTTTTTTCAAAGGATCACTGAGATTTTGAGAAGACAAGTTCCTAAACACAGGCATCAGTTATCACCAGCTTGATGTGAAATACACATTTCCACAAACTTAAGTCACAGCAGTAAGCAAAGTCAACCATCTGATACACGCCACAAGTACAGTTACCTTGACTTGCAGAACAGTATGCATAGTGAAACCAAACACTCAATAACTTCGAATTGGAACATATGTGCACATATCTTTGAACTCCTCTCCAGCCCAGCCAAAAAAAAATAAAATCTGAGACAATCACAGAAAAATCTTGTTAGATTCATCCCAAGTTCAGGATTCTTCTGCACAGTTTACTTTTCCACGGCTTAACTCAGTTTTAGAGGTTTGCAATAGCACAAGCCATAGAAAGAGAGAACAAGAGAAACACTGAAGACAAGTAGGCTGCAACAGTTATGGCACTACAAATAGTTTACATTATAGCCCCTAACTTCAAGGCAATATAATATCAGAGGAAAATATCTTACTCATATTATGGTTTCTCTGGAAGTATAGTTTGCCTGATTTCTATACTTTGGCCTGTCTTCAGTAACAGGTGGGAATTTCCTTGGCTCACACCACTTTTAGACCTCTAACATACCCCATTACACTACAGTAAGGCAGCCTTAGAGCTCTCCAGAATGTCCTACTTCAATACTGAGGAGAACAAGCAGCAACAAAAACTTACCAAAATAACTGGAAATATGCTTGTAATTTTTAGTTTTGAAAGTGCAGATGGTCACATACTCAACATAAACTCTAATGCAACTAAGCTCACTATATGGACAGGAAAGACCATAAGACTAGCCCAGGAAACCTCTTGCACTTCACCGGCAATGAACATTTCTAGTCAGCTACCTCAAAGAGTAGGCACTAACTCAGGAGTGATCTAAGTGTGCTGTGCAGAAAGGCAACCAATGTGGATGTAAAGAAACCAGGACATGATGATGCTACTGCTTCCCATGTTAACAATTCTGCATCAGTGGCAGATCCTTCTAACTAGGCTGCCTAATTAAAATGTGCACTAAACTCATTTTATTCTACATATGAAAAACTGCAGCTTTTCCACACGTTGCCCTCTTTCCACTGAGAAAAACTCATTTCTAGAGAGACAGAGAAGTCAGAGGAAAAACATCTTTGTAGTGCTTAGCACAGCAGTCACGTATTTCCCAGAAGCTTCACTAGCAGATAAGTAATTTGAAGTAACATGGGGACACCAGTGTAAGATCTACAACACAGAGAACAGAGAACATCAGACATTTGCACTATTAAATTAGATAATATGAACACAGCAAGTTAGCTGGCTCACACTTTGATTAGATCAACACCACTACTGTTGTAGAAAAAACAAGATAGTAAAGAAATAAATAACCTCTAGTAGTATACCAGCTCAGAAGGAACTAAAGTTACAGAAGCTTTATTGGCCAAGCCTTATCAGTTCAAGTCTTCCTTGAAATTTCCCAAGATCCTTTTTTTGAAAAAAAATATGCTCAAAAGTTAACAAAAGAATTGTGACATACTAACTTCAAGGGAAGACTGGCTATCCTGTTTTCCCTTCTCTGGAAATGCATCATATCTTAGAAAGAAGTAGAAAATTACTCAGGCATGACTCATTTTTATTAAAAATAAAGCCAATAGGAAAGGTAGGCAGGCTTAACATGTAACTTCGAATGCAACAGATGTAAAAGAAATAAAACAAAATAACATGCCTTCAGAAATACACAGTCTCTTGCTAGTCTGTCCCTTGCATTAAAATGTACTTGAAAATAGACTAAATACATTCTGGATTCTACCAACTAAGCCATGTGGCTTTCCTGCAATCAAAGATCAGATCTAGCACTGCATACCTTCCTGCCACAAAATCTCATGCAATTGAGGAACATGGATTAATGCAGGAATGGAAAAAACATGGCACAAAATCAGAGACTGATCCCCCAAAAGAAATATGGCCTTAACATTTCACTGTCAAGCTTAATAGCTCTTGTTGGTGGTGACAATGACTTGGGTTTTGTGTTTTTGTTTGTTTTGTTTTTTAAAGACCCCAGTTCAAACTACTGCTGCAGACATTTCTCAGCTCTAATTAATCCTTCACTCTTTAGCTCCTCAAAAGTCCGTTTTCTGTTGGAAAAAAAAAAAGGCAAAGAACAGAAGCCATTTGTTATGATTTTAAGACCCCTCAAAATCTGTTCTTTACTGACTTACCTCATTTATTACTGATATGTTGACTCATATTCAGAAAAATTCATTCACCAAAAGGGTTGTCAAGCATTGGAAGGGCTGCCCAGGGATGTGGTTGAGTCACCATCCCTGGAGGTATTTAAAAAGATGTGCAGATGCGGCACTTAGGGACATGTTTAGTGGTGGACTTGGTTAGTGTTAGGTTTACAGTTGGACTTGATCTTAAGGGTCTTTTCCAACATAAATGATTCTGTGATCTTGAGCCGGCCTATAGCAACAGTGAAGTATCTTCATGTTCTTTCCCATGGTGCTTCTGAGGGTGGAGCTGTGCAGAATGACTGTGCTGATCTTACAGCTTCCTTCTGCCAAAACATGAACCACCCCTTCTCTTCCTTTCCTTCTTTCTACCCTTTCTCACTATATGATACACACTATACTTCACACTCCTCTGGCACCTATTGACTTCACATTAAAATAATTCTGCTTAATCAGCAGAATACTCTTTAATTCTTTTGGCTATGTTAGCTTTCTGCTGGGTTACCAAATCAAAATGAACACTAAAGTCTTACAAAAACGCCCACAAAAGTGGCTGTGCCACTGAACCATTCACAGGTAGAGTGGTGGAAGCAAGATATAACCTTTCCAGAAGTGACCATTAGAAAAAAGTTACTATCTTTCTTTTACCTGCACTTTTACACTCAGCACACTGTCCCAATTAACATACACAAAGCCACTTCGCCTCAAATCCAATCTAAAAGCTTCTTGATATATACAAAAATTTCAAGCCAGCACACTTGCATTCTGCACCAACAGCTTACTTAGCTCGTTGATCATTACTGTCTCATTTGCTGTGTACCTGTCTTCTTTTTTGGACAGCAAGCACTTTGAAGTAGCAGATACCTTTGTTCTGTGTACTTCTGCTAGACCGAACACAGTTTCTCACCCACAACTGTTTGCACTGAGTAACATCCAGTACATATAATCTTTAGCACAGAGTGAAATCAGTGATTTTAAAACACTAACCTCAAGAAATCTGCTGTTCTCTAATTCTTAACATAATTCACAGATGCATGTATATTAAAAATCTTCAAAGTTGTGGTGTTGTTTGTTTTTTAAAAAACCCAAACTCATGGTCTTTTAGGGCTTGACTCATTTTCTCACCCCTTCAGGACTGTGACATTGTTTTTCCCCAGTGAGACTCATGATGCATTCTGACAGATCCTATTCTCCAGAGAGAAAGAACACCACATTGCTCCAGCTACACAAAATAGCTAGCACTCCATATAATGCAGGGATGAAACAGGACCAGCAATAGCTATATTAACAGAAGTGACGACTCCTTTCCCCTGACAGATTTAGCAGCATTGTTTGACCACATTCAGTACTCTAGCAGCATACCAGTTTGCTATTCTGTTATGTACATGTGAATGAAAAGCAAAAAGAATGGCAGGATTTAGCACACAAATAATTCAGTAACTCAAAAGTCAGGCATAATGAGTTAAACTGAGGAGTGTATATTTTATATGGATTACTTTGTAGATTCTAGGACAGCAGTCTGTACACAGTAATTAATATACATTACAGTAAGTAAACTCTCAAGTGAGAGACTACACTAGCAGTTGCTATCACACCTACTAGAATCGTAGTGCCAGAAATTGAAAGAAGAGACTAAACATGCCTTAAGACTTCTCTTAAAAAAGGAAGATGTACTTCACTACGGTTAAGCATTTCATCATTGACTAAGAACAAGAGATATCTTCCTCTTACTGAAGAATCACAATACAAACACATGATCCTGGTGAACTTAACATACACCTCATTTATTAGAGATTTTCAAAGTCTAAGTGCTATGCAACTTTATATTGCAAAGCTGCTCTTAGTGGCTTGTTAAACTTCATGCTGCCAAAATTAAGGAAGTTCAGTGAAACACACACCAACTAGAAACACTAATGCACTGTTCTCCATTTCGACTGAAATAGTCATGAGTTATCAGTTATTAAAAGCAATGAAACATTAGAAATCAGTTACTTAATGGTGTCTATGTAAGTCTAGATGAGAGGTAATCAGTCTGCTAAAACACTTTTTATCAACACCTTTCATAATGAAATGAAAAACCAATGAGAAGGCATATCCTGTCATTATCAACTTGCTGAAAAATAAAATCAGGACAATTATGTAATCTCTCATAACACGAAGTATTCTTAATTTACATCTAATTCAAAATGCGGAAACTGCACAGAAGAAAAACAACCAGATTCTCAGAACAATGGAAGAACAGAAAGCTACATTAAAAAAAGCAAACTGCATGAGAGATCACTCCTGAATTATTTATATTGACACATCAACTCCACTTTGTCAAACTAAAAAAAATTAGTGCACAGTTTACATTCAGCCTATGATTTTCAAAAACACAGTAATATAGCTTTAGACTGAAGGTAAGTCTCAATTTATAAGACAAAAACATAGAAATAATTATCTGTTTGTGCTATCAAGTTTATCTTGTTGAGAAGATAAACTATCAGCTATCATGTTGAGAAACTTATAGACATCCTCTATGATCACTGTTAAAATTACATTAACACATTTGAATTAGTATGGTGCAAAATACTTTGTACTGCTACAGTGATGTACTAGTTGTGCCAAGTAATTCTCATGAATTTTACATTAAAAAACCCACAATGTATAACAAATCTTAACAACTAAGAGCATCCCCTTGAAAAGTACAGGTGACCAAAAACCTGTGATCTCTGCAGAACATACCTAGAGATTTATTTAGTTTGATTCCCATAGTTTCCATAGGTGAATCATACATAAAACACTTTGTTCTGAATACAACAAAGAAGTTCCCAGTAACTCACGTTCATGAAAACAGAAAGAAAATAAAAGCTAAGAACTCAGATTTTCACTCTTGCTGCTTAAAAAAAGCTATGAACAGATGAAAGTGACACAGTAATACAGAAAAAAGCACACCTCCTGTCTTTTATGGCAGTCAGCAAAGAAAGTAAAAGGACTGTTCTTCCTATATCAATCAGGTAGAAAATAACATTTACAAAAATGTCTATTAACTAGAAAGCAGTGGAAAAGACAGCATATCCAAGGTGGAATCCAGGAATCTCTAGAACCTCAGATAAGAAGAGTCCTGTATCAGGATTACAGTTAGGAGTCATATTTAGCTTTGTACATCTAGACATGCACATACATCCTTCTGTAAGTAAACAGGAAAGTAGTTTTTAAAATAATCCTAAGTATGAATAAAGGTGGCAGGAAATACACATTCTGGTGTTGCAGTTAGCTTGAAGCAGTGACAGCAGTTCAAAAATGAACCACCTTCTAAATTGTTGTCTTATAATATTATTTCTAACCAAGACAATAAGGTCATCTGTACAGAAAAGCCATCCTTACATCCTCATCCTTCAAATTACGTTAATTATCTCCAGTGTATGATCTTGTATGTCAAATCTGTAGACATTGTTTTACTGCTAAAACTTCAGAAAACAGGTTTTATAGTTGAAATGCTAACAGCTTCTCCAGCAACTAAAGCTACAGTGTTACTACTTAAATGGAAGCACAGAAAAAAGCTGAAGATTAGCCACATTAACTATTCTGGATTGCTAGAGACAAACTTAAACACAAACTTTGAACACAGAGAAAAAACTGAAGGACCATTCCAAAGGATAGCTACAATGCTAATTTGAAAATTAATTACGTATGGCTCTTGATAAACAGACTATCCCTTAAATGCTTTATAGCAGTACACAGGCTACAGTCCTGCATGACTTTCTTCAAAGACCAGTTATGAATAATATTAAAGTTAGGACTACATAAGGTACCAAGGCAGGTTTGTGTTTGTTTTTTCTTTTTTTTTAAACTGTTGTTCTTTAAATAACTTGCCTATTCATAGAGAACAAATGTCTGATTTAGTCCTCCATTTAAATTTACAGTTAGGTCCTCAACTCCCAGGAAAATGTGATGTTAAGGCCAAGCATCTTAGCTTGTATATCTTGGTATATACAGCCTTTGTGTATCACATACTTATCATCCCTCCTTCCCCATGAAAAACACAATACCATTCTTTCTACAATACTAGATACACAACTATAACTACTGCACACTATGATGACTAAAACCAAGATATTATCTTCTTACAAAATTTCTCATTGCCACTTTAAACATAAATCATCTGAGAACACAAAGCTAAACTCTAGAAAAGCTTGCTCTAAAACTTCCAGAAGTTCAGATGTTTAAAAGAAAAAGGGAAAGAAAAAAGACGACAGAACAGAAACAGAGGCACAAAATGCTGGAAGCTGGGCAACACTCCACAGCAGCATGGCTATACATTTGTTTGCCTCGTTGTTCTCTCTCCTCTGCATCTATTATCAGCTACTGTCAAAGATGGGACACAAGGCTGGAGTGGCACAGCACAGCTGTTCTTATGGTCAAGAGGCTGGAGGGTAAGACTTTCCCAGATTCAAACCACTGGTTGTTACACAAATCAAATCAATACTTTCCATAACATCAACTCTTGAATTTGAATGGTGAAAATTAGTTCCCTCTAATTGTAATTATTTAGAAAATTATCTTCAATTCCTCCATCCATCTTCTTTTCTGCCATAAAGTCTAGAAACAAAAAATTCAGGATAGTAAATATTTAGTTGCTTTAACAAAAGCTACACTGTGACTGGTTCACACCATGTAAGTACCATTTGTTGAGCCTATCAGGCAAATTCCCTTCGAACTACTCAAAAGAATTCTGACCATGTATCTCTGAATATTATCGAACTGACAAGCAAGTTAATAGTAATATCACTGGCATTAGAAGAAAATGTGACATATGATCATATCCAAGAATATTTTCCCAATTAACATTCTGATTTGTCTTTGCATCATTTTAGCTTGTTCAGGAACCCAAAAATGTAAATGTTTTCCAGCTAAATGGCCCTTATTGATAAACTCCAAGCTGACAGGAGGTAGCCGCTATCCCCAGAAATATCCTGCTGCATAGGGTGTCACATAAGAAGAAAGAGCCTAGCAACATTAGCAGATGGGGATTGCCAGGTCTACCAGTGAAGACATGAAGGGCAATTTGTCAAGACATAGGAAGACCAAAAGAGTGACATCCTCAAATTCAAACATTAATAAAGGTACACAACTAGAAACCAAAAGTAATTCACAAACAGCATTAACTGCAGCATGAAACCTTCAAACTGTGGCAAATGTGGATCTGGTAACTACGTCTCATAAAACACTGTGACCAGAAGACTTCAAAATAGTGCAAAAACTGATAATGCTTGGAAATTTAGTCCCATGTGCTAGGGGCAGGACAGGTCTCGTCCGTCCATAGCTGTAGCTGTTCAAGATTTTTTACTTTTTCTCTTGAAAAGGTGATTTTCAGAGAAGGTACAGGAAGCATCATGTTTACAAATTTCATAAGATCTAAGTACAATTCCTTAAACACAGAAATCACATAATTCATTGGTCAATTTCAACTTACAAAAAGTCTATCCCACTGAAGTAATGTACTAACCTAAAAAAATGAGTTGGAAACATCACATTTATGGAAATAGAAAAATTTTTTCCCATTTCTTTTTTTTTGTATTTCATAAGAGAAACCCCAGTAAGTCTACCCATGAGAATCACATATGGTTTGCGTAAAGATGAACACATTCTAAATTCTCCAGATATGAGGTTACTAAAGCAGCATTCTGACTTCACTAATGCTCAGAAGGTAACAAAGGAAAAAGATTACTTACAGATTTAATCAGGTTTTTTAAAAAACTGTAATTTTTCAGGCAACAGCTGTGTAATTATTTTTTAAAATATTTTTATTTAGTCTGTGTACACTTCAAAGAGGCAACCAATCTTATGCAGCTGAAAAAAAAAACCAAAATCCCCCATACAGCTTTACATGAAGAGATTAATCAAATTACTTTGTTACTCTTTTATAATTATTATATATTTTTCCATATATCAAGGCCACATTGTTTTGCTTTAAATACCTTACCCCAAGTATCAAACAAGTATGTCTTACTAATCACTTTTTAGGCTTAAGTGAATAGCTGTAGTTCATTTCATAACAAATAAAATTTAAGCAAATGGAGTATAGACATGTGCCTTTCACTTTAGTCAAACAAGTGCTAACTGACAGTATGTATTTCAAATACAAGTCAGTAACTGTCCTTGCTGATCTTTACCATTTTGCCATTCTTCTGGTCTTTGGACTCAGTTTCACTGATAAGCAGCATGAAATTTTGTTAACTATCCGTTTCTCCAACTCAAAGGGAATTCAAAGTCTTTGTGCTTTTCATTTTATATCTCAGACTATTAAGTATATTCCATTTCTACACAATAAAATTTTTTAAAAGTAGCTATCTGGAATGTTCCAGGAGCAGCCATTTAAATAAATAGTCAGATGTAGCCAAAACTGTAGCAATAAGTAGCACCTGGACTAAAATTAGAGAAGTCTAGCTATTAAAGAACAAAATCAGATGATTTAGAAACGAAGTCTTCACTTTTATGAAAACATCATAAATGCTCTATCACTCAGACTAAATTATTAATGAATAAAGTTGATTCCAGAGATATTGCTATTCAGGTAGAAGTCAGGAGAAGAGACTTCCTCATAATATTTAGTGATCCAAACCTATTCAGGCTGTCGTTGAGATGCATCTTGCTACACTGATGAGTATTAACAAAAGCCTAGGAACCTAAGTCCTACAGAGATTTCAGATATGTGCTAACAGTAAAACTCAGTCACATAGCTAAGGAAGTAAAACTGTAAGCAGAGGGTTTTGTTCTTTAGGGGTTTTTTTATTGAGTTGTGTTGGGGTTTTTTCTCTATTTTCTTACTTTCTCACTTATGCACCTTTACCATCATTCCTCCTGTTCACCAGATGCAAGGATTTGGTGAATACATTCTTCACTAATCATGCTCTAAAGTTTTGCTAACTCCTATTTTTTTCCTGATTCTACCCAAATTTTCCATCACCACAACAGATGGTTGGAAAATGAAAAAAGTCACTTCCACAGTATACACAAGAATACTAGTACTATGGATTTTAAAACTAGAATAAAATAAAATACATTTTATTGTGAAAGTCAAGTCCAAACAAGTTGTCAAATACCAGCACCTGTGTAGCAGTGTTATGGCACCTTCCTTCCTGTATCAGAACTCACAGGAATGCTGCTCAGCATGCAAATTCATATGCATGATGGTATACACATCTGCCTACATGCACACAGTTAAAAACACTTCCAGTGAAAAGCAAACCTCTTGTTTTATCTAATCTTTTGCATAGTTACATGGTTATGTCTTAGTTGTAAGAAGCTATCTGGTTTTAAGGTAGATGACTCGTGTAATTTTTTTTTTTCTTTAAAGTCTCAAGGAGTCTCTATTATGAAATATAAAAAGCTTATCTGATTTTTCTGTACATTCCCACAAACTAGACAGCATCAATTCTCAAGCCACCCATAATGCTCTTGAACATTGTTCTTTTCTGAAGTATTTGGGTTTGCATGGATAGAAACAGTTGGAAAACAGCCATATTTCACTGTGACTAGTTCACTTCTTCCCACTTTAAAAAGAAAAACTGTACCTGATGTTGAGTATCTTATTAGGGAAAAAATTCAGAGATTGCTAGGTAATTGGTAAAGTATGCATGAAGGTCATGAGAATGGGCAAATAAGTGATGTATTTCTTTCTATGAAGGCTATCCTTGACACAGCTTCCTTATTTACTGTAATTATGATTGAGGTGTGTTTCTTTACACAGCATCTACACTAGATAGGCTCTGACCAAAAAAACACCTGAAACTAAGCACTGCACTAATCTCAAATGGGAGTGGGGTGGAGAGGAGGTAAGGAAAAAAACTAAAGAATATTTCTGACAAAGACTAAAACAATTGTATGAAGAAAGCAGAAGCTAAGGATTTGGTACTTTGACAGTTTGAGATTCAAGTGACAGGACGGGCGGAAAAAGCAGAATACTATAATGTTGTGGCAACAGTATTGCTTAAAGACCTAACCAGCTATTTATATCAATCCAGATTGCAGAACAATCTCTTTTGTCAAATATAAATAGAAACCACAAGATTATTAGAGAAGTCATTTTCTGCCCTTCAGAAGAAGAGTACTGACATTTGCTGATAAATTTGAACCACAGTGGCAAAAACAAAAAACCCACCCACAAAAACAAATTGAGAGATGCTGCATACAAAAACTTTAAAGACAGGTGTGAATGCAGATCCTGAAAGACATGGCAGTGCCCAGCTCCTACAGGTAGCTTAATGCTAAGTAAGCCATGACATTTTAAAGCTGCCTTTTGTTAATAGTTTTCCTTCATGTTGTTCCTGTTTTCAAGAAATAGAAAGTGAAAATATTGTAAGCACGCACCATTTTAGTAGTTCTGAGAAGTCTTGACTTTGTAAAAGCAGTAATATCTTAGGAAGTAAAGCCACAGGTGCACAAGTCTTATTTATCTAACCAGGTCAGTGCAAAATACAATTCTAAAACAACAGTCAACTAAAGCACAAGTGCAGACATGAAAACTAAGCGTATGCCTTAATTTTGGAGTGCATATACTCAGTACCTCTAACTCTCTTATTTTTAAAACCTATCAAAAGGCTACATATTGCCTAAATAGTTAGCAGGTCACCATCACTGACCACTTCCCCTTTGGTCTCCCTACATAAACACAACATACAAGAATAACACAGTAGAAAATTTCTCAGACAAGAAGTAAGATCTCTCTGCAGCTTTCAAGTTGCCTCTTTATATCTCAGAACTGAAAAAGATGTTACTAATTACCTTCTTGTTTCCAGTGCAGCTTTTGTTACAGATTCACAAACAAGGGAACAAAAAACCAGCTACTGCTCTGTATGATCTGCTCTAACACAAGAATCCTGCTATAGTTACCCATTACAATGATGGCATACTGCAAAGTGCAGGTGAAGGATGCCCACACATTTTGTTTATTTGGTTATTTGGAAAATACTGTTTCTACAATGTGGTGGAGCCCCACCTCTCCATATTTTCAAGCCAGACCATATATTGCAAGAGTACACAAAGAACTTAAAGGCTTTCCATAACAGTCACCATTAGTGTGGAAGAAGCACCTCTGAGCCACCCAGCTACCATCTCTGCACTGCCTTCTTACTGCCTTGCTGCAAGCAATCCAAAAGGGTTTTTTCCTTCCCCACTACTCCTGTTCTCAGAATCAGACAGGTGTGCAATGTCCCTCCCTGCTTCTACACTGATGAAGAAAGCTGGAAGCAGAGTGGTCATCAAATCTCAAACTGAATTTGGAAACAAAATTCATCCAACCTTTTATGACCATCCCGCAAATAACCCTTAGAAGTGTCCGACATTTTTGTGGGCTGTAACTACAAATAGCATCCTGTTTGCCCCGCATGCAATGCATGACAGTTTGCCATGTGGACACATGGAATCAAATACAACATGGTTCAAAGCAATGCAAGCACAGTAATTAAAGTAATACGATTCCAGTCTCATGAACTTAAATGGAACTTCTGTATCTTTTTATTTTTACTTACATGATAGAAGGAAATTATAGACAATAGAAGTAAGAAAAGAAAACAGTATTTTTTTCAGTTAACACTAGCCAATTTTGTAAAACTCATTCTCAGGGGAAAAAAAAGCTATTTTTCTCATTTATTCGTATCTGCCTCACGCTGTAGCTAGAAGACTCAACATTTACAAAACAGAATTGGCTGTAGAAGAAAAGCTGCTAAATCAAAGTAGCATCTTGTAATGCACATTTATGAATAATAAATGAAAGTACTGATGTTGGAGGTAGGTACATTTCAGTTAATTAAAGAGTACAGTAAGTGAAGACTTGTTAGCCTCAAAGAGGAGGAAACAAAGACATAGACATGAACAGCACTCGACCATCAGCAGTTGGCACCCCTGTATCTCTCCAAAGCTTCAGCAAGCAAACAAGCTCTGAAAAGTTCCCAATACCTATTGCAGGCTCAGAGCTACAAGAATAAAGTAAAATGGGAATGCCTTGAAGGAAGGACATTTAAAAGGAACCTGACTGCAAATAAGGCACTCTGAGACATGGTTCTCAACTAGGCAAGTTCTAAATTCCTTAGGCCTTCACAACCCAAAGGCAACAGCTGAAACTCCAACAAAGGAAGAGGTGCTGGTCACCCAACAGGATAAGGCGATTCAGTTACAGACATGAGAAAAGAACTCAACAGCAAATGAAGCGTAGATTACACAAGCCTTCTACAGCGTACAGAGCTTTGGGAGCTATATAAGCTTCTATAATTCAGCTTGGAATACCTGTAAAACAGTGAGAAATTAAGACGAGTTATGCTAAAAGCATGTAATACTTACATTGTGGTTACAGACACAACCACAACCAGACTCAATACAATAATTCCTACCAAATGCACTAACCTGGTTGATAACTTCTTAAGGCCAGAAAGGACAATTGGAGTTATGAGCTTGATTTCAGTAGTCTAATTAAACCAATTTACCTCATCCCTTTGCTAATTCCTTCCAGATGATTGCAATGGGAGTTGCGGCAGTGACAAGTCTCTCCTTTTCTTTTTCTGTTCTATGTGGAGCAGGTAATATAATATGAGGCCAAAACCTGAATACTCTGAATCCCTATTATTTATTGCAATTTTGTAATCAGCAGAAGACACAACATATGAACTAAAGTAAACAAAAGGAGTAAGTCTAACCTGTATCTGAACAGTTTTTTCTGACTATACCAACATTATGTCCAACTATATTTGTGCTGGGGACAATTTTCCAAGAGTTTATAATCCATTCAGCAAACTGATTTTAAGAAAATTACTGTCCCAAAATAAGATTTATGAGAATCCTCTTAAAAGATGGGGTACTGCCAGGGCTGAGGACCCCATAAGTTTAAAAGAAAAATCAACAAAAAAAACCAAAAAACCAAAAAAAACCAAAAAAAAAACCAAACAAAAAACCACCAGAAACAGCAAGCCACAGACTTTAACCAGGCTAATATTGTACACAGAGAGTTCACACAAACAGACACAGTGCACCATCATATGAAATGCCTTTCATAAGCATTATTATATATTATTTTTAGAAAGGCAGAACACCAAGAAGCCCCAGAAACCCTACTTTACCAGCCATGGTAAAAACACACAGAAGAACAACATGGTGTGTTCTGGGAAGACATGGGCAACTGTCAGATTACAGCAGCAGGGAAAAGAGCAATCAAAAAGCACAGAGAGAAAGGCAGATCAGCCCTCTGAGCAGCAAAGCACTCTTGAGTCTCACTGCACAAAAAGCGAGGAAGAAGGACCAAAGGTGCACAAACAGGGCTAGCACGTTCCCCACACCTACTATTAGTTCTGAAATACACTGGCCTCTTGCATAGCAAGAGAGTGTTAGTATATAGTTCACAGGTATGGACTAGTGACTTATACACTAAATCATGTTCATCCAGCCATCACTAACAGGGACCTGTTCAAAACAGGGCAATATCAATACAACTCCACATTTGTAATAAAGAGGCTACTGTAAGTAGAAGCATATGACTGATGCACTGTTTATGGCAATTCTCTACTTTGCCCAAATTAGATATTTCACATTCACATTAACACAAAGTTCAGCTGTGTGGGGAAACAAAAAACATCTGAATATTCTTTTAAGTTACTGAAAACGTGAGCCCTGTGGAAAACTATGTGATCTGCTCAACACAATGAATCAAAACAGTGTATTATTAGTACAGAATTAGGGTAACAATTTAAAGTATTTAAACTAACTGCTTATGTAACTATTGAACAGCTGGAAAAACAAACATTCATTGTGTTCAATGTGGGAATCAAGTTATCATCTAGATTAATGTCTTGCTGAGGCTTTTTACTTTTTGTTTCCTCTTTAAACTTAATACCTACCATGAATAAGCTATAAGATCACTAATCAGTTAGCTGTACTTTTTCTGAAAAAAACCCAAAAGCCTCACTTTTTTGGTAATGGGTTCACAACTAAATTTAAAGCAGCTCCTTATTCAACTGCTATCACCAGAACAACGATGTTTTGGGGTCTTTTTTAAACATGGGCTATATACAATCACAGTGCAAACCACCTTTTTTCACTGTATTAAAAATTTATTTTGCATCTTACCTGTGAGTCTTTTTTACAATACAATACACATTTAGTAGTTATACTGCTACTAATAAAGATCTCATGGAATCTGTAGGTGATTGAAAACACCTTGTGGCAAAAATAAGTAGCATAAGGATAGTCACCTGTCAAATTCTGAGTAAAAGATTTCAAAAAGACCACACCTAAAAATAACCACTCCAGCATTTAAATTGTGTGTTGTTCTTTCACATCAAAACACCTCAGGATGCTACACAACATAAACAAGTTACTAAAACAATTCATTAAAATCCTGATTATGTAAATTTCATAAACAGATAACACTGATTACAGTAATAATTGTGTCATGTGTTTGAACTGTTAAAGCCTTTGTCACATATTTTGTTGACTTATTTTTAAGGACAGTTCCTCACTATAACAATCATGTCCATTTGGAGCTAGGGTGGGAGGAGACGTGAGAGCCTGTTTCTTTAAACTGAAAAAAACTCAGCGCATTTTCCAGGAACTAAAACACACTTATAAATATGATATGCATACACAGAGATAACGTTCCAGCCCATGGTAAAATCGCTAAGTAAAAAATTCTAAACGCAGATCATACTGGGAGAAAAAAGAATTAGACGTGAAATTGTTGATGCAGCCTCTTGCTAAGACAAAAACTTTACTGATGCTGTCGAATATCTGTACTTTCTCTACATAGAGTTCACTTTTCTCTCAATGATTCTGTCATTTCCCTGCCTACTTCCTCATAAAATGAATCTATACAGGATAGCAGCAGTCCTGGATGACCTGAAGCTGAACAGTTATACTACAAGCATCAATTTCATTCTCTCTCCCAGACCGAGATCCTATGCCCCAGGGAAGATCATGCTTATAGTGGTCCGGTTTGTTTTCTGTGGCTCTTTGGGAGGCTCAAACCCTCACCTTAGCCCCAGCAAGGCAAGACAAACTACACGTTTGCGTAGGGAACGAGTTCGTATTTGTCCGAGGCAAAATTAGTTAGCGTGCAGCAGATGTTACTGTGGCTTCCTTCCTCTTAATACCCCCCCTCCCCCGTCCCCCATACATCTGAGAGCAGTGGAGGATGTTTGGATCAATTTAACAAGTAAACGGGAGGTAAATGCCTTCTGGTCTACAGCAAGAGGCTCACGGGAAACACCGTGGCCAGCCGGCCCCGGACAGGCAGGGATATCCGCAGGGCGACGGATGGAGGCAGGACCACCCGCCGCCGCCGAGGTGCTCCCCAGGGGCGCACGGCCCGACCCGCCGAGCGGAGCCACGGCCGGAGAAAGCCCCGGCGGGGAGGCCGATGGGCGCTGCCAGCCCCGCCGCGGGCCGGACGCTGTCAACAGCGCCGTCGACAGGCACCGTCCTCCTGCGGGGACAGCCCCA
>NW_020799142.1:22095174-22097486 GCF_003259725.1 Athene cunicularia
GGTCCCGCTGCCGGCGGCCCGGGGCGGCGGGGCGGGCGCGGGAGCCGCTGGAAGCGCGTCTGAGGGAGAGGCACCGGTCTCCTCGGAGCGGCGCGGGCCCAAGGGCCGCCTCTGCCGCCGGGTTTCGCTGCGGGACTTCTCCTTGGGCAGCTCAGCCCCGAGAGGGCAAAGGAGGGTAGCGGGAGCGAAAGGGGCATCTGAGGGGCTTCCTCGCTCCGCCAGAAAACGTGGCGAAATGCCTCCTTTTCCTGAGGAGCTTGCTCCGCTGGGAACTGGCTTCCTACATAACTGCTCTGTCACCACATCTGAAGGTTTTGGTCTGTCAAGTGGTTTGGTTTTTATGAGGCTTGCTTGCGTAGTTTTCCTTTTTCAAGCTGCACTTGCCTTGTGATGAGATGGTAATTCACGTGGATACGGTATGACCATTGGCTTTGTACACCGGATGTTTTCCGCATTCTGCTTTTTAATACGTGAATAATTAAAACCGGGGAGAAAAACTTTTTCATTATCGTCTGGATTTATACGCAGTGGGTGTCTCTGCAGTCTCAAGTGTTGATCTGGTTTTTATCTTGATATTTGTTAAACTTACAAATAAGTGGATATATTAAAACAAAAACTTTAAAAGAAAGTCCCACTATAAGCAACAATATATGTACTTTCTCTTGTCCTTTTTAAGCAAAAGTTTAAATAAGCAGAAAACGCTTTACATTGTGTCCTGACACTACAGCCCTAGACAAGGCAAGTTCTTGCACCCAGACATCCCAAATTCTCAAGAACAAAACCAGCAAATAATGATGGAAATGAAGTCAGAAGTAACCAGCCATATAAAAATAGCTTCACAAGCTCAGGTAGTTGTTTTCCAGCTTTGTAATCAATCATTTTCCACTCGGTTTTCTCTCCCCTCTGTTGAGGTCTTTCAGTTCAGATCCTGCATTACTCATAAAAATCTGATTCTATTAAATTTCATCTCAAAAATTGTAAATTAGTTTTTACACTGAATGATTGGTGCACTTCTAAAACACTAATACTGATTTCGGAGATTAAATGCAATTATTTGTAAAATCATGGTAGAAGAACTTCCTGGCATATCAGTGCATGATACATATAAGAATCATGTTTTAATAGGATTATGTCAAATATCTTTAACTTAAAATGCCATTTTCAACAACTTCCCTGGTTTGATTTTTGCTAATTAAATATGAAGCTAATATGAAGGTTCTCAGGGAACCCCAGTTTCTCAAAAGAGTCTAAACAATAAAATCTTGTCCATCCATAACACAGGACCAAAGCCTGTCAACCCTCCTTAAATAGTTTCATCAATATACCTCAGGGCTGCCCTTTGAAATTTCATGTCCAGTGAACCCTTGACTTCCTGAAAATGCCAAATTAACTGCTCCTTGTGGTAGTAATATTGCATCCTGTTTACTAGAAATTCTCCTGGGACTAATTAATTTCACGTAAGCTTTGAAGCACCACTAAACGTTGGGCTGCTGTTAAACTTCTGGACTGGATTTGAATTTGTAATGGTGTGTAAAGTGCTTTGGACACTCATGCTAAATGCCACTGGCATACAGCACTTACTTCTTCCGTTACAGTTACAAAGTTGATGTATTTTAAAAGAACCAGAACATCTTCCAATGAGGGAGAGTAAGAAAGGAGTAATGTTTAAACTCCAGTGTACTCTTTTACACCTTTGTTCCTGCAGATACCCTTTAATAATCAAAAATATTTAACTCACTGGGTTCCAGTTTTCTCTCTTCGCTCCTCCCCCCCCCTCCCCCAGTTATATTTGAATTATGCAGACAAATTGAGGTTGTCTCTGATAATGACACACAAAATAATGCCATAATATCAGTTGTAAGTGGTAACCCACAAGGCTACATTGAAGGTAGTTCAGAGTATAATTAAAATTTGCCACAGCTGGAAAAAAGACACAAACAAAAAAACATTAGATTTCTAAGTTTTTGTTACTGTGAAGTGGAAAATACCAAGCATGCATTAGCCTTAATTACCACTTAGACATGTGGGAGCTCCCCACAAAGAAAAAAGAAAAATGCATGCTGCAAAGTGAGACTGACCCTCAAAATGTCATAGTTATTGCTGGTATGAAGAGTCCTCATACTGTGAGTAGAGGACATTTTGGCATCTATTTTTGGAGCTTTTCCCATGTTCTGTTCTCTCATTCAATGTGGGAAAAGAATCACAAAAATTTGTTTAAAAATTTTAATGGTCCCTTATCTATCAAATTTTCTACACATTTTCATCAGCCACTGTTTCTCCTGAATATGCAGGAGGGGAGAAACATGGGGGGG
>NW_020799142.1:22097536-22172210 GCF_003259725.1 Athene cunicularia
GGGGGGGGGGGGGGAGATACCCTCTTTTTTGTCCATTTGGAAAGGGGAAGTTAATACTAAAGAGAAAATTAACTTCTTCACTTGTCTGATGGCTTGTCTGTATTACAAATTACAGTTAATCCTGCATAAGGCATCCTCTTCGATTCATCGTTTTTGTCTGTCACTGTCTAAATTACAATAAAATAAATTAAAGATGTTTTAATGGTCAAATGTGGAATCTAGTTCAATTTTACTTCTTAGTTTATAATTTTATGCCAATCTAAGTGCTATATATAACTAAATATATCTAAAACTGGGGACACAGTGTGATAGAGTTTCCTATGAGCTGCTGGCATACTTCCTTTCTCACCGGCAAAGCATGACATATAAAAACATACCAACAAACCACCAGTGTCATCTGGCGGTATGCAGACACAGATTAATCTTGAAACAATGTTAAAATGTTTGTAAATGTTCAGTGGTGGGTAGAGGCTTCTAAAGCTAGAGCTACAATTTTGGACATACATGGAAGGGTTCATGAAGAATTTGCTTTGTTCCATCCTTTTCCAATCACCAGATTATCCCTTTTGCCCCCTCACATGTGGGATTTTTCCAGCAACAACCTTTTTATATGCCAAATAGGGTTTTGCAATATGCTGTAGAGGATTCTACTATGTGAATTATAAATCTTAACGATTTAAAATCTAGTATGAAGATCGAAGAGAAGAGCTTTCCACTTGTTTTATGTCAAATGAAGAAATACGGGTGTAAGGGACAAGCTAGTGGCAGAGCCCTAACTGGCTCAAATTGTTTAAACTCTGTGGAAATTAATAAGGATGTGCAATTTATACCAACTGCAGCCTGCCCTTTACATAGAAGGAGAAAAACATTAATTGGGACCATGCAGATAAGAGGGTAAACTCTTCAGTTCAGCTGAACTACAGTGATCTGTAGTTGCTCAGCATTTGTAACACTCTTCCTTAATCTGCAGTGTCATAAAATTGCCTTTAAATAGATGATTAATCCTGAATGAGCGTGGGACAAACAGGAAGAGAAGACAATGTGGTGAATGAGATCAAAAGGTTAAAAAAAAAAAAAAAAAGTCATTGCTTCTTTTGCTATCTCTAGATTGTTAGAAAGAATTTTTATAATCACTCTGTTTAATCTATTTCTTCACATGAAGCCCATCAGACTGCTTAGGAAAGGATAAGACATGAGCTCTATTTTCTGCAGCCAAGAAATACTGGCAACAGACGTATAAAAAAGGAAGGTGTAAAGAAACCATCACTGATTGAATGAAGTATCTCAGAAGCTGATCAGCGGCTAGGCACGATAGATGAACAGGTCTGCACCAAAGATGACCAGATATTGATTTGTCCATTTGGTACCACAAGAATCGCTTGACCTGGTTTTTCTTATGTGAAAAAATCTCAGACACTAAAACTGGCTGGTTCAGCAGCAGCTCAGAGTTAGATCAAGAACAGGAGCTGTTGGGCATCTGGTTTAGAAGTTCTACAGTTTGGGACAATCAAATAGAGTTTATAAAATTTTTGGCAGCTGGAGAAATGCATAATATTAAATTAAATTATTGACAGCTCTGCCCTACCAGCAGTCACTGAATTAACTCACAGGTACCCGAGCAGACCTGCTCAATGGGTGGCCTGTGGGGCACCACTCACTGATATTCTCCAACCGCTGAGTGCTACACAGTGGGTGTAAAGTGGTGAGAGCCTGTGCGCTGCGTCTCAATCCAGTGATACAGAGCTGTCTGTGGGAGGATGCAGCTGCCGCTCAGGGCTTGTGTGCCTGTGGTGCAACAGAAGACACTAGGATCTGCTAGGGAGAGGGTGATGCTGCAGTATTAGAAAGGCTGAGTCTTCAGAGGATGTGGGAAAGGAAACGGGGAAAAAAGGTGACTCTACTAGCTGTAGCTTAATTTGCATAAATCAAAGTCCTTTAATAAACTGTCCTTGAGATTTTTGTTCTGTGTCTCTATAATACAGCAACAAGCAGAAATATAAAAGGTCATTCTTCCTCCATATAAAATCATCTGCCTCCTGGGAATGCTGTTTCTTTGTCCCGGACCCTGCCAGAGGATCTGAGAAAATGTGAATGTGGCCAGAGCTCTGTTGTAAACCTAGCAGAATTTGGGATATCAGGAAGGAAGGAGGACTTGAAACACGTGTGAAAGCATGGATACTGCATTTTACACACATCTGCTCCCTTGGGAATCCAACTGGCTGATGGGGTTGCTTGGAGACAGCACTGGTGTCATGCAGGTCCTGTAAATATGTTCTGGGTCATCTTTGGACAGCCTTGCACTGGTCCTGAGCCAAAACTGTCTGGTTTGGCCAATGTGACCGCAAAGACCATCAAGGTCCGGTGCCCAGGGATGTTCTCTGGCACTGTTTCAAGTGACAAGTATGGATGCAACTATAGTGCCGAGGCTGCATTTGATTATAGCAAGGGGTGAGTTGCCAAACTGCTCACATGGGACAGTGCAGAGAATAAGCGAAAGAAAGAGGACTCTAGTGTGTAACCACTAGGTTTAGGTGGATGCTGAATATTTGTTGTTGAACTTTTGAGCCATGTCTTAGGTTTTTTTATTTGTCCCATTTCATCTCATGTTCACCAAGCAGCTTGGGAAAAAAGCAAGGGGCAGTTTGTGTCCCAGGGAGAATGTCTCCACTGGGTTTGTTTTTTGGGGTGTAAATGCTCTTGTGGCTGATGTGGTGTATTCCTAATATATTCCTGTGCTAGCCTTTTCAAATACAACCCAATATATTTATTTCTACATATATTGTTATCAAAAAGGAGTTCTGTAGATAAAATTTTAAATATCATTATTACAGTTTGCAAAAGCAACATGATTTGGCTAAAGAAAAATCTATTTCTAACAAAAATTTTAACTCAATAAATATTTTTTTCTGGATTTTCTTTGATTTTGGAAAACAGTATAATCTAAGTTAATTCATTAATATAATACCATTAAATCCAGCTAGAAATAAAAAGTATTAATAGAAATATGAATTGATTACAATTGGGTAAAAAGCTACTATTTCTTCAGTATCCAATAATGGAAGAAATTAAAAAATGAACATACAGTGCATGGAAGAAAATTATGCAAGAGCAGCATTAAGTTTCATACTAAACCAACAACAACCCTCTGCAAAATAACACAATGTCAAGTGATGCAAACAAGTCTTCCTGATTAACTGTGCAGGTTGCTAACTAGATTGTTAATTAGTGCAACCTCCCATTTAAGCAACCATTTATGTAAGATTTTTCACAGCATTCTGCACTGCATAATCCTACTGAAGCTGTAAAAAGCAACTGGTGTTGAGTTTGGGTATGGTTGGCATATTTATTAGACCTGAGGAAAAAACTTTAAAAAATTAAAGCTATTAAATGTTTCAGTCCAAATAAACTCCAGTAATAGTGCTGAAACTCTATGAAAAGATAATTTATCATCCATATAGCAGCACAAATGATTGTTGTAAGTCTTCATGGTATTTTTTAAAAAACTGACGAAGCCCACTAACATTTTCTTTGGGCACTAGCTAAGAAAGGCTGGCTAACATTTGAACAGCAATGGTGTTATACAATATAATATTCATACTGAAATATCTCGATATCTGAAATGGTCATCAGTCAGTGGATATCATTAGAACAGGCTTCAGCCTCTTAACACAACCGGAAGCAAGTAGCTTGCTATGAATATGGGAGCAGAAAAAGGGATGGGATAGAAAAGTTATGTATTTATTTATTTATTTTAACTGGCAGTAGTCATACTTACTTATAAATAGCATCCCAACTTAAGTACTGAACACTCCCAAATACTGAGGGCAGAAGGAAGGCTTGCTTGGCCTTGCTGGGATAAACAGCGTAGAACACAAAATAGAAGAATTGTAAATCTTCTCAGTGGTTGGTGAGTAATAAAACCTCTGCTGGTGTCACCCACAGAGTTAGGAATCTTGCATGGAAAATAAGCATTTAAATAGAGCCGCTTTTAAAAATGGGATAAAAATGAAAGCGCCAGGGGCAAGAATGCAGAAGTAGGGGAGCAGTTTAAAAAAAAAAAAAAGAAAAGAGAAAGGAACAAGGAAGCAAAAGCAAAGGACAGAAAGCCGTGGTCAGAGGAACAAGGAAAAGAGGAATAATTATAGGAAACAGGAAGTAATCAAGAAAGCAAGCAGAACATCTCAGGTGGTAAAAGGAGGCACTGACAACAAAAAAATAAAGATATCTTTGGATCAATACTAAAGAAGAAACTGGGCTTACCTGTATGAGCTGGAAGGTGTGTGATGGCATCATCCTGGGCAGGAGAATGTGAAAGACGCTGAGATGCAGGAAAAGGGAAGGGAGCTTGGCAGGGTGTCCCTTCTGTCAGCAAGAAAAGGGGATGGGAGCCCTGGATTCTGTGTCTGTGTTTTGTGTACATTTTCCACTTGAAGTGTACCCGCACGCAATTGAAGGATCAGGCAACTTTTTGTGCTAAGAACTGAAAATCAGGAATCAGGCCAAAAAAAGAATTAAAAGGTAGGAAAAAAATCAAGTGCTGATTTTTCTTTTCTTTGTCTCATGATGCTTGAGCTGTAGGATTTGGTGATATTACAGAAAATGCAAATCATGTAAAGTTTCTTAAAACCCTTGGTATCCACCTAATTCACATTACATTCACATTCGTGCTGACATTTTGCATAATTCCTTTCTGCCTAACAGTGAACATTTGAAGTTTAAGCAATATTTGTGTCTTAAGAAAAAATATAAACAGGTGGTTTCCTATATTCATTTCAACAAGGCCCACAACATAAAAAGCCTTGAGCAGGAAACTCTGTACTTTTAATAACAGCTTAACCCTCTATTTCAAAGTGCTTTAGAAGAAGGCAAATAAAGATAATTTAACAAATTCTATGTACGTTCAGAAGCCAGCTAGCTAGCATGAAACATAAAGAAGAAAGACTCTGTGAGATCATTGTAATTTTGCCCCACCCAGGCAAAGAAGGGGACCTGGGGCTACCATGCTGCTGCTCTGCACAAGGCTACGACACACTGCAGTGGCATTCTGCAGTACCGTGGCTAACCTGAGTGGCACAGAGAACTAACTCTTCGAGCTGACTAGGATGCTGGAAACTGCTTAGTGTGAGCCTTCAGCTGCACTACTACCTCATTTCTTAGCCGGGCTGAGTAGTCGAGTTGGAGGGCTTGGAAAGCGATCCTGGTGAATGAAGGGCTATCCCGGGTGAATTCTTTCAGAGCTGGTTTGGGTATCTCAGCCTGGCATATTCCCAGACCATATGCACATAAGGGTTTAATTCTGGCAAAAACCAAACCTGACTCAAAACCATGACAACAGCTTGCTGTTGAGATGGGAGTTGGGAGACAGCAAATGATGAAGTGTCCATTAATATAGACCATTCAATTCTAGAATTTGTCCCCAGTTTTTATTGTTTCAGAATATAATCAGAACTATTATTTAAATTATCACTATCCCCTATCTGCCTCCTTTTTATTACTGTAAACATGGTATATTTAAAATACACATTTTGAATGCTAAAACTCTTTAAACACAAGGTGTTTTCTCTCTTTGTGTTTAATCACAAGTAGAGGCAAAGAGGAGGAAGAGAAGACAGTGAGAGTCCTAATCTAGGAAAGTACTAAAAATACAAATAATTTAGCTTTAGCAGTTTGGGTTTATATACAGGATTAATGGGTATGTGCCGCAAACTGTTCTCTGTTCATGCCTTCCTTTCGGACATTAAAAATGGGGATAAAATATTTTCTGTTTCACAAGATAAATCCATTACTATTCATGGAATCTAAGATATCATTGTGATGAATGCCATGAGAAACTAATAGTTCTGGGTGAAGCACAGGCTTGGGAAGATTTGCACTAAATAAAGGAGTGGCCAGAAACTGAATGAGCAGGGCTGAACAGCTGTCTTTTCTGTTAACTCTCATCCAGCCCATGCACTAAATGAGGCGGGGATCCTGTGGAAAAAAATACTGAGCCATCATGTAATTATAGTCTGTGCACGCATTTAAAGACGCATCCACACAAGGAGGCAGAACTGAGGCTGTGCAAATACAAACTCATTTCTTGCACCTCCGAGCATTTGAGTGCTTCTCTCTGTAGTGAAGCTGCATGCAAGAACTTTTCCATGTAGGATGATCTGGGGCTGCAGTACAGAATTCATAAGGGTATCCTTTTATGGGTCCACTAGTTTCCTCAGAAGTTGTCTTATTTGACATAAAATATACGCAGGCAGACACAGACACACATACACGTGTACCCCCAGACACGTTTACACCTGTATCTGTCATGAAGTAATGTGGTGGGCACAGGCTAATCTAATTCACACAGTGAATCTAGGTTCCTCTGCTGAATTTCCTTCCCAAAGCACTGATCTTCACAGTGGAGGTGGATTATGCAAGAAAATCACACATAGAGGAGGGTTTTGTTACCACCATGGGAGGAGTAGCCAAGGGATATGCAATTAATGTGGAGCGAGAATATAAACCTCTTACACAGGAATGCACAGGAGATCAGCTGCATTCCTGCAGTCCAGCCCCTGTGGTAACACCAGAGAAATGCTTTAAAACTCCTGGATTAGTCTTTTTTGCCCTCCCAGTTTTGCTTAGCCTGTTTACTGGGAGTGTAGAGGTACAACACAGATGGAACCAGCTCTGTTTACCTTAACTGGGGTGTTCTAATCTAATGAACAGTCTAATTTTTCTGTCAATATTTTTATGTTTTCACTGCTGAATATTTTAGCAGGCACAGCCAAATACTCCAGGATTATAGTTGAGTTTGGAGAGGGAAAAATTTCAAGAGAGAGAACATATTTCTTTTTCTTTTTTTTTTTTTTTTTTTTTAATAATAAATTACAGGTGAGAAACCCTTAAAATACAGACTTCCTTAAACTGCCTAAGTATAGGATTTTCCTGTCCGGAAGATTTTCTGCTTGCATTTCACTTGCTGGATAGTATCTAGATTGACAAACAAATGCCACATTGTACTTGTGCTGCCTTTGCAGCAATAAAATTGATAATAATAAATAAAAATAAATAATAAAGTTGATTTTTACTCTGTTTGCTGCTCAGTGGTAATTTTCAGAAGTTATTGTTCAGCTACTCTTCTTCTACATTGGCAGAAAATTATGTACCCACATTTCTTGTCAGAAAGCACACTTTTTATTCAGAGAAAGAAAAAAAATGCATCCAGTTAATTGTATTGGTGAAGTAATGAAAAGAAAAAACATACAATACCACTAATTTTTCAGTGTGTCGTACCTTATAAATACATTTCAACACCCTATATTATATTTGATCTGTCAAAACAAGACACAGATTTTCAGCTTAAAGTATCTTATGATTATTTCTTTTGATGATTTAATGTATCATACAACCAATTCAGCCAGTATAATTAGTAAGGAAATACAGTACCTACAACACATCAAGGTTAAGAACATGGAAAATATATGACCAAAAAATCTCACAAAGAATAAAATTCACTTGTTTTTCAGGGGGGAAAAAGAGGTTTGTGTTCCACCAAAGTCCTTTATTACAAGATAAACTATATTCAGAAGGGAAGTTCCTTTGTTGGTCTTACTGCAACACATGAAATTCTACCAGCAGTTAAAACTAAACCAAGACTGGGCATATATGTTAGAATTTAACACAAACTCTATTTGAGATAATTAGCTGTGTAAAGCATGAAATGATTTATCCTATTGTTAACTGACAAGTGGTTGTGCATTTCTAAATGTCTGCATTCCCTCTCAGTTCTTTGGTATATCACTAATTTAATGCAGATATCCTCTTGAATGCCCCTGAAAAATAAGTAAACCACCAGCAGTGACATAGCCAAATAGCCAGACACATTTATTGTACTTAATATACAAGGTCATGTTTTAAATTTGGGTGTTGGTGCTGATGTTTACCCATAAAATTGGTATTTGTATGCCTGGATGCTGGTTGACTAGAAAATACAGGACAGGAAACAAGTTTACATATAGCTTTTCAGTGTATTATCAGTGATTTTAAATACAGTATAAAATAGCTTATAGGCTATTATCTCTACAGTTAATTTTATATTTGATATCCCCATAGCATTATACCTCCTTAGAAATTTACTGTATTTTGAACCATCAATGAAAGGCGCTTGTGTAAGGTGAAATCTCAGTTCTGCTGGGACCAAGACTCACTTCAACGGAGACAAAATGTTTTTACATTTATAAGCTAAACCTGCTGTCTTGCTACATTGCACTGTATCCTTAAGGACTGTAGGATACTTGATGATCAAGAGGAGCTGCTTACACTGATCTAGACACATTGGTTGTTGCAGGTTTTCAGTAATCTTGCACTACAGCAAAAGCATCATGCATTACAAATACATGTTCCATTTTCTGCATGCTCACTCTCTTTATTGGGAGAGCACTGTAAATGTGTTTTGGTTTCCAGTGAGTTCTGATATGTAAGTGCAAAGTGATATTTATTATTATGATTCATCCATTCCTTTTACTTTGATTTGCTACTTGCTCATTCAAAGAACAGCATCACCAGTGATCTTTAGGAATAAATGTTGTTTCCACAGTGGATAAGCATTAAAACATTTAAATTCTATACTCTCATTTAGCCAAGTCTAGTACAAAATACAGTACTTAGAAGAAAAAGATCAAAATGGTGTGATAAATCTACATGCATATTCTAGAAGTGATTCCAAACCAGTTTATAATCAGTTTATAGGTCCATTTTAATGCCTAAATTACTATAGTGACAACAACATATCTTCAAACTAAACAGAAATTAAGTCTTAACCTAAATTTTTTGAATAAATTTTGAGCAACACTATACTATAAAGTAGACTCATCTATGGTTTATATCTCAGAGTACTGTATGTAACACATATAACATCATTACTATTTTACTATTAATATTAGTCAAAGATTACTTACAAAACGGTCAAATGAATTTTAGAAAATGGTATTCTATCATTAGTACAACGTAGAGAAAGAAACTTCAGCAATAGTGGTACATGGCTGTACATGTCAGTATAGCTAAGGCTATTGCAGTTGGAGTGGCAGGTCAGCAATGATGATGTCTTCTCTGATGCCCACTTTTGATTTCCTGTTTTTACAACAGGATGTTATCATCAAAGGAAGCATTTATTTTCAGGATACTGCCCTCCCCAGAGTGGCAGTCTCTGGTGTTTAATAGACCAGAGCCAGAGTAAAACCTGTTCCCAGAGTCTGTTGTTCCATTCATAGACCTGAACTGGCCTCTTTGGGTGTAGCTAGTTGAAGAACTGTTTTTACATGGACTGTCATAAATGTGGAAAAGAAGTTGAAAATTATAATCTTAACTTTAGCTCATATTCCCTGAATTTTAATTACTCAGATAAATGGCAATACAAATGTCATACAAAGCAAGAGGTGACAAACCCCTGAAATCCTAAAAAAAGGTTAATAGCACGTTTAGAAGAGTGTAACCGATTAACTTATAACCAGATTTAGTGACTTTTCTTGCTTTCACAATTAGGAAGTCCAAAATAGATTTTGATCTTCAATGAAGCTATTACTTGCATAGAATTCTACATCAGTCATTATCATAGATGCAATCTGAAATTGAGATAAAATACAAAAATATTAGTATTGTTTAGTATTTTGACTCAAGGATATATTTGGTGTAATTGAATATAGTTATTGTATTGTTTGAAATATCTAACATACCATCACCAATATCATCGTAAATATCTCCATCGCTGTAAGTTAAAAAAAAAGAAAAATAATGTATTAAAAAATTGAGAAATCAGATATATATTCCTATTTGCATGCAAATACAAAATAGTATAACTGTATGGTACAGTCATGGATCAAGTAATTAATTTGCTAATTACAAAAGTGCAACCTTTGTGGCAACAGAACAATGTTGAGAAAGATGGTCCAGTTAAAGGATTTTCAGTGAAGGGTAGAGCTGGATACATTTCTTTCTAACATGAAAGGCTCACTTTATTAACGGGTTGTTTTAAAATTAGGGTTTTAAGCAGTTATTCTAACAAATTCATAGAGATATGTCCATAAAAAATTAAATACTTACTGATTTTTAAAATGAAAACCAGAAAAGATGAGTAAAAAAAATCAGTGTACCCTTGAACTTCTTATTTGTTTCTGTATTTGGCTATGCCATAATAGTTTTGTAGAAGCAGCTTTTTAGATAATGAATTTAGGTAATGTCTATAAATGATACATGCTCCATGAATAGGAAATTTCAAAATATGTCACTTAGATACATGAACAGGCCTATGGAAGCCAATAAAACTATTTATAAGTTTAACATGTGTATAAGTGTTTGCAGGCCTCAATTCTAAATGTGACATCTGATTTGATATTTAAGGGTCTAACATAAAGCCCTTTGAAGGAAATAGAAAGGCTTTGTCTGATGAGAGTTTTGGATCAGAGCCTAAATGCTGAACTCCATGCAAATATTTGGAGCAACACTGAGCCAAATCTGCTCAATCCCAGTAAGACTGAAATAAAAATAAACCTAAAGAAAAATTGGTCCATTTGACTTAAACATTTGAAAATGGCATCAATACCCTTAATCACATTAATGTGCTGTTCAGTAAGATTCTAGTACCGATAATGTTTAATTTATGTAATTTTTCATCATTTAAAATAGAGTTTATGGTTAAGCAATGAGGATGGGGCCATGGAAATTCTCCAGTATGGATGTATGTGACTAATGCCTGAGAAATCTAAACTCCATAAAAATAACTTAATTTGCAGGACTAGAATGACATACTAAAATAATTACATTTCACTTTTATTGAACAAACAGTTTAAAACAAAATTGAGTGTTGTAACAAACTTTTCAAGAAGATCACTTTGTACTTACTTCTCAACTAAATTGCTTCTCAGAACATAGCCATCTGTAAAATTGAAAGATACATGTATTTCAGTTAAATTTAAATATTCATGTTACTTGTTCTGCTGCTAGCACTAGTGAAATGCGTTTGTTCTGTTTTAGATATTTCAGAGAGAAAGACAGATGGATAGTGATGTACAATGAATATGTACTTGAGGAAAATTTTGCTATGTCCAGTTTTAGTTTTAATTATTCTTGTCTGCTTGTTTAGTATAACATGGTGCCTTAGATACAAAATCAGAATACTACAGTAGCTCCAAGACCAGTTAGATGTCTACTGTGTAAGGTGCTTTCCATATTCATAAAATGTTGTTTCTCTTGTGTTGTTGCAATAGTTTCCATTGTACACAAAACTAGTACAGAAAGGAGAAAATAGTAATTCAGGTTATGCAAGATTAGGTTTTCATTTTATATTTTAGTTTCCTGGTTGCATGACAGGGGTGTGAAGCAATAGCTATTAACACAAAATGTAGTACAGTTCACAAATTACAGCATAAAAAAACCCAAAACAAAACAAAACAACATATAATAATATTTATAATAATAAATAACAGAAATATGTATAGTTTCCTACAGGGCCAAAAATGTATTTCAATATGTATACACTAATTAATAATCATTAACTGTAATTTAAAAAAATTTTCTAAGTGTTTCATATTGATAAGCACTGTTTATATAAATAAGGGAAATACCTTAGAAAAGCTACTCACTGGTGAATTATTCCATTACTCTGTTGCATTACTAATGAAATCAGATAAAACCACACATATTCATTAATATATTCAATCTCTTGAAAAAATTACTTGCTGTCTTCAGTAAAACATATCTGCTGAAATACTTGTCAATTGGTTTAACACATACAAGCAAAGAGAAAGCCATAACTATTACGTATTTGCAGTCAAACATTAGTGTGTTTGTACAAAATATGACAGATCTAAAGGAGAAATGTGATTTTCTATTATATTTGAAATTACTGTATAAGTTTTCTTCTTTTATTCATTGGGGGGCTTAACTGGTCACACTCAAATGACAGGGTTTTAGTAATTCATACACAATTCACATATTTTAGAATAAATGTATCAACTTGACCTGAAAAGTTCCTTGAATTCTTGGTGCTGCTATTGCTCCATGTACTTAGGGGAACAGTTATATAGTACAGAAAGTATCAGTTTTCTGCTAGCATTTCTGGTGGAAATCCTTCAGGTCAGTCTAGGTGAATCCTCAGATCTTATAATTTTTACCTTTAAGAATTATGTCCTCCTTCACATGGATTTTTCTTTTCTGATACACAAGACATGAAAATATCTTGCATTTTAAAATGCACAGTAATGTCCAGTTTAAGAGTCTCATAATTTGTGTTAAGCCTTTTACACATCCAAGCCCTAATTTTGTTATAACTGAAACAGACTTTTTCAGAATCTCTAACTTTGCTAGTAGGGGAAACCTTCCATTGTAAATTGGCATCAGACAAAATGAGCTAGTACTGTTCCCAAAAGCTGCTGAACTGTCACAGTCTTCAACTGGCCAATGTTTTGATATATAAAAATACCCTATGATTCCTATACAGAGTATTGGAAAAGTTGTCTGGCAAGACTAGTATCCCCAATAGTCCTGCAAATAGTAATAAGAAACTAATTCTTATATACAGCTTTTCTTCATAAAGAAACATTGGCATGATTAATTTTATCTTGGTGTATTTCCATCTTAAAATAGGTAGTTATTAGATATTGATATAAATCTCAAATGTAAAGAAGATTTTTTTTCCAGAATATGCTGGATATAAAGTAGATTAGTGATTTGCTTTGTAAAGGCCATAATACATTAAAAACACTGCATTTCCAAAGAAAACTTCTGTCTTGTGCTAGAACTGAATATTGCCTAAATGGATTAATCTCATGTGATAATATTTTGTTTGACAATGATCTGCTTTAGCTTCTGTTTAAGATTTAAGTTACATGAATAAAAAAATAGTTCTATGCATTTAATATTTGATTGCAGCTATGTATGATAAAATTTGCTTAATTTGCCTGTATTTTTATCTTTAGGGTCATGACAACTGGATACTGACATAAATTCTATTATAAATTTTGCCTACTAGAAACTTGTTAAACTGCAGGTCATCTCTGATAGTCAAGGAACCTAGTACTGCAGATTTTGTCACCTTCATATGCTTTCAGACTGATTGCAGGTTGGTACACATCGGGAAAGCTCTGTCTGTTCAGGATATTCTTAGCCTGGCTGTTGTTCCACTGATTTTATTTTCTGAGATAAAGGCATGGAAATTGTTGTTTTTTTTAAGATGTCATCTCTTTTATATTGTCTTTAAGCAGAGTTTAGTAGGGTCCTGAACTCCTGACATCTCCTGGGAATCATTTAAAGTCATTTGGCTAAGCTAATCTTCTCTATTTTTTCTTTTAATTTTTTCACATGAAATACATGAGAGCAAAATTTCTTTGCTTACAGTCATGGTGTACAAACACAGCATACTTGCAAGCCAGACATCATTGTGACAGTCCTACTACTGCAAAGCATATTCTAGGTTCTTCCGACAGTCCCTAGCCCCTAAATACATGGGAGATACATCTCACACTCATTCGAATTTACTAATCCAAAGGTTTTGTTTCTAACTAAAATATTCATATTTAAGTGACTTCTGTAACAGGGAACAAGGCAGCAGGTCAGCACACTGCATCCTGATTGCTTAGTACTACTGAGAGCTATGACACATCAGGCCAGCTGCTCTCTGATGGTGTAAAGGAAGCTTGGAGGGGACGCAACTTAAATTTTCAGGCACTGAAGTCCATTTATATCCTAATACTTAAGCAAAATTTATGAAAGTGAATTGAAGGGTTCTGTGTATTTCAAAAGGTCCATGGGTCAGACCAAGGCAACGGTAAGAAGGAATTTGAGAAGGTAAATAAGAATTAGTTCCTTCTTTCAGTTTTGAAATTTCAAAATAAGATTATCAACCCTTGCTTAAAAAGGTGGCAAGACACTGTAACATAATTTGCAATTTTGTTTAACTGCCAGTAAAGGCATGAATCTATGAAAGTGCTTCATTAATTAACAATTAAATGGAAGAATTCATGTGTGAAAACATCTTTAATTGTTGATTTGCAGTCTTATCTGGCTTTCCAAAGGTAAAATCAGAGCTTTAAGGTATGATAAACTAAAGCCACTAGAGCAAACAACCAAAACTGTCATGCACTTAGGATTCAAACTTCACTAATTAATGTGAAAATTGACAGAGATCTATTCAGAGGTTTTCAGGGAGGATATTATTATTTGTTTTGCTCTATTATGCATAGCAAATCAGTAGCTCCTGTCACTATTTCAGAGGCTTTGAAGACTATGTGAGGAAAACAGCCAACATGAACTACTTTCTTCTTTGTCATTAGCTTGATTCAAAAAATGCAGCATTGAAAGTTGCTCTTTGGGAAGTGGCTACACTAGTGCAATCCATATTTTGAAACATATGTCTTATGCAAGAAGTTCTTCCTCATCCTTCAGGCCTGCCAGGAAGAAGGCTTTACTCCAGACTGTAACAGTTGAGTACAGAGAGAAAAAAAATAGAAGGAAAGAGACTGAATCCCCTTCAGAGGTTTATAGCATTTGACTGTCTTCTACATAGGTCAGAGGTAAAAAGTAAAGGTGAGTGGAAGGATACTGCTACTTGGAATGTATTCTGTTCCTACACAAAGTCAGTTTTCATTAGGAGATCTGAAAAGTATTGTAACAGCAGCACATTAAGAAATTGAAACCAACAGTAGATGGTCCGGACTTCTCAAAAAATGCAGGAACTTCTGCCAATGCACACCCTGGCCAAGGGTTTCAAAGAAACACTGAAAGGCCTCATGTGGCTCCCAAAACAAGCAGGCATGCCAATGAGGACATATGCCTTGAATCAACTAGGGGCTGGGGGGAAGGCTCCTAAGCAGTTTCCTCCCCCTGGCCTGTTGAAAAGATTAAACTCCGCCTCTGTCAGTCCAAAGTAAGAATATTGTTATTGATTTTCCCTTGGCTGCAATCAAGGGGCAAGTGCTTCCCAGAAGTGCAGCAAGGATTTAACTTTTACTAGATTCTGTAAGATTTCATAGCTGTACACTTTTGGTCAAACAGAGGGAGACAGAAGCAACAAAACTTCTGTTAATCTTAGTTGATGCAAAGCATGATTTACATAACTAAGTTGTCCTTTTTCTCACATTTGGTATTTCTTATCTACTGGAGTTTTAAATTTTTAAGGCAAGCTGCTCTTAAAACACAATAATAAAATAACAGGAATTTACCTCTTGTCAACCACAAGGCAAGGAAGAAGACAAGTACAAGGCTCTGCTTTAATATGTGAAGGTTTTACATGTCCTGACTCAGTCACTGTCTGGGAATGTGATTTGTACTACAGCTTTTTAATAAAACTTACATTTTCCTTCTTCATTCCTGCACAGGACCTTGGTATCATCTGTGCTTTCAATAATTTCAAGAGACTCCCCTGGTTTAACTTGTAAGTCTTTAGATCCCCATCTTCTCTGGGGCAAATCCTTGACTGTGGTGGTAGAGTAAAGAACTTTAATTTCACCTTCAAACTGCAAAAATAAAGAGACACTGGTTAAAAAAGTCAATGTAAAGCTTATCATCATAAGATTTATTTATATAAATTTTATATAATTTCTATAAAATTTTTAGACCAATTTATTCCCATTTATTATTAAGTTTTTGGAAATCAGGCACATAATTTTTTATGCTATTTGGTATGTGTCCATGCTTGCCATTTGGATAGTTCACTACTTTTACAAGTAGTAATATTTTACCTTTTAAAGGCAAAATAATGGATTATTTACAAATTACGGGATACAAATTACAGGACACCATACAGATATTTTAGTCTTTACATTTTATGTGAACAAAACTTTGAACAAAACTTACTTTGAACTTTTTTCTGAACTCTTTCTCATCTTTTTCCATCCTTTTAAGCTTTTGTGCATCTTTTTCATCTGATTTATGTTTTCCAAAGCTTGCTGATTTTGATGAGCTAAAACAAGAGGTTAGAGATAAAATTAACAACACATCTGAGATATTGACAACATTTTGATAATTTCAGTGAAAATGCATTTGCCTTCATGTGTCTAGTATGTTTTTGTTGTTTTACAAAACTAATATGGATCATACAATACAGATTTGATTTCAAAAGAAAAAGTTAGTGTTGTCTTTCCTACCTTTTTAATGAGTTCTGATGTTAATATATCTATCGTATAACTGAATATGAAAAATTATTCCAAGTATTTAGCTGCTAGAGCAATGAGAACTTTACATCTACTAAAAATAGTTTAGGTAAATGATACCCATCACTTTAGAATCTCTAGGCAAGAAGCAATTTTTGTGAAGTCTGTATATCTTCGGGCAATAGGCTGTATAACACATGTCCCAGTGAGAAGGCAGATGGACCATCTTAGCCTTTCATACAGTAGCTGTGTCAGTCCTATGTGCCCATAGAAGACCTTGTTACACCAATAAATATGCATTACATGACCCGTGTCAAGTTCTGTTGCTTTTTCCACATCCCTGATACTGTTGTCTTGTGCGAATGAGCACAGAAAGGTTTCAAGCCCTAACTTCCCTTCCTGATGCTGTACCTGGGAATTTAAAGTCTGACTTTATTTTGATCCTTTCCTCCTTCGAACTGGATACACAGTTCAAAGAGCTCTGTTTCAACGTCTCCAGACTAGATTATTGTAGTGAACTCTATAGCTCCACCTGCGTGGAGTTGGTAACAACAGAATGTGACATGTTGCAGGCATCTTCACAGATGCATCTGTGCTTATAACACATCTGTGCTCCAGAGATGTCCATAACTTCCTGGTCCAGGGTTAAAAGTTTTCCATGTTGAACTTGACATCTCCAGATGTGTTTCATACTCATAACACAGAGTACTATCTCCTTTTCTCTTAAAATTCTGCAGCAGCTGAGATAAAGTGCTTATCCTAAGTCTCCAAATTTTATAGGAAGAGGACTGCATGCAGAGAATCTACAATGTGGTACCTTTAGGCCATGTATTAATTTCTACCTCTTGTCCATCAGGGACTGAATTTGTGGAAATTCTAAGCATGCTTATTTATTCTATAGTCTAATTATTATTTCAATCTGAAATGGAGGCAGGGAGCATTCATCCTCCATTGTCCACAGTAAGGTTATGTGAACTACAAAACCTGACAGCACCAAATAAAGCATACATATCTAGTAAATGCTTTTAAAATTTTTTACAGTGTATTACAGATTTCTAATCAGGGGAGTAATTCCCATTTTCACTTGCTTGATTTCAGGCGGTGGTGGAGGAAAGTCCGAAGAATCTACATCATCATAAACATCATCTTCACAGTCTGAAAAAATAGTGTTTAAAAAGATGGAAAATTATTATGTGATCCTCGAGTACTGAATACACTGTGTTATAATCTACAGTAGAGTATCTAAGCTGATCAGAAATTACAGCAGGTACTGTAGCCATTTACTGTCTGTTGTAACTGTGGGTTCTCTGTTTTGCACAATCTACTGTGCAAAACAAACACCACCCAACCCCTTCAGAATAAGACTCTTTATTAATATTAATAGGTATTCACTGATATTTTAATCTTCTTAAGCTGAAGCAAGTTTTAGCACATGTTGGCTAATGCAGTAGCCTTTAATCTTCATTTTAATTAGTCCATTTCCCACTGTGTTGCATCAAATTATATTTTTGGAGTTTGATTTTAATGTACACTCATGCACTTCTATAGCACTTTGGTCAATGCAACATTGCTTGGAAGTGGATATGAATCACATGTATGTTAGTTTTTAGGCCATCTTGCAGTGCCAAAGCAGTGAAAAGAATTCTTACCCCAAGAATATACTTTGAATCACATTCAGCATATTTGTAGAGAGGAAGCAATTGTTTAACTCATCAAATCAATGGCTAGAAATACCACAGTAGGAGATAAAAGTTTCCAAACTCAGTTCAGGCAACAACCTCAAAAATTGTAAGAACTTGCTTTCTATTCTATGGCTGAGCTGATATTTATATGTCACTGCAAGTGATAAAAATTACAAGGATCTCTTTATACTTTTGAAGTCTTGCATTAAGTGCTTCTTTCCAAGTGTATCTGTTCATAGGTAATGTCAAGTAAAATGAACTAGTGGAAATCTCACATAGAAAAATCATGACTTCTTAAAAAATACATTAATTTTTTCTCTAGAGAGCTTGCAGTGTATATGTATTTCTTTGACTGTAGCCAAACAAGTCACAATATTTGACATTTGTTTGCTGAAACTGGGTAAGCAATGGGATATCCTGTTTCCTTCCTTGGATGTATTTTTGTGACTAGCATGATACAGAGTAATGTATACAGAAAAAAGGATCAGGAATCAATATGGAGACTGAACAAGAGACTATTAATTACCTTTTCTAAACTGCTTTGTTGAAGGAGACATGCTGGAAAAAAAAATGTTCATTAAGTATTTATATCACATTAATAGGCTTTTGCATCATTTAAATAATTTTATAAATTTGCAACACAAGGACTCCAAGTAATCTCCAGACATTTTGAAGCTCTGCTGACAGCAGCAATACTCATGAACTATAAACTGGTTCAGAACTGAATGAGAGAAAGTGGTGGTAAAAACACCAGTTGCTGATCTAACCTCTAGGTGAGATGGGTAGAAGATCCATCCTAAAATTTGGATTAATGGGGCTAGATTGAATACTTCATCTGAGCTAGATTGTACTCATGAGCAAAGTACATTTTAACTGAGGATACAGCAAATTTACATCACCAGAGTGACGTGGTGATGATGGATTATTTTGCTGCTCTTCACCAAAAAAATTTTTGTGTATGTTTTAGTTACCAGACTTTTGCAATGAATACAGCTTGTTAAGACAATAATTATATTATGCAGGTGAAAAGAAAAGAGGTCAGTGTTTTTGCAGGAAAGTATCATCCTGAGCTGCAATTTGATGAGTGATTCATTAGGCTGCTGTCAGAACATGTTAGTAGCATGTGATCAATGGTTTATTAGAATTAGTTAATGTGCACTGTGATTTCCTGGCAGAATCTTACAACAAATCTCCATTATCTTCTGCCCCATTGACTTTGGTTGTTTTTTCTCGTACACTTTTCTTTTTGTCATCTTTGACCTTTAGCCTCTTCAAGATTCCCCAGGACCAGATATCATTCTTATCTTCATCCTGTGATACAGACCTTTGGAGTATGCATGTAATTATCACAATGTAAAATGTAACATTCATTTTAAAAGGTCCAGTTTAAATTCTTCACTGATGCATATAATTCTCATTAATGCCAACAATGTATATACCACAAGGCAAGGACACTTACCGGAAACCTAAACACTAAAATGTGAAACGAGAAATATGGATGTTAGGTCATTTGTAGATACTTAGATATATTTGTAGCTATAGATATTAATTTAGTGGCTTACTGTTTTCATGTTGTAACTCAGCAAGCTAGCATTCCATTTTGTTATTTTCATTTTAGAGCTATTCTGTTCAATTGGGGATTTGGGGATTTTCATGACTGCAGCTGCTTTTGCTGACATACCAAAATTAATTACAGAACAAAACTTCTCTAAAAGACCAAAGAAACATATTTTTTTAGCTTCATGAATCCATCCTGATGTATACCTACTTGCTGATTATCCTAATACGTGCTAATTATTGTCTAAATTAAAAGTACTAAAAACGGAAATGAAAACACTATTAAAGTAGCAAATTATATAAGTGATATAAAAACATACCTAGTTACAGTATTGTCCTCATCAATCCCATCATAAATTTCTTGATCAGAAGGAGGAGGTGGAAACATCTCTTTAAAGATCAAACAGTGAATTAATACATTTATATTTAATGCTGCTGAATAGGGTATTCACTACTGGCCTCTTAAGTATGTCCCATGTGTGTGCAGTTTGTGCAGTATACTTGCAAATGGAATCTTTCTGTAAACCAGCACAGTTTATTTATTAAAACAGTGATTTATACTTATCCCAGTTGGTTATGCCATCCACAGCATTTAAATGTGGCACTGCCAATCACAAGAGCATGAATACTGAAAACAAATGCATTTACACTGTATTTGATGAAATTCTAAACGACTGATTTTGGTCCAGTCATTATGATGACAACTTTTAAATTTTTGTATGTGACTCAAGTGATTATTGAAGATTTCAGACCAACACTCTCAGCAAATGACATCTTGTGTTCATCCACAAAAGCCAGAGGCAAGTGCAATGTAAGCTCCTCATTTTGGCCTCAGTTCTGACCTTTGAGCCTCACCTTCTTTAGTGTGGGGTTAGCTCAGTTTCCATGTCCAATTTGAGCCACTGGTCAGAGTAATCACTGAAATCTGTACTCTGCTGGCACCAGCTTCCTTCAGCACTGCCAGGGGATGCTTCTGCCATGACTAGTATCTAAACTCTAAGCTGAGAAGATGAGCTGTGCTCTTGTGATCAACAGAGAATGCTACATAAATATATGTGCTACCAAAGGGGAAACTGGTCTTGGCAGTGTGAAATTGCTGCAGTCATACTGGTTGGGACTGCAGAGTATTACCAAAACTGATGTTCCCCTTAACTCTGTCAGCAAAATGCAGCTGTAATTGGTAGTAATACTGGTTATTTCAGAACTGGATTTCTCCTGCATAAAACCTCTTGCTCATCTTAATATTTTGCCAATTATATCTGTGCTGGTTTGTAGGATGATTTACCTTAACACACAAAAAAAGTTCTATTATCTTCTGGCATGCTTCTGGTTCACAGCATCTGAAGACAAAACTTCTGTTTTGTCCAAGTTCCCATAGGTGGAAAGTAAATTTGGCCACTATACTTCCTTGTTTGTTGCCTGTTAGCTAACATATAGCATGCTTATGGATAATTAACTGCATTATTTGAAAGCTGCAGAGGTCTGTATTGGAAGGTAAGCAGTACACAGAAACAACTCTCCCCCCAAAAGTATATGTACAACTTACTTCCAGCTGCACTTTGACCACCACTCTGGCTGAAAAAGCAAACAAGAGACATTTTAGAGAAAAACAGTCATATATGGAAAAAGAAACCACCATGATCACCCCTCACTTTTGTAGTTAATAGTTCTAAACCTTTTGGATTTGGCACTCGTACGTTGCCAGCTGAGCAGCAAAAATACTGCACTGGAAGTTCAGGCACATGCTTGTGTCTTCTATATAGGCAACAACTAAATGTGCCATTTCTTTCTATGTGCCATTTCTTTCTTTCTTTCTTTCTTTTCTTTCTTTCTTTCTTTCTTTCTTTCTTTCTTTCTTTCTTTCTTTCTTTCTTTCTTTCTTTCTTTCTTTCTTTCTTTCTTTCTTTCTTCTTTTCTTTCTTTCTTTCTTTCTTTCTTTCTTTCTTTCTTTCTTTCTTTCTTTCTTTCTTTCTTTCTTTCTTTCTTTCTTTCTTTCTTTCTTTCTTTCTTTCTTTCTTTCTTTCTTTCTTTCTTTCTTTCTTTCTTTCTTTCTTTCTTTCTTTCTTTCTTTCTTTCTTTCTTTCTTTCTTTCTTTCTTTCTTTCTTTCTTTCTTTCTTTCTTTCTTTCTTTCTTTCTTTCTTTCTTTCTTTCTTTCTTTCTTTCTTTCTTTCTTTCTTTCTTTCTTTCTTTCTTTCTTTCTTTCTTTCTTTCTTTCTTTCTTTCTTTCTTTCTTTCTTTCTTTCTTTCTTTCTTTCTTTCTTTCTTTCTTTCTTTCTTTCTTTCTTTCTTTCTTTCTTTCTTTCTTTCTTTCTTTCTTTCTTTCTTTCTTTCTTTCTTTCTTTCTTTCTTTCTTTCTTTCTTTCTTTCTTTCTTTCTTTCTTTCTCTCTTTCTTTCTTTCTTTCTTTCTTTCTTTCTTTCTTTCTTTCTTTCTTTCTTTCTTTCTTTCTTTCTTTCTTTCGTTTTCACTACACTCACACTGATTCTCACATACAAATATTCAGACAGTTGCATTCTCAATAATAGTAATGAAAATTTGTCATCTAATTCATAACTGAACTAGCTCTTAGATGAGGAGAGATTAAATTTTAGTAGAATTAGGTAAAGCAGAAAAAGTGTACTTGTTTTGTTCACTTGGAAGTAATTAATTACAAATTAGAAAAGAGTATTTTAAAATATCATTCACAGTAATCCAAAGGGGAATAAAAGAGTTGTCAATACCATGTTTAGTAAATGTAAAAAAACCTGACAATATTTTATAAGTAAATCTGTGAAGCAAATTCTCTATTTGCATAAATCAATGCAGATATTTCAAGCCAGTGAACATGCACATTTTCATATGAGCAGAACATTCATTCCTAATTATTAATAATTGTTAGCAACTCTTAGCAATTTCCAATAGTCATCTTCAAAGAAATGCAAATTGATGTCTACAGCTATAACAATTCACTATGTTTAGAATATATTTATATTCCTTGATTGATATCTTTAAACTAAAGTGCAAAATATGACTTAGGATCATAGGATGATTCATATTGGAAGGGATCTGAGGAGGTCATGTAATCAGACTTGATGGAAATAAAAATATAACCTGATTGAACAGTAGAGAGTGTATGCACACCCTTTAGATTCTCCCTTATGAGGGGATTTCCTTGAGATGAAACGGTGAACAATGGTGAACAAATTAATCTGTTGCTCAACAAGCTTTCATTGGGTGATGCTTTAAACCTCTAACTGCACATTTCTAACATTTCAGGGATTCCATATTAGCCCAGTGTTCTAACAGTAATTGAAAAATCCTGATATGTTCACAGTAGCTCAGATTATTTCCAGTTCAGGGCCTTATTTAAACTGATAAATCAAAATATTTGTTCAACTCTTGTGCCTGGAAATCCTGAAATACAAAGGACCTAATCGCTTATTAATTTTGGAATATTAACAATACTACTGATAATAAGCTAATACTGTTTGGTCAAGAGGCTTTTATTAGTATGGCATTCTTACAGTGGTTTCAAAACATGTTGATGTATGTCAGACCTTCCAGCAATTCATGCTCATGAACTGAAGAGAATGCTATTAATCACTAGAGAAAATAAAAATGTCAAAATACAGCTTAAAGGATTTAATGAATCTGAGCTATTCATTCCTTCTTCCAAGTTCTTTACACTGTTATTTTAGTATTCAACAGTGTAAGTATTCTTGTTTGCTTTTGAATTAAAAAAAAAATTTCAATTACTTGCATTGAGGTGGCTAATTGCAATGCTTGCCATAGTGAAAAAGATTGGCCAGTGATACTTCTGCAACAAAGTAGGTAACGCTCAGAATACCTAAAACCTAGAACAACTAAAGTAACTCTTCTCACTAAGTCATGATGCTGAGATCAGTGATCAGGGAGGAAAACTGATATTGAGCAACCTGGAAAAATATCAGATGCAAAACTATGTTTGTTGCTTAAAGAATGCGGGCCTGAAGGCAGATCTTTCCAAGCACTGTTTCTGGAGCTCATGGAGATGTTCTAGCAGCTGAGGATCAGCTGCACCCAGCAGCCAGACAGCTGCAGTCCCTTTATTCCAGCCAGGCTTCTAGGTTAAGGTGCTGGGAAGCAGTAAAAAGGAGGTGTAGTGGCTGTGTGTTTTAAGACAATTGTCCTAGACACTGAAATCCTCTACACCCACATGCAGATCTCTTATCTGAATCCTGGGGTATGTGTTTCTGCACATCAGGACATGTAATGGAGAATGAGCAGTGGTTTGTTGCATCATATGACAGAAGCAGACTTTTCTGTGTGGTCAGCTAACAGAGGTACCACCATCATGTTGGGTCATGTCATAGCCTTGACCCTTGTCACGAGATCACTAGGATAATTCCCTGCCAGCAAGTCTGATATTTAGCTGAAGATGGCATTTCTCTAGCTGCAGATCTATTTAATGTGAAAAATATAGCACAGTGAAGTAGTGAGTCTGAAATGTAGCACTGCATTGCGAATACATGTGAGACTGTGCCATAGAAGAGAGGCTTCTGATAAAGTCAAAAAAATATAGCTCATACCCACCCTATGGGATTTTAGAGGCCTTATTTTAAGGATTAAACACATTAGACACATTCTTTTCTGAAGGGCTAACCTGATTATACTTCCAGAAGTCCCTTCTCTTCAGAGGTAGTAAGAATCAGAGTAAGACTCATAAGAGCAATGAGGGTGGCCAGGAGTTCCCCAGTACAATGAGTGTTTCCATTGCTGTTAGAGTCTTTTATTCTTGTTAGAAAAAGCACTATGTGACTTCAAAAGACAGAATAAGAAAAGAGAGGGAGGGAAGAGAATTACACTTCCTGCACATGATTTGTAATCCTGCATGTTTTGCATTTTGTTCTTTTTTGGACTGCAGTGGTGTAGGCCCTCTTCCAATAGTATAGATTCCTCAAATCTTAGAATCATAGAACCATTAAAGTTGAAAAAGATCTTTAATATCATTGATTCCTGAGTGCTTACAGATGCTGGATTCCAGAATCCATTCTTGTTTCTCTTGACTACTTCAGTCTGAATAGCTCAGTTACATGTGCTGTTCTTCTGTGACAGGAGTCTGTCGTCTTGTAAAATTTCCCTGCTCTAGGATAACTGGGGTGAATCATTGGTCCCTTTTCATGTGTTCCTTGTACATACCTGCTAATACTGTCCTGCTCTCCAATATCATCATACACTTCTTGATCACTCTCTGGGTGTTTCACAGGAGTTCTGGTTTGTTGCTTTCTTCTTAAAGAATCATAATCAATCTCCACCATGGTTGTTTTAATGTATCCATCTAAGTGAGTGAAACCATGTAATTAGGCAGAGGTAGTTTTAAAGCTCGTGGTAAATGGAAGAGTTTAACAGAAAATAAAAGAAAACTTTCAAAGAAATGTCTCATTCCAAGCAGCCTTAGCTTGAGTCTCAATCTGTCTACACAGATACAAATCTCAGATCTGTCTCAGATCTCCCCCCCAAACCTCCTCAGCTGGTGTCAAGTTAAATTCATCTTTATTTGCTTCTCCGCTGCAGCAGAAGAATTTTCTGCACAGATTCCATGAATCATGGGGCAAGCTCCCTTTCTCAGCTAACCCTGGGACCACTGCAGACTCCTGGCATATTTTAAGTCAGTCCATGACATAAAGATTCTGACAGATCATTAGGAGGGAGAGACACTGTTTGCATTGATTCTGCCTCAGGTTGGTAGAACGCTGCATCTGCTTGATATCCTCTTGTCTCTGGACCTTCACTAAACAGATCTGGTTATACCCTTGGGTGCAATAGCTCAGGAGAGACTTACAGCAGAGCAGTCTGCCTGAGATTGGGAACTCTGCAAAGGGGAATTTTAGACAGGCATACTGCATGTACAGAAGAGAGCATGAATGGATTTTCTCAAAGGTGAAAAATGCTAATGCATTTCTTGAAAATGGAAAATCCCCCACTTGGCTGCTTCTGAGTGAATCCAGTTTTTAGTGTGCTTCCCCTCAAATCTGTAACACTTGTTTTTTATTATTTGAATGATCAGAACTGATATTCCTCTGTTGTTTGGGCCTCTTCACAGACCATAACTGGCCTGTAAACAGTGAAGGCTGAAGCACTGGTGAAACAAACTGGGCTGTACGATAAACACTGGTCAGTGAGTAGTTTTGCTGAGGCAAGAATCAGTTTATGAAAAGTAAATTAATTAAGGTAAATTAATTAATTGACTGCACATGCTCAAGAAAATACCCTTCTCCCAGAATTCACCAAGATTTGTTTTCCTATGTACAAAATGATCCATTCAAAACACTTATTTACAAAACTTTAATGTATCACAGAAAAGGAAACTTACTTCTTGAGATCATCTTGGCCAATCCCTTTGCCCAGGCAGGATCTGCTACAGCAGGTTGCCCAGGACCATGTCCCATCAGGTTTTGAAGATCTCCATGGATGGAGACTCCATCACCTCTTTGGGCAACCTGTTCCCTTGCTTGGTCACCCTCACAGTAAAAAAATGTTTCCTGATGTTCAGACAGAATTTCATGTGCCTCTGGCACTGACACTGGGCACCACTGTAAAGTGCCTGGCTACATCTTTTACACCTTACTGTCAGATATTTATGAACAATTATAAAAGCCTACCTTCACCAGGCTGAACAGTCCCAAGTCTCTCAGCCTCTCTTTGTATGAGACACACTCCAGTTCCTTAGTGTCTTTTTACATCCAGTACTTCAAAGTGCTGATCTGGTATTGGCCAGTTCTACATGTGTGAACTGTCTTACTGAACTTATTGTCATTTTAGTCTCCTTGAAAATCAAGCGAGTGCTTTTATTAACTTTCTTTGATTTTATAGATCAGTCTTTTGTCTTTGCTATAACCCAGAAGCCAGATCTTCAACCCCTTATCATATCATAGATCCACTGATGGTGTTTATACAATTAGAGAAACATCTTGGATTTCAGATAAAATAAAATCTAGAAATCAGTTAGAAACTTTCCATAAGAAAAGGAAAAAGACAAACACTTAAACAGGGCCTTATATTCTTTGCTTCTATTGTAGGAACACCCATGTTATTTTTAATACAAAGACATGAAAAAATGTGATCCTTGTTACTTGCATGGAGGCAAGTTCTGATGAAGGCTGACATGGAATTATTTTTCAGTAGGTCTCTGAGAATCCCAACATATTGTTCCTAACTTATTCTAGTCCCCGTAGATGTTACATTATGTTGTACAATAACTTCCTATGAACTAAGCCTCACATGCCAGCTAAGGATAGGAGGGTGAGTTGTAACTGTTTACTTTGGTGGCCAGTGACTCAGCCTTGGTAAGTTTACTCCTTGGTGTAACGCTCACATGTTTGCTGTCATACAGTGAAAATACTCGGGATCACAGTGAAGAAACAGAACTCACAACATCCTTTTATCCTGCCCAGCCACTTTCCTTCTGGGTTGTCTCTGAGGCGAATGATTTCAATCTCATCACCCTGTTTGACAGTCAGCTCATTCTTCCCTCCCTTGTGGTCAACACAAGCTCGTGCCTGATGAAGGACTTGGACAGGTCCTGTTAACTGCAGAGGTGAAGCAACAGAAGAAATCACAGATGTGGAAAAATGGAAGTTCTTTCCCAAACATTCAGACAGAAGAGAAAATAACAGTAATGACGATTATTTGTTTCATTAACATTTAAAATAGTCTAGGCAAATAAACAGAAAAGTATCACTTCTGTCCCCAGTTATGTAGTTTAAATTAATAATCAGGAAAGAAAAGAGAGGGCAATGGGATAGCAGCAGAGCAGCTTAAGAAGTTACTGGCAAAATCACAGAAATATAAACACTAAACCCAAGAGGCTAACCCATGGAGCCTTTCACAGACTCCCCAAAGAGACTTGTATTTAATTCTAGTGGGCAGCTTCATGTAGTTCCGACAGAACTACTTGTATGAGTAAATGTTCATTAACAGAAATAAGTTCTGTGTTTACAATTCTACTCTATAAATGATCCTACAAGTACTCACCAGGGATGATCACACTGCTTACTGGAATTCTGGGTTCTCTTTGTGAGATCTTTAGTATATGTTATAGAGAAACCACTTAGGATATTAGTATCTGTGGGTTTAATATACATGGGATCTTGCAGAGGTATGTGGATTTTGACAATTATAGGCTAGCTCAGGAGTATCTAACCTGTATAGGTGGCAAAGAAATGGGAAAGAAAATATGCACTAAAATATATTTGTTTGCAGTTAAGAATAATAACATATTTTAATGGCCGCAAGAGAACAGTCTGCAGCCTGAAAGCATTCAGTGTGCTAATGCCTAGACTTCACAGGAGCGGTCTGAAAAATATACTTGAGGCCTGACAAATGCCAGCTAACCCACTATTATTAACTATTAGTATTTGCCTTTAATATTTGCTCCTTAACTCATGTCAGTCTTTCCACAGCAGGCCTAGGCTATGATGTGAGAGAATCATCATGGCTTTACTATGCACAAAGCATAATAGGAAGAAAAACAAAGCTGCTCACTATGTACAATGACAGTGAAAGAAGCACAGTGGAGTATTGTGAACAGGCATTCGTTAACAGAAAATGACTGGCAGATTTGCGAACTGTGGTAGCATGCTGACCACCAGCTATATAAAAACTATGCAGACCAGAAAGAACTGTCTCATCATTTAGCCCTTGTAACTGTAACTTCCCTACACATGCCCTATTCCCTTCCTCTCCATTTAGGCTGGAAGTCCTCTTAGGTTCCTTTAGACCAAGTCAAAGGCAATGTGGTGCGATATAATGTTGAAATCTCTTAAGGACTGAATTCTGTTGTATCTATCTCCAGTAAGACAAAACCCCACTAAGTATATGGAATTCAACTCCCACTTTTATTAAGGACTTCTGATGCTATTCTAGAGATATAAATGCTTTTTAAACAGAAAAGTGAAAGGAAATATTTTTAAGGCTTTTTTTATATAGAAAGAATGTGAGAAGGGAATTTAATGAAACCTACATAAGCACTGAAAAAAACCTTTGCCCCCAGTACAGAGCCTGAACTCAAGCATATGCCAAACATAAAAGAGCAGCTTAAATCTTTATTCAGAATTTATCTAGGTGCTTGAACTACCTACCATAACAAATAGTTTTGTAGCAAGCTGAAAAGTTTAGTTTGAACTCAACAATGCTTCTTACATGTCTGGCCAGATTATAAAACAAAAAGCTTACTTTGAACTTCTTCCTTATTTCCTGCTCTTTCTTTTCTTTTTCCTTTTGCTCTTTCTTCTCTTGGTCCATTCTTCTCTTTTCTTCCTTGTCCCGTTTCTTCTCTTTTCCCCTTGATGATCTGAAAGTGCATTGTCAGGACTGAATGTAGCAGTGAAGTAAATCTCACTGGAGTTTTCTTAACCAAGGTTAACAAAGAACTACATGTGATGGGAAAAGACTACTCCCAGTGAAATCAAAGTTCCAGTCTAAACTGTAGTATGGCTGCAACAGATAGAGTAAGCAGCACTTTATCTTATGTATATAATTTAAAGTGGCTGTCCTCATTAGGACAGCATGCCAGACAAGGTTGTCTGAAGATGAGACTGGCTCTACATGTGCATGTCCAAACATCTCTGAGCTAATTTTGTCAAGCAAGCTTGGAAACTGGTAGCCATCTAGTTGTTGTGGCACTGGCTGCAACTGTTAAATATTTACCCAGGCCATCAGTGCTTGATGCAGCCTGAACTGAAGCTTGAAGAGCCGCTGGACTGTGGTTTTAAACCTAAGTGCAACCTGTTCCAGCAGTCTACACAAATGACAGCTAGTCTTCTGCACTGCATTATAAATGTTCCTATCACACCAGGGTACATTGCCTGCTGTGGCTCATGTGCTGGATGGTACTGAGATCTGAGCCCCAGGATGTAATTAGGACTATAGCTACAGCTTTGCTGGAAGAGCTATGCTTTATAAACCCTATGGAACCAACTGAGTGAGGCTCCCTCCTTTTCCTTTTTTGGTCGTTTTGCAAAATTGCTATGTTCAAATTTAAAAGAAAGAAAAAAAAAAAGACTGAATGAGGATCACTTGTTTTGCTTATATAGTTTTAAAATTATCTTTTTAAAGTTTTCAAAGGGAATTCATTTTTGCTGAAATTCATTCTACATCTGAAACAAGGTATTTTTGTGTAAGAACTTTAGGCCATTACTTATTCCAAGGGAACTAGAGCTTTTCTGTAGCTATCACAATACAGTGAATCCCATACATTTAGACATTAGTGGCACAAGAGACTCCTCAAAATAAAGGGCTAAATGCAAAAGAATGAGCAGAGTTCATATTCTGGCTCTGTAGCTATTCTAGGGGACTCAGACCCTGAGAACTGTAAATCCAGCCTCTCATAGGAGTTCCAAGTGTATTTATCTAAAAAGTGAAAAAAACAACCACAACAAAAGATCTGAGGCCATAGTACCTAGGGGCTGAGCTCATTTTTCATCCTACACTGTAATTCCAAGCAGTGGTTCAGACATGTTCCTTAGATCAGAAATCAGACTTCTGTTATCTTCATCACAGTAACCACATGATTTTATTGCAGGAGTTTTCCAGCCCAAGGCATAGCAGATATAAGTAGGAAAGAACCTGTGAACAACCTGACTTTCTCTAGGTGAAATGAATGAACACAGTAATGCCTGACAGGGATTGCAGCGGAATCACACTTTTGTGCCAGGTGAAGTGTCTTTGTTAGCAAGCTTTTAGTAATAAAAATACAATAGGTTATAGAGTTTAAAATTACTACCTGATGTCATTTACATCTTCATACATCTCTCCATCACTTTCTTGGCCCTGTGAGAAAAATTCAGTTTTCAATTACTTAGATACATTTGGAAAGACATAAAGAAACTGGACCTGCTATGTAAGCCTCATATGAACTATATAAAAACATTTACAGCAAAATGTAAATACAAATAAATTTAAACTTCCCAAACCAAGAATTATTCAAACCCATATTCTTTTTTTCTGACTTTTTTTTTTTTTTTTTTTTTTTTCCTGGATTGTTACAATCACACTAGATGTTGTTAAATCCAAAGTTGATATTTTCATTGCTGTGTAAGCCCTGGAAAACCTTTATCTGTATTGATGATTGCACTGCCATGGTGAAGGTACCAGGGTTAGCAGTAGTTAAACTGGAATGCTAGGGATCTAAATGGGACTCAGATTAGGGTCCTGGAGACTTTTCTGGACCTAATATATCAGATACGTAAAAACACTGATACAAACCTGTGCTTAACTGAAACAAGTAGTTTATTACTAGAACAGAACAGGGCCCTTGCTTCTGGAAAAAATCTGTGAAATGAAATGTCTGTGGAGATAGAAGGGGTGGGTTTGCTTTTTTCAAAAATCACTTTTTGGTGTCTAGCCAGCTTTGATAATTAATTCCACTTGCTCTATTTACCCAGTTTTATGCCTGTTCTTCACAATAAGTAAGTGATTCTACAATTTACCGTCAATATATTGGATTATTTCTGCAATTAATTTTCTGGTGTGTTGAAGAGATTTTGCTAGATTTTTAAGTTTGTGCTAAAAAGGATACGTTTATAATGGAGGATAACACTTACCCCCTCTGTATTTCCATGACCTATATGACAAAAAATAAAACCAGGATATTTATTTTTTGCTGTACAGAAAACAATTTATTCTAGCCTTAACTATTTACAAACTGCTAATAATAACAATGAAATTAACTAGAAATACATGCAGGCTCCTGGCTTTCAATGAGGCTATGAATGCAAAAATCTGGTTTTCCAGATTGCTTTTGTAGTACACTGTAAAATAGAAATATCTACAAAATAGTGTATTTTTCCTGTGTATTTTTAAATGTGGAAAATCTGTTTTAAAGATTCTTTAGTGACTTTGATGAACTTACCTATGCTATTTGTTTATAAAAGTGCCTCTTTATACAAGAAAGTAATTGTTAAAAACCTAATAAATCCAAACAACCACAAAGAACTTGCTTGCACCAGCCCCACAGCTGAATAAGGAGGCCAAAGGCTCTTTTGCTAAACCCTGGGCTGCAGGAGAAGAAATTCTCAATCTCCTGCTTCCTCTTTACTCTGCATGTAGTTAGGTAAGAAAAGAGCTTGGGCTCAGTTTCAGCTCCACAGCCCACATTCTGTATGGCAGGGATGGCTAGCACACTAAACGATGCATACTGTGCCTGGCACAGACCAAGTCCTCCCAAGGAGAGATCAGAAGGCAGATTGAAATTCTTTGTGTCACAATCTGCTTCTCTGGCTGCTCCTGGTACAACATAGCAACTCACTGCCTCTTACTGAAGGCAGACCACAAAGCGACATTAAAAGCACAGTCAACAGCTATTTTTTTTGTCAAGTGTAAAACAAAGCCTCCTTCACCAGAAAACACAACTTCAATTCTGAAAGACCAGCATTCATTTTGGTTCGGATTTGACAATCTGGTGATTTACAGCCCCACCATATTTCTAACCAAAAAAAAAGGGGGAGAGAGAGAAGATGTCTAAAGCAGTTCTTGAGAGCCTGTCGTATTAATTATAGAACCATTAGTGTTATGAGACAACCATCTTCACCCATAAAACTGCATATCCAGCATAATTAGTTGCACAATATGCTTTTGCTTATCTTATAAATACAATATGCTTACAGCTTCTTATAGCTGCCATTAATTAAAATGTATGCATCTTACCTTGTGAAACAAATTCAACATCATCATAATTTTCTTCATTGTCTGGACTTCTGTAAACATGAAAAAGCGGACATGTGAAACCTATGAAGATGATTTTATGATTGCATTTTCATTCTCCATTGTTCTGGTGCTTTTTTCATCTATTTTTATACAATGGCTAGACAGTCTGTAGAGCCCTTAAGTACCCACAAGATGCCCCAAATATTTTTTCCTGACTGCAACTTGTTTTTTCACATGGGAACACCTTGATCCTGAGTACAAAAGAAGAAAATGAGCCAAAGACACTCAGATACCCTGGATGTGAGTGTGGTGTGAAAAATATAATAGGCAGATGGGTGACTGAATGGAAATAATCTGTTGGGCTTTTTAACCCTCTTTGCAGGTGCAGGCTGCTTACATGGCACACAAGCAGAATGATAGACTTTTGTTCAATGTTAAATATAGCTCTAAGGCTTGCTCCTTGACTTGTAGGGCTCAAAGTCTAAATATGGGACAAGACAAACAGTGGTATACGGCCAGGTAAAAGTGCTCAAATATTGTTAGATTTAAAAGTGCTGTCAACGTGAGGGAAGCAAAAAAAATGAGAATGTAACTAATAATATCAGGGGCTTTTAACTTTATAATAACTCATGATAGTTGAAAGGAAAAGAAAACTAGGGCAGATATCATCAAATGCATGTAATCAAATAAAGGATTTGAAAGCATAATGTGATGATTTAAAATTGGCTTGTCGGAGAAAGCACCAACACAGGGTGAAAGAAAAGGTGTCAGCACCCAGGCACACATTTTCAGCGGAGGGGATTGTCCAGAGGGCATGTAGGAATGGGAGAGTGGACGGACAAACTGGAGGTAAATTTCGCAGGTAATTTCGCAGGTAAGTAAGAGGACAGGCTTGGTTCCCAGGCAAGGAGGGTATCCGTGGGAGCTCCCGCCGGGCTGGTGGGGCAGTGACGGCAGCTCCCCTCGGCGGACCCTCGCACAGCAGCAGCGCTGGGCTGACGGTGGGGCAGCACCCATACCGAAGTACAGCATGCATGCCCACACACACCTCTCTGATGGCTCATACATTCTCCCTGTCTGCCGTTTGCTGCTGTTTGCAGTAACTGCTGGCCGGAGAGCAGCTCGTTATCCAGGCTCAGCTCGTTTCTGGTCAGTTTTGACACTAGACCGAAGTGCTTTCAACTCTGTCGCTGGGAAGTTCCCCTTTTGGACGCAGATCTTCGAAGAAGGATAAAGAAAGGAGCCCTGTATGTAATGGAGGCTTCTCAGTGTTATCACAACGTCCTGGTGCAGTTTTACAACCTGCGCTGAGCTCGGTAGCTCCAGCTTTCAAAGCTGCTTCCTGGGGTATCGACTGACAGACCTGATCCTCCTGGCCCTCTTCCCCCAGAAAAATGCAGGGGAAAGCTTCAGTTATTGATACAACTGATTTTGTATCATCAGCATATGAATGAAGTCTTTAGACCCTTCTGCAGTAAAAAACCCAGCAGGACGTTCCCTCTCCCCTCCCCTTACCAAAAAAAAAAAAAAAAAAAAAAAAAAAAAAGGGGAAACAACTGACTGGATAGATGGTTCAAACTAATAAAAACTAATTCCAAATAGACAAAGGCCAGGGTAGAACAAGGAAAGTGGTATCGGACCTCACTTCCCCAGAAAATTGGGACACCTGCAGCCTTAATCTGCTGCTGCATGAGCAAAGAGAAAGATGAGAAAATAAAGACCTTGAGGTTCATGCTCACTTACATTGTTTCAGAGCTGGGCTTGATGTTTCTGGGAGGCAGGCTGGGAGCTGCTGGGGTCTGCAGGGATGGGTGAGAGGCTGGAGGAGGAGGTGGCAACTGCGTAGCAGAATGTGGTGGAGGTACAGGTGGGGAGAGTGCTGCTGAGGAAGGTGCTACCTGTTTCAAACTTTCATTTTTAGGGCCTGGAAAAAAGAAGAACAGATAATTTATCAAACAAACAGCTGAGGAAGTAACCTCATTGTTTATACAGAGTATTAAAATAAAATTCTGCACACACTAAAGCAAATATATTTTGTTGAACCTGCTTCTTTGGTGCCTTATCTTACCAGAGTAGAGAGGCTCTGCAGAGAAGAGTACAGCCTATAGAAGGCCCTGGAAATGTCTTTGTAAGACATGAACAAGGCACACAAACATCAGTTCATCCAGTATGTAAGCTCTTGTGCTTTAAAACTAAATTATCATTTAGTTCTACAATTTGCTTGAAAAGACAACTGCAGTTTCACATGAGCACTGATGCAGTCTTGATGGAGTTTTCCTTACTCAGAGACAGCATTTCAAGTGAAGGGATGAGGAATAAAAATATATTTTGACATTGATTAAGAGGTGTACAGGTCTCTGTACACTGTCAGATATGTTTGTAATAGACGTTTTAAAAGGCTGGACTTAATTTTCTAGCACATTCACACAGAAAAGTGGCAGTTTGAGAAGCTGCACAGAAGCTACACCCTCAACAAACAGGTGCAGCCTTAAAACCAAGATGATGCAGTGTGCCAGGCACAGAGCCCTAATTAGATGAGTGGGCTGGTGTGCATGTGTGCTGCACGGAATTCTTGTTCAGTGTACAAGCCACAACCAAACCATAGTAACCACGGCCTTGAGAGTTCACGTTGAGAGAAGTTATTCAACACAACCAAATGAAATCATTGTTTGGATGCCATGATGTTAAACCTAGAATTTTGTTTCAAGTATGATGACTGGATTAAAGCTACCTAGTGGAAAAAGCTACCCAGAAAGAATTGTCTCCAGCTGTAAGGAGAGAAGTCCAACAAAATCTAAGGAAGAAGAAAGCAGAAGGAAAAAGCAAATTCACAGTTCAGTTAAAACCAATTACAAGCAAAAAGAACCCCCCTTGTCTTCTGGAGATTTTTTTCAAGTTCACACCTGTATAATGGAGATTAAAATCTTGTCAAGAAAAAGAAACTTCCACCACACTGGAAAACAAGTGGTTTAAATTTAAACATAGACCAACAAATATGTAGCAATGCTTAATATCAAGACTGAAAGTTAAAGAAACTACTGAAAGAGATTTCTTTAGTTGCTTGGGAGTCTACAATTCTGTCCTTGGAATAGACAAGAGAAGGGGAGTCAATAATTATCAGAAGGACCTCTCATTTGTCACATGGAAATGAAATTAAAATTACCAAGTCCTGACAGTTTTTCTGCTTATTAACAAAAAACTCAAAAATTTCTAGATAAATTTTGCTTCATAGCTGCTTGGAGCAACTTGTCAACATATATGTCAACAACAGTGCATTTGAAACATATTGAGTTCATCCGTTACTCAAACAGCAAAGTACAAACATTGCTGATTGCACAGGTGAATTCTTTAGTGGTGAAATGCTGGGGTTTCACCCCCAGGCCCAAAATCAAGGTTGACATACGGGTGATTCCCACAGCCCTTCCCAAAGGGGGGGTGATTTTGCCTTTAGGCTTCCCTCCAGGGTGTGGCGGCCTTGCAGGGAGAGCCATTGGGTAAATGAGCCCCAGGTGTCTGCATTCAGTAAACAAGGGTCAGGTGTCCCACTGAGGGATAAAAGCTGGGACCACTTGCAGGAAGGGGCAGTGTCTGTCTGTGAGGTGGAGGTACTCTGTAGAGTTCCCTGTGGGGGAAGGACCTCCCGCCTCCCTGGGACTGGGCTCCAGTCAGGTCTGGCCTTTGTAAGCGTGGGCTGTGTAGAGATTCAGTGTGTGGCTTCCTTGGCCTTATGTGTTTGGCTTGTTGACTTGGTTGTCTCCTGCCCTTTCTATGGGAGACTGCATTTCACCATTTATCCCACCCATTGTTGGTCATGCAGTGTTGTTGTTGGGGTCAGTGGGATTGAAGCTGATTATGTATAATCTGACTTGTTTGTTCCCCCAGCACTCACCCATGTACTGACCCTTTTGTATCAAATACAATTGGGTTATTGGTTCATCTTTATGCTGGCTGTGTCCTTTAGGCTAGGCCTGATAATTGGCAAAACAGATGGTTTTGTTGAGGAATATTTGTTTTGCAAAAGCAGACCCTTACAATTTAAGATATGCTAAGATTAAAGTTGTATGGTATCACATATCTTTTTATTCACATAACTTTCATCATTTTATTAAAAAGGATATCCCCCAAGTCAAATTAAATAATCCTTTTAATCAGTATTTAGGAGGCTACAGCATGGTTAATGTCTTCCAGCTGTATTGACCCCAAAAGAGAAGAGTAAGAATGACTATAGGTCTAGAAAACATGAGTTCCTGGAGATATTGAGGAAATGGTGGTTTTTTAGGGAAATATGGTATGACTGAAGGAAAATGAAATGCATACCTAAGTCTCCAGCAAAGAAGAAAGGGGTAATTATTTTTTTCTTAATTTTCATGGTAAAGAAAGCAAGAAGTAATGTGTTTAGAGGTCAGCAACATTTTTTAGGAGGCACTTTCTGATAGTGAAGGTGGCATTTCCATGGCTTCAGGTCGTTGAAGTAGGATAAATTTATGGCATGAATAAGTTCTAGTACAGTTGTTCCATGCTGACACATAGGCATGGATCAAACAACTTCTTTACATCCCTTCCAGTTCAATGACATCCTTTGTTCGTTGTCCTATATTTTACAAGACATCACATTTAAAGTACTTACCCCTATATTGAGCACAACAGCTAGAGATCTGCTAAAATATCATTGTAGCTAAAACTTGTCTTCCAGAAAGATGTCCCACTTGTTTGAAGATGAGAGAAAGAATGTACCGCTACAGAGTTTGTTTGGCTAAATTGCTCACTGTTAAAATCTGTATCTTAATGTTTTGTGAGTTCATCAGGCTTCAGGTTCTATTACTTTTATTTCTACCTTTGTTTACTGGATCAAGAGCCTTTTTATAACCATTGTTTTCTACCCATAAGGTATTGATACCACTCAACTTGAACAATATCTCAGATTTCTTTTTGACAACTTTAAAGACCTAACCTTTTTAATATCAAGGCATTTAATTTTTTCATCTAGCAATTAATTTGTAGCTATTTCTGTGATTTTTCCAATCTTTCCAACATAGTAGAAGATCTGGTACTGGAATTCTACACAGCATGCACTTGTCTGCTACATGCAGTGATGAAAATTACAAGTCATTCTTCATCTGGCCATAACTCTACTGATTGCATCCAGGGGGTTTCAGTATTTTCTCCAATTGTCACTCACCTCTCCTGTTTGGAAGCAGAGACACCTGAATATCAAACTAAGGCACATTAGCAAAAAGCTTTTATTCAAAAACTGTGTAACTATATGAAGATTCCTTAAGGGTAAAACTCCAAGACTTTAGGCTTACAGGCTGACAACCATTATGCATTAGACATTGCTGTCACATCATTGTCCTTACTCAACTGTAGAGCTGTTTATGACATTTAGATTTTCCTCCAAGGCATTATTATACTATCTCTTTTCTCAGGTATGGTTTACATTTCTTCATTCTACATGTATATTTGTGTTTGAGTAAAGAAAAATTTTGTTTAAATGAGCCAAGATTACACATGATAGTGCTCGTGTTGTATCAGAGTCTCTGAGGCCTGTGTGCCTGCATTTAACTCTTCACAGTCTTTATTCATCCACAGACTGTCAGCTGTAATCTCTTACTGTTCAAAAATCCATGATGAATAACATTGAGCATGTATTTGCAGTTGAATTCTTTTGAGCACATTCTAATCCAAGAAAGAAGACAGAGTGGTTTTTTCCATGTTAATTTGCACTAATTATACTCTGAAATTTTTGTGTTTTAACAGGGAATCCTATATCAGCTTTTCTGTCATTATATTTATGTTACCCTAATACAGTGTTGCATGTATGCACAATGTGCATACATGCATTATGTCATCATACAGTGTTACTTCATTGTGGTTACTTTGTAGGTCTAAGGTAAAAATTCTGCCGAAGTCTCTATGCATAATACTTCTTTCATCTGATGTCTCTTTAGAACCAAATCCAGACAATAGGAAACTGAGCCAGGAAAAGACACCACATACATTTTAGATTAAGTGCTTATTTTTAAGTATAAGGCCTGAACAACCTGTCCCTTTTAATTTATGTACACTTCTTGAATCTAATAATAATAAATCATCATCATATTAATGGAAACATTGCTTTTTTATTTTCTAACTATTCTGACGCTTACCTGCCTTTGGAGTTATAATTACCTACACTTATGGCTGAGACTAATGTGGATGTAAATTGATTTAATTCTAATACTGAAAATAACGGGGTGAGTTAGGTAGAGAGGTGACACTCAGTATGAAAAAGCTGTTATAATCAGACCTGCAGAGCCAAAGCTATCATAATGTTTCAGTAGTTTTTTGTTTCCTATTTTAATGGAGGATTTATTTTTTACTCCAGTTCCATTTATGTCTCTCTTAAGAAATTTCATAGTCTGAGGACATGGAAAGGCTCTGTGTGGGTAGTAGAACTGAGGTCAGCTCTGGACACTCAGAACAAGAAATCAAATTTAAACTACATTTTAGATTCACATGCACCCAAAGCACTCTCATCACAGGAAGCAATAAGGACCATCACTTTGTGGTGGCTTTGATCACTAACACCTCAGTTTCCAAATAACCTCTTCTCCTTTCTTGGGACTTAGCTTTTTTCATATGCTGTGATGCACTTAAGAAACAGATGCAGAAACTGAAGCTCTTCACAAAGAAATGAAAGAACAGATGAAAACGAATGAGTTCCTCAAAATCTGTACAGCTGTATAGCATGTAAGAGAAACTTGCCATAGAAACTGTCCATAGAAAGTAACAAATTTCCCATTATACTGCTGCTTGTTGTGTTAAACTTCCTTAATAACACCCAGAGCTTCAGAATTTACAGCAGAACTGTGCACAGAACACTGCAAACACTTCTCTTGTGTTCTTGGGGAACTATCTCAAACAACTTCCATGCATGCAGTGACCAAAAGGTCACCTACATTCTTGGAGAATGTTTATTTATCAGGAAGTTCAGGACACTGAAGTTGTCTTGATGTAAAACTTGTGACTTTGACCCTTGGTATTCCTGGCTCATGTGAGGGAAATCCTGATACTGTTTGGTAGCTAACATAACATCTAGAGAAAGATCCCATCTTCCCTTCATTTCCAGATACTCTGTGTTCAACAACTGCAGGAGTAATCTATAGTAACAGTAGTCTATAGTTTCTGTGCCTCTCATGTAAACTCAGAGAAACTATTAAAAAACCCCAAATAAGTCCAGCTTTTTGGAATCCACGTATGCTATGTAGTCAAAAGCAAGTTTCAGGGCAGGATGAGAAAAAGATATCCATTCTTACCTTGCTAAAATCTTCAATGCTGTCTCAATATGCTGTGTTACACTGTTCTGAGATCCTAATACCAGAAATACATGGCAATCTGAAGAGAAATCCCAGCAGTGCCTGGAGTCCTTATTGAAGTAACACATGCAACAAGAAGTACTTGTGATAGAAATCTTACAGGAGCCAGTACTTTGGCCAGGGCCAGTTCTTCTCAATCTGTTTCAAAATTGTACAATAAATTGCACTCATGTGCAAGGGTAATATAAGCTCCAGTACTGACAAAGTTGAAATGACATGTCCCTGTTCATCCCCTGCCTAAATACCAAGGTACTTCACTGCTTGGATGAGAGATTGGCACATAGATGAACAGTATCTAACCTGAGCAGAACAGAAACAGTCAAAGAATAAAAAAACCCTTTAACACTCACACCTGCAGTTCAACATTCATTGGCTGAAGATACAAACCCTGATGATCAGCTCAATCTTTACTGCAATAGAATGTGATTACTTGGCACAAAACTCTTAAGTGGCAACAATGACAAATAATAACTCATAATCTCCCTTGAAGTAGGAAACTATCCTATCCTGGCAGAGGGTGGTCTGGCTTCATCTTTTCATATTTTTCTCACACCTTGGCTGGACTACAGCAATAATGTATACCTGCTCTCAAAGTCAGTAGTGCTTTAAAAATTCCAGTTAGCTCAGAATAGCTATATGGCATCTTACCAGCAACACACTCTATTGCAAATACATAAGCCTGGCCTTCAGTATCTACACAGTCCAGACTTAACTGCAAAGACTTAATTATGTATAAGGTATCAGACTGTAGCATCTAAGCCATTCATTGCCTTGACACAGAAATTTCGAGTCCAAGCTTGCATACTAAACAAAACTGTAACTCAACAGCAATGCATATCTTACTACCTTCCGTTAGAAGTTAACTCTGATTGCCCCTACTTCACCATAATTACATAGCAATAGACATAGGTGAGAAAATCCATTCCATATCAAGGCAGTCTTTTGCACATAGAGGGGAAAAACTGTTTCTTGACTTCACACTAAAAAGCAGACCATCCTCCTCTTTCTTTGGCCTAGAATACGGCCTCAGGCAAGATCTTATTCACTTTGATGCCTGGTGCAGTGAGGTACTGATGAGATGTTGACCCATCCTGCTTTTATTAATGTAAAGAAAACCTGACAGTTATCAGCCACTGAAAGGAGACTCCAAACATTCCGCAGGAAAAAAATGCCTGGAATTTTAAATTTTGTAATGAATGTCTTTAGTTTTTATAAAAATAAGGACTTCAGGATTTTTCAGGCCGTTACATGGTCAAAAGTTTTGCAAAAGAGGCATCCTTTTAGAAAACAATCTGCTTTTGAGCTACACTGCAAATGCAACATTGGGTTTCAGTTCTACTGCAAAACACTTCACAATTTCTATATGCAAGATCTGGTAAGTTTTCTGGGTTTTACAGAGGTTTTGCTAAGAACCTGCAACAGCATCTACAGCAGCTAATCGCCCACTTCCTACTTTATTCATAATGTGCAGAAGCTGTTCTCTGCTCCACTTCCCTAACCTGCATATTCTTTTAGATAAAAGCCATGGTTTCAGGTTTCACAATTATGCTGCTTTGGAGTGGCTCAAAATAAGCAGGTAAACGTACAACATTACTGAAGCTCCGTGCTTTTGATTACGCTGTTGTCAGACACACTGTAACAACAGAGACACAAAGAGTGTTGGAGACTGCTCACACCTTGCAAACAAAGACGACAGAAAGTTTTTTACTATTGCCCTTCTCAAGTTTAGACTCCACTTTAAGAAATGGCTCAGTACAACCTTTTCTTAATTTTCTTTTATTTTGCTCATCTCTCCTGATTCTACTTCCAGTTAGATGGTAAAGCTGCTTTTTCAGTTTTGTACAAAAGATATCACCTCCAAAAAAAGGGGGAAATTTTGGAGGGAGGGAAAAGGGGAAAGTACAGTTCTCCATCCATTTTAAGACTCTTTGCTCATAGAGCAGATGGAGAATTTGTCTGTTTTTAAGCAGAACTTCTCACTGGTCTCAGCTGGGAAAGCTAGTTTCCAGAGCAGATGCTATTATATGACTATTATAATTTTATTATAATTTTACTCCCCAAAGAAAACCCACAGGTTTAATCCAAAGTACTTTGGTAAGTAAAAGCTCACACGACTGAGCCTTCTGGTGACCAAATATGAGGTTAGATATTCAGAATGCTTCATCTGGGCAGTGCTGACTGGCACAAGGAAAGCGATTTCAAACTACAGATGTGTAACCATATGCAGAAGCCTATCTTTATCTAAAGAGGAGCACAGAATTATTTCCCAACTGAAACTTTTCATTGTCTGATGAAAAGCTCTAATGATTACTTCTTTTTTCAATAAGAAATATTTATAAACTTGAGCCAGTTAATTTTATAGTGAATGGTCTAATTTTATATGCAAGAAAAAAGAACAGCAATTGGAAGTGTTCAGAGATACAGGACTTGTAGGATAACAACAGTGGTTTAAAATAAATCTTTGGTAAAACATTAATATTTGAAAGATAAAGCAAAAGAAAATGTGTACCATGATGCAAAAGCAAGCAAAAAAAATGTACTGCAACAAATTTACTTAAAATATGATTATTTCCAAAACCAACAAACAGATTAAGGGGTTGACAATTTCATAAACCTATTGTTCAATCTGAAAAAGAATTACATCATATATAGAATGCAATTCTAGTTAAAAATTAATCATAGGAGTATAAACACCAATACATAAAACATCAGTTGCATAAAAAATCCCATGCAAAAAAGTCTTGTATTCAAGTAGTGGGCCTTTGCACATTTTCTCTTCAGGATCTGCAAACAAGGAATACCGTTGTTCCAAATGTACACATTTTAGGAGGGTTCAGTTTTAAGTGGAAACTGATGACCTCAGAAATATTCATTAATAAAATTAACTTTTTAGGATAAAATTAATTGTTAGTATACTGTTTCAAAAGTTTCTTAACATCTTTATGAAATGCTTAATATGTTGTTTGTCTCTATTATGATCAAATCTTTCAGGAATGACTGTCTGTTTCGTATAATGAACTATTTGGATAATTAAATTAATTAGTCAACTTATTAATTTGTGCATTGTTACCCATGTAATGCAACCAAATGATGAAGATTCATTAAAAGTGTTTTTTTCCTGTGAAACAAAATAAGTCTAGGAATGAAAAGGAAATACTTGCTCCAGTTTTGTGTATATTTGTTTCAAATTCATACATTATGTATGCTTCATAGGTTTTACATCTGTGAGCCACTAAGTAAATATTATTTAAACAGTACAGAAATATTAAAACTTCCCAGCTCAAAGAGAAACTTCAAATATGTGAGAAATGTATGCCAAACATTCTTGTAATTATGAGGAAACACACTACACAGCATTATTTTTTATTTTTTTTTTTTAGCTAGCTAAACATGAGACCCTCAGGGTTAGAGATGCATTCTTCAATAACGGTATCAGCAACATGTCCAGAACTTCTTTGCCACAATATTTTTGCATATTTGGGAAAAAAAAGGGTTTTTTTCCAGTTTTGCTATAAAGCTGTCTCTAAAGTAATGTGAGATGCTAAATACACATCTTTGCTACAATTAGTTGCAAAGTAGATATTCAGCAAAATATGTATCAATTTAAAGAACAGGAAGCTTTCAGCCAGGTCATATCATTCTTATCAAACTCTAAATTGAAATCATTAATATAATTTTTATTCACATTATTTTCTGAGATATGGACAGGTTTCAGAATACTTTCAGCTTTGTTACAGCAGATCTACTTGTGTGCTATGACCTATGTAATGCAACCAAACGATGAAGGTTCATCAAAATTGTTTCTTCATATGAATCAAAATAGGTGTAGGAAGTAACAAGATTTCAAAAATTAAATCAAGGAAACATAATTAAGGAGAGAGAATTACTCAGTTTCATCAGTTTTACTGGCTTTCTCTCTAGCAGTTTCTTTCTGTCACCTTCCATGATAAAGTCATAGCTGTCTTTTTTTTTTTCTTTTCTCCTTATAAATTCTGTTTTCTAACTAGTGTTCTCAACAGACTTTCACAGACTCCTGTAATATGTGGTGTAATCCCCAAAACACTGTATTAAAGCCATCCAGTACTGCCCCTGCTGGAAAGTGGACATGGGTTTCTAACACATTACAACATGACATGTGTTTTACTCAGTCTTTTGCAGAAATCCAGAACTATTGGGAGATTATGTTACGCATATATTTTGATTCAAACAGAAGTGGCCTCAAACCAATTCAAACTGCATATCAATGGGTATTTGAAATTGCTAGTAAGTGATTATTTAGTCTTACTCAACAGAATTAACAGTCATATTCACATGTTTCTTCTTCATAGTCCTAAATTCTGCATCTTAGATTCTGGAGTCTCTGCTCCGGAATGACTATAGTTGACTCAATGGGATTTATCATAGTCAACTACAGAAATGATTCTAGAATTCATACGTGAACTATAACAAGTGTATACATGAGAAAAAATATTTCTGTGCCTCAGTGCTATGTTATAAACATATATAATTTTACTAGAAGCAAATGTTATGTTATAAACATATATAATTTTACTAGAAGCAAATGTTATAAATGTTATAAACATATATGATTTTACTAGAAGTAAATAATCTGAAAGGGAACAAGTGTGCCACATAAAGCCTAACAAACAAAAATGGAGATGTTTAGGGAAGATCTATGAATGTGCCAATTGTGGAAACTATGAAAATTCACAACTGGAAACTGTCCTCCGGTAGTTTACTGATGGATACATTTTATTTGTTTTTGACTAAAAATATATATTAAGTAATTTGAAAGATATTGCAGACAATTTTAGCTGAGGAAATAATCAAGGGCAATGAGTGTAAATGCTAATTTGCAATGTTTTTTGTGTACTTTTGCTTCCTAATGCACAACAGCAGCAAGTTGTACCCAAGGCAGTCTTCTGCAGGGAAATACTAAATGTTGGTTTCCCCCAAGACTTATTTTATCTATAATTTGGATTAGATTTATCTATTTCCTTAGGCAGATAAATAACTTTTCTCATTCATATTTCTATCAGGATGGCTGCATTCATTTTTAAATTGCAGTGATTTATTTTTTTCAGTGCTGTAAGCCATATTAGCATTTTAATTTGTAGTCTTGTTCACATATTTTAGCAGAATTACATGGCAAATCCTTGATCAATTAAATGTAATGCTTCAAAAACTTCAGTGTGGCAGTGTTTCCTCCATAGCAGTAATATTCTTTACTGTGGAGGCTCCTAAAATCTGAAAAAATTTCTCCTTGACTGAGGCAGACTAAAAACATGTGTCCACCCTTTGTTATTAAAAAATTTAGTCTTACATGCATTATCTGTAATTATGGTGCATGTAATTATAGCTGGAGAACGCAGATATGAGAAAAAAGACTGAGGGACATTTAATTCAACTGGTCTTTTGGAAGTTACAGGTTGAGCTATTGAAAGATGGCCAAACAAATAATACAGAAATTAGAAACTAATTAAAACCTCTTTTTTTGAAACTGACCTTATACCAATCCTATGAGTAACACAACTCCTTTCGGGTGAGACCTGCACAGATGATATAATTGCAGTTGTACCAGACTATGTATATTGTGTGAGATTTCATATGCTGTGGTCTGATTTTCATGATAAATGCACAACTCTGATTGTATTTCAGCTGAGCATCATTCTTCAGTTCTAGGAACTTCAAAAATTGATTATGTCATTTCTCAGAGGTGTAAAATATTTCAGAATAATGCTGCTGAAAGAGTAATTTGGTTTTTCTCATTCAGAGAAGGAGAGAGAGGAGTGTCCTTAGAGGAAAGTTGAAGAGCTTTTACATTCATTTCCACTAAAAACTACATACAAATACTCATCCATATTTTGTAGTTGCTTTCAGGCAGATCCAGCAAAGTCCTTGGTAGATCTGTGTGAACATAATTTCAACTTCATTTCCATAGTTTTCAGGTAAATGTATGGGGGACCAATAATAATAGACATCAACATAATGAAATCTAATAAAATACTAGGTAAAAAGCCTTGAAGGTCTTCAAATTTCCATGAATAGTCTCACTTCAGTATCTTTTAGATATTGCTTAAAATTCAACATTTTAGCTACATATAGCAAACTGCAGGCACTATGTTGCACATAATTATCATGCTATTCTGAAATTATAATTGTAAAACTTTCTTGAGCTGCACAGGGTTTTATGGTGTGCTAAAGTTCACCCGTGCAAACAGAGGCATCACATCATTACACAGCTACCCCCACCTCACCCTGTACAGTGTTGTTTGATATTATCACCTACTTTTAGTTTCATCTGTCTTAGAAATAGATGATTTGACTCAAGTAACAATTCTTTTTATCCCCTTTCACCTTAACACTGAGCTGTTTCATAACTTATCCAATATAGCACTGAGGTAAAAAAAAGAAAGCCTACATTGACCTTTTAAGTCCAGATTCTGCAGTAAACAGACCTGACATCCTGTGACAAAAAAAAAAAAAAAAAAAAAAAATCCCCTGTTCTTTATAACTTTGGAAGCTGCTCTTTCATCTTGCCATCAAGTAAGAGCAACAACTCACTGGTTCTGAGGAGCTTTACAAAGACAGTTAAGACATTTACTATCCTTGGGAGTGGTACTTGATTGTTAAGTAATTTGCCAACAGAGTGTTGTGATAACTTTGACAATGCACCACAGATTTTAATTTCTCCTTTCTCAACTGGTTGTCTTACCCAACTCAAATACCCATGTCACTGTGTGGGAACACAATCCACCACAGAACAGAACCTCAACAAGGACTGCAGACACAAACATAACCCAAATTTTCTTACATGTGTTCTTTTCTCTTAGATTCAGTAGAGTTTCCTTCTGTTTCTCCCGGTACAGCTCAAAATATTGTCTCTAGCTGAAGCTGCACGGTTCACAAGGTGTTCAGAGGTGTTTAAAGCACTACGGACTCTGAGCCTTCAACTGACTTTATGTGGGTGGCCATCTGTACAGAGATGACCCCACTGAGGTCAGCCTAGGTGCAGTTCTCCTCTGAAAGCAACGATATGGTGGTGGCCTCACATAGAAAGCTGTCAGCAAAATTATATTGCTTCTCTTTTTTCTCACAAAGCCTTGTTTGCAGTTCAGGTGTTTACTATGAAATAGTATCGTTAGTATCATTTCCTGAATCTAGAAAGCACATGCATCTCACTGATTCTGAGCTGACATAAATATGATCTACTCTCAGGGAAAATTGCTGTAATGGGATATAAAATAGAAATTTATTGGAGTCTCCTGTATTCACAGGCCCAGACAGGAATTTCTTAAAGCCTGTCTTCACTGGAAAATAGTAATGCATCAATAGTCAAAGTTTCCTCTGCAAGGCACTTGCATCTACAGAAGTTTTGTCAAAAAAGGTTTTTCAGAACAGGGTGAAAATTTCTAATCCAAAACAAGGCCGGCAACAAACCAGCATCCTTCAGTATTCATGCAGGCATGGTGGAATTATTCTCCCACACATGACTGAGACTGCTGCATCTAAAGCAAGCCCTTCAGCATCTGACGTCTAAAGTTGTTTCATGCCCACTGAATACTTGATTATGAAAAAATAGTAAAGCAGCTTTCATGGAAAAGAAGAATAAACAAAAAAACAGGGGTGAATTGATACTTCTGAGAAAGGTCAGTTCAGACTCCTGGTTTAAATTGGGTAATACAAGGTTTTCTGCACCCCAGACGTGTTCCTAACACAAATATAACAACCGCCATGTGTGGAACTTTTCTCTTCTCTTCTTACAAAGCCTAACTTTTGCCCTAGTACAAATCAAAACCCCCTAAGATTAGATCTCAGAAAGTTTTGTTGGATGGGAAAACCATTTCCATTTGCTTGTTCTTCTTTTTACTCAGCATCTGAATCACAGCAGCAAATTAAGCAACTATGGCAAACTGCTGTTTATCAGGACCAAGTAATGAACAGGAAGAATTTGTGTTGTGGGGGTGGCATCTTCCTGGCATGACTTTGATTCTTGAAATGACAGTTTAAAAAAAAAAAAAAAAAAAAAAAAAAAAAAATTTTCAGTTTAACGTTCCAAGAAACCCAGCAGCGATGAATAACTTTGTTGATCTGAAAATGCATTTGTTCAGGATTCATGCTAGAACACCTAGTCTCTCCACCAGAACTGTTCTATGGAGAGTTATGGTCACAAAGAAATGAGCTGCATTAATTAAAGTTAATAGAACATCAAGGTCTACATGCCAGCTCTACAGAGAAAAGCTCAATTTCAGAGCCACTAGGTACAGCTTTTTATTGATGTGGTTTCTAAAACTTTCAGTCTTGCCCTGACCCAAAGACTGTGAAGTAGATAAGACTTTGTCTGTCCCTTCAGTCCTATTTAGTTGGGTGTGTACTTTGCAACATGTCTGAGAGAACAGCCTGTGCCACCACACTGGGCAGCTCCATCCTTAGCTCCTGTTTCCAGTGGAACTCATCTAGGCCAGTGGCTGCAGTAGTTCTGGTTAGTGACAACTAACCAGAGATCCTCTTTCTGACAAAAGTTCTGGTATTATCCTTACAGCCCTGTTCACAGCATTCATTTTGAATGCATAGGATAAATATTTCTAATCCTCAGTTTTAAGAGGATGTAAAAATGCTTTGTGTCTATAACTGTACAGAAACCAGGAAAAAAAAAAGTAATAATTGAATAAACAACAAACAAATAAATAATTCCTCCACTAGTTACTTAAAAATAAACTAAAAATAAATATTTTTAAAAATATTAATTGTGATTTTGGTTATTTCTAGCCTTTCTCTGGACTTCTTACTGGTTTTATTTAATCAAAACATATGCTGGTGTAATTTGCTGAAGATGCCACTTTTCCATTTTGAGACTGTTCTGGGGACTCAAGTAAAGCCAGTCATGTTGAACAGTGCTCTATGGAGAAGGGGCAGCTGCTCAGATTGTTGTATATTGGCATATTTTTTTTTTAAAGAGATACACAAATTTACATCATTTGAAGATTTGGCCCTGATCATGGATTTGTGAGAATATTTCTGTAACTGTAGGGTGATGCAGGAAAATCAGAATGTAGTAGCTGACAAGAAAGTACATTTTATGTTACTGATAAGCTTGTAATTTTTGAGTGGAATTAATAATAACAGAATATATAGTTGCATGCATGCTGTGTTTTTAGTGTGTTTTTTGTCTTTAGAAGAATCCAGGTCTCAGCTTTTTCATCTGGTAATAACCCTTTTGAATGTCTTCTATCTCAGGAAGGCCAGTCTTATGTGCATTCAAAACTGCTGAAGCACAAGCCATACTGTATTCTAAATATGGAAGGCACAAGGACAAATTCTGTATCAATTAAATTATATGAATGTACCTGATGTGCTGCACATGCTCAGTGTGGAGTTATTCAGAGCATCTGTCATCAGATACATTGGGCATCTCCCGTTCCCACTGACTACACTGAAACTATAAGAGTCAAAGTTTGATCTGTTTAATTAAATCTAAGAGAGATGGTTAAGGCAGATTAACATGGGTGAAATGCCCCTCATCAAAAATTACTTAGTTGTGTATATCACCTGACACAATTAGTTGCAGGACATAACTGGTTAGAATTACTTGAGTTATGAAAATATATATGAGGATTAAATATATTACTTGCTTCCTTGGCTCAGTGCACACAACAGTGCACTAAAGGAAAAAAAAAAAAGCAGCAAAAAACACAACCCCAAACATAAACATTTAACACAATAATTGATTTTTATTTTTGCGCTTGTTTCTTTCATGCACCAAGACCAAGAACAGCTTTCCTTTGGACCCATACAACTTAAAACTTTGATTTTAATTTCCTATGCAATCATAGATCCTAGTACCTGGTACTATAAGAAAAAAGACAAAGCCTCCTTCAGCTACTATAAAATTTGTATTGCATCACCCATTCCAACTGGAGTTGTTGACTTTAAGTTTTTAGAATTGTCAAAGAGTGCCTAAAAGCTTTGGAGGAACACCTTAACCCAAAAGTTTGAAATACAGGTGATTTAGGAGAGAAGTAAGGACATTCAGAACCTCCTCAAAACTTATCTTCCCTTCAAGAAGATAACAGTGGATATACGAATCTAACTTTAGGAAACTTCATTTTTACATGAGATCTTCAAGGGCATATTTTAAGTGCCTCAGAAACAGCTTATATTGTTGTTGCAACTTGTCTTAGGTGGTGAAAAGAACCTGTTGAAGCAGAACTGTCTGCGTGAGTGGAGTCAGAGCAATTTCTGTTTTTCACAAGGATTTGTGTCCTCCCAGATATTTTAAATGTGTTTACAGAATCTCTCATCACACACAAGGCCATCTCAAATTTTACACAAACCTGGTGACAAGCCTTAATATTCATGCACAGATGATGACCAGCAGAAAGTTCAAAGGCTTGGTTCTTCACAACAATAGTGAGGCAGAGCTTCGGATGATACTAACTGCCAAACTACTGAAGTCATGCAAAACTAGCAGAAAACACTAAGTCCAAGAAATGCTTTAGAAGGCTGGATTCAGATCTGGGTATAAAATTGATGCAGCTCCATGTGGGAACAATTGATTCTACAATTTTAACTTTCTAAGCAAACTTTAAAATACAAAAATTTATAGGGTCATGCTGTGATTAGTCATTGCGAAAGGCAAAAAAGAAAAAAAAAAAAAAAGTGTGGTTACGACAGGTTGTAGTATATCATTTTGGTGGCCCTCAATCTGTGCCCAGGAAGTTACTATTGAGAACAGGACACACATCAACATCTCATTTATAGGAAGTCAGGATTTAAATTTCTGTTGAGAAAAATAATTAAAATTCCCTGACACAGGTTATAGGTACATCTAAGTAGTTTTGAAAAACAAATAAACCCAATACAGAAAGCATTCGTCCTACACTTTATTGCTGAGGGAGAGAGAATATAATTTTACTTTCTGTCCTGTACAGAAGAGGCACAAGTATAGGTTAAAACTTTAAGGGGTTGTCTGATGCACAAGTCTCAAGTTATTTCTGAACAGAAGAGGGGATTCCATCTTAAATGAATCAGGTACTAAATGCATAAAAAACCCCAATACCCAAGAAAGCAAGATCAGAGAGAACTCACTGTCTTTTGGATTGCTCTGCCGGAACCTTTCCAGGTCCACGCTGGGGGGTCTGCTGGGTTTCTGTGGGGGCTGGCCCAGCTTGAACAGTGGGGGCAAGGCCTTCCGCTTGGGGGTTCCTGAGCTCCTGTCCCCATCCTCTTTCTCTTGTGATCCACCTGATGGCCTTCCTGCATTAAGCACTGTGTTTGTCTTATTGAATTTAGGAGAAGAAGAACTTGATTCTTCCTGGATGATTTTGTTGAGAAAGATGTTCTTGGCAGCACTCATTCCCTTTTCTTCAGTCTTTTCATCCACATTTTCGGGGGTGCCTTGAGATGAGCTGGACCAGCGGCCAGTAGGCTTCAGAGCCATGTTAGAAAAATGACTGCCTGCAGCTTCGACAGCACACTTACTATTTTCATCCATTTCCTTTGCTGCTTTAAATGAGTGTATATTTGGTCTAGGTCCTTTTTGCAGAAACACATTTTTATTAGAAGTGTCTTCGTTGTGGGTGACCTCATGGTTTAGAGATGGTTTCTGTGCAAGGGGTGGCTTAGAGAAAGTCTTGGGCTCATTTTCTTGTGTTGCAGACATGAACTTTTCCTTAACTCCAGCTACTTTTGAAAATGCTGGCTTTGCCTCACTCTCATGTGGTGCAAAATTTGAATTTGATTTTGTTCCCAGAGGGCTTTTTTCTTTCTCCTGAGAAGCAAGGTTAAGGAACTTGTTCCCTGTAGGTTTTGGATACAGAGGCTTTGGCTCTTCTTTTGCCAAGTCACTGGTTTTAGTGGGGGCTTTAGTGCATCCAGCTTTTCCATCATTTTCTCTGTTAGTTGCCTGAAGCTGAACCCCAAACCTTTGTGCCACTGGTTTCAAATATGGGGGCTTTGGATCCTTCTCTGTTTTATCATCAGTTGAAGGCTTGACCCCCAGAGGAGGCTTCAGATGAACAGGTTTGTGAAAGGTACTGGGTCCTGAGAGAGCAGTTGCATTTCCTTGACTTGCAAATTTCTCGAGTGCTGCTTTCCTTGTCTGTAATCCTGTATGGCTAGGTTGTCCTGGGATTTTGAAGGCTCGACTGTTACTAGAAGCATCTTCTGTGGGGTTGTGACCCGTGTTAAATTTCTCCATGAGGGACTTCACATCTGTCTTGTCATCCTATAAGCATACAGAGAAAAAGAAAAAGCAGCAATGAGAAAGTCTCCGTTGCAGTGTTCACACATACTGTACTGTGAAGAGTTTCCTGGTCTGAGGCTTGTAGTACTGCTGATTGGCTGTGGAGATACTGTAGTACATCTTCCTGTAGGGTTAGAGAAGCTGAGCATTTTGTTATGTCCTTGCTGTGGTTATAAAATCTAAAATTTTCAGTGCAGGCACTGCCTTTAGAGAGTGGTCATGAGGGTCCTTTTGGGCATACTATAATTTCTGTTTATTTCTGGAATTGGGAACTGAACACATAATAAATATAAAAAAATACATTCTACTTTAAAATTAATGTATCCCTAAAAATAAGAGCGTCCTGCAGTGAGAAGCATAGGCTCTACTAGAACCTGGATTGTGTGCCAGACTAGCATTATTCCTGCCAACTCTTTGGAGAACTGCAAGTTCCTTTGTGAAAGCAGAAATTCTTCTGGTTTGGGTGTTTTTCTTTCCCTTCTCAGCAATTTTCTTCCTTGCTGCTCCCCCCGCCCTCTCTTTGCACTTGTTTGTCTTCTCCATTTCGTATCTGAAAAAAATGTGCATGTGCGGATAGAAAACAAAAATGTGTGGAGTAAAACAAGAAAAAATTACATTAATGCACCCAGATATTGTCAAAGGTAATTTACTTCTTGGGGGGAAAAAAAGAAGTTGTTGAACAATTCCAAATGGATAACACCCAGCTTCATTCAAAAATGTTTTAATTGGTCAGCCCTATTTCATACCTTTCAGGACCAGACTTTAATACAGCTTAGAGCAAAAGCTCAATATATTTGAATTCAGTACTATTCAAAACACAGAGCAGTGAAGGATGGGGGCAAAGAGGAGTGAGCTGGTCCCACTGTGCTGGGCTGCGATGACCTCTGAGTTCCAGGAGCCCTCTGTAAGAGGGAGACCTTTCCCAGCCAACAGTGTCAACAGGGGTGCAGCTATGGCAGATAAACTGGCCTATCTGATTCACAACTTGAGTGGGATCTGTTTGTGTGTGTAGGTTAAAATATAAAACTAATGGTACAAAGCAGGGATGTTATAACAAGGAAGGGCTCTGAGTCATTTGTTTGGAAACAAAGGAGTATCACTACAAAGCACAATAAATAGGCATATGAAAAAATTTTAGAAAAGTGGAAGAACGGTGTCTTCACTCGATACAGTTCAGCAGGTGTACAGTAATTTTTTTTACTTCATTAACAAACGCTTCTAAATTGAGATTTTGCTCCTTTTGCCTTCCCTTTGATTGTATCACACTACATGAATTGCCTGTTTTGTTGAAACAGTTTTACCTGTGACTTCTGCAATTTAAAGTTAACTTCCCCAGTCTTTCAGTATCACCAGGAAATTCAGTCTTTACAAACTGTTTGTATTATACTACAAAGTTACTTACAATAAATGAAGCCTAAACAAAATAAACATATACAAAACTTAGAGCACCATATTGTTATCTCTTTTGCACATATAGGGAAGGGAGGAAGTACACATTTGCTATGGAGATTATCATGTTTAAGCCATCTACTGCTGGTTGATGCATGTGCAGTCACACACACACAACTACACTGCAGACATATGTATATGTATCACTAATTATTCACGATTTCTCCTGCAATACCTTTCAAAGCACTGATTTTACCCACTTAAACAGAAAGTTAAGCTAATTGCAATGTCGGAGAGAATAACAAAGCCTTTTGCCTCTGATCTCTTTTGATTTTCTAATGTGTACTTTTTTTTTTTTTTTTAACTTCTGTAACAAAATCTAAACCATCAGAGATACTACAACTTTACCCCAGTGTCTGAAGTCTTCAGAATTTACTAATTACAATCTGATCAGCTGCTTGACAAACTCAGTGGCTCATTTCTCTTGAAAGTTAGAGCAATAAATTGCTACCTCTTCCATCTGAAATTTAAGAAAAAATACTGTGTCAAACTACAGCAATGCGAAACTTCTAGACAAAATACATTCAGCATGTAGACCTTTAGGAAGCTGAAAATGTGTCTTTGAAGAAACATTTCTTGTTAAGACACATAGTTTCTGAGATGTTTTCCAAATCTTTGCAATAGCAAGATCAGTTACATTCACACATGCTTTCAAATGTACTGAACCGTTCACTGCTGCTATGTTAGGATTATCAATGGATTTCTTTTAATAAATTTCTTCCCAGTACTTTGTACAAATCTTGCCCTAGTCATGCAGATATACAAGCTCATGCAGATTTACAAGCTCTTCAACAGTATAAAGCTCTTGGGCATGTAGAAGAGTTTACAATCAGCCATGTAGCCTCTCTCATTTACTTACAAGTGAGTAGTAAGTGGTAAAGCTAACACCAAGAATCAGAAGAGAGTAAGAAATCCTGTGAAATCTTTCTGCCTCTTTCTTTCTTTCTTTCTTTCTCTTTCTTTCTTTCTTTCTTTCTTTCTTTCTTTCTTTCTTTCTTTCTTTCTTTCTTTCTTTCTTTCTTTCTTTCTTTCTTTCTTTCTTTCTTTCTTTCTTTCTTTCTTTCTTTCTTTCTTTCTTTCTTTCTTTCTTTCTTTCTTTCTTTCTTTTTTAACGTATGTTAGCAGTTTCTGCTTTCGTAAGCTACATTATACTAGAAGCCATATTGTGGATTTTAATGTACAACTTGACTGGCCAGGTAGACATTTGGGGAACTGGGAAAAAGAGAATCTTTGTGGTCCTGCTCATCGAGTAATAGCCGCAATTTCTGTGTTTCCTTTCCCAGAAGCGACAGCAGTTACCTATTCTATTAGCACATACAATAGGTTGTAAATCGTTAAATGGGAACTTGAAAAGATTCTGAAGTGAGATTGTTCACTCTGCCCTTCCCCTCTAAAGTGCAAAGTGTCTGTGGGACAGAGGAGTGTCACGCAAGAAATATTTGGGTTATTTTCTCAACTTTCTCTTTGTGAACTATTGGGAAACTCAGTGCAAAATTTTGGTTTTTCAGCTTCTGATTTGAACTGGAAGCAGCAGTGCACACTAACATTTGCTTTGATATGAGATAGTTGCATTATTCAAATGTGTTTGCTCAAATTTAGAAAAATACCCAGATTTTAGCTCCCATGCCATATCATCAAGGATATTTGTATATGCAGTGCTTTCCCAGCCTTCCACTGTCTTCAGCAGAGACTCACCGATACCAAGATACACTTGTACAGAATTCTTCCACAACTAGATCTTAATTACACCTCAGTATAAACGAGTGCAATTCTCCATTATTTACAATATAACTCCACATTTCTGTACATAAGTACAGTGTAATGAGAACACAAGAAATATAGAGGTTCCAACCATATTCCTCCTGAATTTACTGTGAATATTCCAGCTACAACTAGCAGCCTGATTAAAAAAAATTGGTTTGTTTGTTTGTTTGTTTGTTTTAGCATAGATATGCTCTCATGATTTACTTTCCAGTCTTGGTGAGGCCAAAAAAATCACTTCATTTCAACTTTCCCTTGTGGTTGCCCTTTCTTCAAACAATACTGGATCAATGAAAGAAAGAGCAGACATGTATGCATACAATCCTTGATTATGCAAATGAAATATATGTAACTGTTGACTGTACGAGGAATTATGCAGTTCTTCAAAATATGTGCAGATCTGATTTATAAAGGAAAAAACCCATCTTTTCATTTCTGATCTGTAACTTTTTCCTTTCTATTCCCAAGTGATATGGTCTAAACAGGCCTTTTAAAAACACTGTCTTTTATCAGAATCAGGTCTTGATGAGTCTGCTGGAAAGCAATGCAATAAATATTATAAAGCTGTCCCTTTAAGAATTGTTTATACTCATGAATTCTGTGACAGTGAAAGACAAGCTGATAACCAATAAGGGAACTGAGCTCTAACCCATGGACAGGATATAAGGAATAAGGAACTGGACTGAAAGGCAAGAAAAATTACATGGAAGTTATAGAAAAATACAGATCTGATAATTATTTGGCAACTTTATAAAGGCCTGGTTTAGCTTCTACTGAAGTTCTGAGGATTTGAGGGAGTTTTGCTGCTTGCACAAGATGCTAGTGCCATTCTAAATTTGTGATAAATATTGGCTGACCATTTCCTTTTCCAGACAGATAGATTTCAGAATTACCACCCGAACTAAATCATTTCCAAGTTGCTTTTCATCCCCTTGGGTGTAGTTCTAATTACTAGTTAAAGAAGACTCTACCTAACAGTGAGTGCAGCATTTGGAAAGTGGAGTTAAGATGTTGCAGTACTCTGTGCCTATGAATGTAGGTAGCAGAAATACAAAAAGAAGGCAGAAAGACAGCATCTGCTCAAACCAAAAGATTTGCTAATACAGTGGTTGGTATACAAGAGGAATGAGTCCTCATCAGATACTAAACAATGAATAGGCAGGCTATTCTGGTGTATGGGGGTTTTCTGTAAGGCAGATCTCTAGGATGGACAGGATAGACAGAAGTCTAAGGAATCTGCCAGTGAGATGCCTGAATGTTATCCTGAGAGAATCGTTTCAAGCATCCCTCTAACACCAGCAAGATGAACCCAGAACACTGATGAGGATGCACAGTGTCAAATTTAGACAAGACAGTGTTCCAGCCTGATCACACTGTATTCTGTATCTTTTCCACTGTGCATTCCTCTACACCTTTGTTGCCCCTCTCTTGTCACTTTTTCTCATCTTCTACCTAATCATAAGACCAACTACTTCATATTGCAGGAATATGAGAGGAGAATATTGTTCCCCCACTCCGGGTCAGTTTGAGACCAGGACTAGTGGAGGCATAAGGCTTAACCAGAACAGCCAGATGACATCCCAGATTAGTCCCAAAGTATTGCTGTCACAGCCTATGCATGAGGCCAAAGCATCTGTCCATGCATGGTCGTCTTTTCACCCTATGTCCTTACTCACCCTATGTCCAACATAAAGTGTTACTTTTATTTTCTTGCTTCTTTTTGGTACCTATCTACATCAAAATCAGAAAAACTATCAACCATTAGCAACTCAGTCTGTAACAACAGAAGCCTGGGAACTTAAATTTTCCACACAGAAGTTCTGTCCAATAAAAACAGACTAACTAATATCCCGTCCTGAAAAAGGATTATTTTTTTCTTTTAATGTGGCTTTATATAAACACGGAGTTTAATGATATTTAATATTTTGGGCTTTTAAAATTATTTTTCTCATATGCTAATCAACAGCTTTAAAGTAATCCACATTTTTTTAGTGAGTCTGCCCAGAAATGAAGCTGGCAGATCTCTCTTCACTCACAACCCTGTTTATGTATATTGTATACAGTGACTGCCTTATTAACATCCTTGATTTGACTCTGGTTATTCCACTAAAGATAATGTAACATCTCCAAGTCTTGTGGAAGAACTTGAGTTCCTGAAACTGTAAAGTTCCTACCCTTACTTCTAGAATTTCAAGATCTCATATGATTTTAATGGAAATTTTGTACAGCTTTAAGACATTGAGTACCATTCTGAATCCAGAAGGAAAAGCTGGAAAGAAAAATGTTTTCTGTGACTCATTATAAACAAAATACATAAACTGATATCTCGACCCAGAGTATGGTATATTAAAAAATACCTCACCCACCAACCAACCAACCAACCAACTACAGATAATGCAAAAGGAATTACTAGAAAATAATTGCCTTTAAGTGATACCATTTATGTTATTATTAAAAATTCAAAGGTCACTTAAATTAGGTCTGCTCTTAGTAAAATTTTAAGGAACCAAACACAAAACTTTGAGAGAGGAAAGTCCATTTTTTTCAGCTAGGCATCTTTTCAGCTCCACAAGTAATTGTAAGATCTACAATTAAAATTTCCAGGTATATGAGGTTATATTGTAATACCTTGTACTGATTCTATTTCTCCTGGAAATTTGCATCTTTATTTCTAAGACAAACATGTACAACAATTTACCTGGATTCCCCAAAGTTCTCCAATATTTTTGATAAAGGCAGAAAAACTGGCTCCCTCAAAGAGACAATCCAAGGTATATTACCTTAACAGCCTGGTCTGTTTGCTAAGAGGAGTTCTGCTTCTTACCGAGGGCTTGCTTAAGAATGTTGCGTGCGAGTTTCATTATCATGATCGGTAGAGAAAACTGCTCTCCTCAGGATATTAGGCAAGAAACGGTAGGGGAAAAGGGAACTAAAATGTGTTCAGACCGTTTGGCTGCTGCCATCAGCAGTGCTCACCACGTGACATTTAAAGTATTGCATTTACCCTATATTGCAGGGTCCTGTGAAACTATATTGGTGCATACAAATTGGTGCATACAAAGCTTGAGTCTTTACCAAATAGTGGCTAATGAAATGCATGTGATAATTACAAGTGTAAAGATAAGAGTGGACTACCCTCTTGGGTGATCAAGTCTAGTCCCCTGCTACCATCAAGAATCACTGCATACATTCCCACTCATCAGATGTCAGCTAATGTGTTTGCTTGCTCCCACCTTTGCCAGGGGGATCTCAGGAAATTCTGCTGGCCAGTTTTTTAAGCTTTTGCTGTGTGGAGGGTTTTTTTTTAAAAAAAAAACTATGATCAAGCATTTCTTGTGCCCTTCTGCCTGTGAGTTCATTGCACAGATCAAAGATGTTGAAGGATGATATAGGGTAGGAAAACCGATATTGAGAAAATAAGCTTCACAAGAAATTCTAGACCTGTGTTTGTGCTGAAGGTAAACCCAAACCATGAAGGCAGAACCCTCTACTAAATACAGCACAGTGAAGCTGCTGAAGCTCTGCCCAGGGATGAGATTGCAGAAGCAAAATTGTGTGTCTTCCTTATTGTCTATCACTTCTCCTTCTGTCCAACTTTCTTAGTATTTTTTTGAAACATTTTTGGGTGTCAAAATAAAGCATTGGAAATGCCTGATACTTCCAGCTTAGTTTTACAAACACTTCTATCTTAGTTCATAAGCTTATTAGAGTGCTGGATGGAGCTTCTGTGAGTTAAAAACACTGCCACATAGTTTATATTTGCCATTAGCCAATGATTACGATTTTTTTTGTTTGTTACATAACACAAAGTTGGGTTTTTTTTAGAGGGACTAATGCAGTCCTCTATGCTATTCATTTTGCTAAACACTGTATTTTATTTATAAAATCACATTTATTTGTGAAAATATACAATCATCACTGACGATGAAGCATATACTATTAAGGCAGATGAGACTTCATGACTGTTCCTATTCTATTATATGGCCTTCATGACTGTTTTAAGGTGCTAACTGTAGCAATATAGTCATTTTGTGTGGGTAAACACCATTGCAAGTGTTTGCACACAGTATCAATGCTAGAGAAATCATGCAATGATCAAAGAATGAGCTTATCTTTGCAACTCTGAATGCTAGACAGTTCCTGTCATCTTCTCTTTCATCCAATACTCAGAAATAAATATATCACTAGGTGGTAGAATGCTGCTAAGAATATAAATGGCAACAAACACAATGAAAATAACTGTTTATGCTGTGAAATTGCTGCAAAATTTGCCCATCTGCGATGTCTACCATATGCTTCATTTTACACTTGGAGGTGCAACAGCTTCCTGGATCCTGTTTTCTCTACTTATTTCTATGAAGGATGTTTGTGAGTGATTTAGGGGAATTAGCTATTTTTAGGTGAAGAAAGAATCTGAAGGAATTAATATTTTAAGGAACAGGACTGACAAGCCTGAAAGCAACTTATAGATGTTTTGCCATTTTTATTTTTCACAAAAACAACAGCAGCAGCAGCAACAAAATCACAAAGTTATATTCAAGCAAGACAAGAATATAAATTATAATGCCTTCTCACATATAAGCATGCCATTCCAGACTCTGTGTAGACAACAAACAGCGTCTAAATCCAAGCATAGCAACGGTGTGTTATTGATCCCATGTGCGACTTTTATGACTGCAGCCTTCAGTGTTTTTAACAGAGCATTTATTCAACTTTCTGTTTCCGTGTACCTTTGGTAAAAGTGGCTGCCTAGGAATTAAATTTGTAAAAATCAGAGGAAAGAAAAAAGGGAGAAAAAGCCTCACTGAGTTTCTCTGCCATGGTAGTCCCATCTTTTCATGGTATATTTCATCTTCTGATGTCCTGTGGTCTGAAACGCTTTGAAAGATTGGGCACTCCCATCTGAACACCTCTGGCTTTCCAATTCAATGCTTACAAAGAATATAATTTTCTGGATATTGTTATTTCCGCAGCTGTGTCAGAACCATTGTTGGAGGTAGCATAAACTGAAGTGACATGGTACAAAATAAAAATATCTTTTTTTCTTTCCATGTTGTTTTCAACCTGCTTCATTTCACTGATCTTAGTCTATTACATTATCCCAAAACAAGAAAGGCAACATAACAGAAATAGTGGTGAGTGAGAGTGGGAGAAGAAAAAGACAAATGATTGGCAGAGGCAGGTAATCCTTAAACAATATGTATATAGAAAAGTACATAGGAAAGCACCTTTGGACAAATGCATTAATAGTAATGCAACTTTGACAATCTCCTTCCTAAGTTAGAATAGTGTTGGTCTGTTAGTCTTTAATACATAGCACACGCAAATATGTGGAGTGGTCAGCAAGATAAAGTCAATGTTAGCACAATTTTTCCCCTGAACTGCTCTTCCTGACTCCTTCTCTTATGGGGCTTTTGCCTCCTAGTGGCAGACTAGGAGCAGCAGCAGAAATTACATATTTCTCCATTGATAATCTCTTTGTACATACTTGTAATGAGAGAGTATAATTCTACCTGGCTTCATGCTGCTCCTGGGGGGATAACATTTCAAGTATGTGAGCCTCGTCAGAGGGCAAGGCAGAGTTATCCGTCCTGCTTAGCAATGCTATGCCACTCCCCCAAGTCAGGAGTTCTGAGGAAAAGTGCCACCACGCTGCCATGCTGATCCTGTTACAGCATCACTTTGGAAAGTACCTGATTTTCAGTTAAAATCCGATATTCCTGAACACTAGCAGGAGCTTCTGCCTGCAATTTCTACAGCATGTTATGAGAAGGAACGCTTCTTGTAGTGCCAGTTTATTTTATCTTTGTGGCTGCAGACAGGGCTAGACTTCCTGAAAAATATTCTGCTACATTTCCATTGGGTTGCCATTTGAAGGTGGTTTTAATATTTCTGACAGAAGTTTGATGTGGTTATGAGTGAATTTGCAGCATTTTCTTGTGTCTACATGCACTGTCATGCTTACAGGAACAACTGGGCTTTCCAGATACTGTTTGTGGACAGTTGACACTCAGGATTCCCCGAAAGCTCTTCCAAGTCAATGCTGTGGCTCTTTTAAATTGTCATAATTCAATTGCTATAATCTTATAACAATAATTGACCATTATTACTCCATTTATATTTGACTGAATAAAGAGTGTGGGTGCAGAAATCTGTTTTCACTATTTATAGTTTTCTATACTAGAGAAAGGTAGAATTGGCAAATTCAAGAAAAGTCAAATGACGCTGTCAGTCTCCTTACCCTGACTATGCTTTGTGAAGGATGTATTTCTGTGATGAAGGGAAGTCCAGTGTATTCCAGAGCATCATAGTCAGGTGCATGTTAAACTCCTGATTTTCTGCTTGGATGTAAACACTGTAATAAATCACTCCTTCCAGAGTACGGTCTTTCCCATGGACATCTAAAGCTCATGTAAACCACCTGCTGTACAAAACAATCTGTTGGTTCAAATCTTGTTATTCTTCTTTAAATACAAAGCTTGTATTCGGGTATTAACTGTCATATTCCACCAAATTATTCATCTTCACTGCCCTGCACTTCCACCTCTATGCTCTGTCCTTGGGTTGTCCCTCAATGCCCCCACCATATCACAGTCTCTTCCCTGCCCCTTTTGCTGCAAAGCTCACTCACACAGGAGGCTCAGGTTAAGTGCCTTTTGAATTAGGCTTTTTTGCCCTTCAAGCTATGTGGTTTTTGCTGATTTGGTGCTCCTGGGTTCTGTCTGCGTGTGTTCAGCAACAGGACTTTATTGGGAATTGAAAGCAGTGCAGCAGCAGAAAATGCCCCACACAGACCAAATGGGAACACCAGGCCTTTGCTAAACCCTCCAACAGGCACCAGAAAATCCTCTTGAAATGCAGAGTTCACCATGGCGGTGAAGAGCCCTGATGCATACACACAGCCCCATGAAGCGCAGGCTGGGATGATTAACAGAGCTTGCCACATCCCCTCACATCCCACCACTCATGCTTCATAGAGAACTACCCACTGCTGATCAGCAGTGGTAGCTTGATTAGGTAATTTAGTGAGCTACGTTGCAGGTGATGTGCATGTAGAGGTGATGGCTGAGTTTGCAGCAACCAACACCTGGCCTGAGGCAGGGGGGATGTGGGGAGGACCTGGTAGCCATCTTGGTAAGGCAGGCAGGCAGGCAGGCAGGCAGGCAGGCAAGCAAATAAATAAGTAACCAAGTAATCAAGTAAGGACTCTGGCAAGCAAGTGGTTTGTCTGGCTGGGAAGTTGCTAACAGCTGTACATGAGGGGAGGTCTGTAGAGATTAGGGTGAGAAGGAGGATGGAGCATTGCAGGTCTAACGGCAGCTGGGCAGGAGCAGTTTGTATGGGGAAAGGAGCTCTGGCAGCTGGAGAGCATGGACAGCTTTTCGCCTGCCCTCTGACATTGCGCTCCCTCAGCCCCTCTCCCCTGTGTGTCTCAGCAGTGACCGTGCCTGTGCCCTGCCTTCCCCTGCCATCAGCTCATGGGGCCCTGACGAGCTCAGCCTGTCGTGGAGGGACCCAGGCCTGGCTGGAGCCAGCACAAGCCTGAGTGTGTTGGTGGCCGCCTTAGCAACTGCTGTCAGTCCTGGCACCCAGGAAGAGAGGAGAGGGAGCCTGCATTGGGGGAAGGGGAGATTGGATGGGAAGAGAGGGAGGAAACAACTTTCTCAAGGAAGAAGTCACTTCAGTTTCCTCCCCATATACCCTTATGTAAGTGGTTGGGCAGGGGATTATCCACTGGCCTGGCTTCCCCCTCGGCATCCCCCACAGCTGCTGATAGGAGAAGGAAGAGGAAGTGGAAAAGCAAGAGGAACAGGCAGTTTTAACAAAACATCCCTGACTTCCCTTTCTCCTCAACAGGTCCTTCTCTGCCTCTGCCTGGGAGGCAAAAAAAATGTGCAAGAACCTGTAATACCTCACCAGAAGTTGTGCAAACCTTGTGTGAGGGAGAGAGGCATCTCTCTGGACACCCCATGCTTTCGCACTCAACAACTTCCTTTCTTGCCCTCTCATGTGTTAAACCCCCATCAGCTCTTCAAGTCTCATCTGCTTTTAGTGCAAAGAAGCAAAACAGAAACCCATGTTTCCTAAAAAGCATCCCAGCTCCAGACAAGGTCCTGTTCTCACTGTTTGCTCTTCTGCACATCCTCTGTGCCAGTTTACAGAGGACTTGCAGCTGATGTCTGTGTCACTTCAGTATCAGCTAGCTCACTTACCATGAGCTTTCTCTGGGAAGTGGGTAGCAAAGGGCCTTTACCCTTCAAAATGTACTTTTTAAACCTTGAAGAAGAGGTTTCAGGTAAGAGCAATTTAGGCTCTAAATATTGTGTGATTTCTTACCGACATTCCTTCAGACTTCTTCTTTTAAGAAGGGGAAGGTCAGATCTACATTTGGTAGCTGTTGCCCAAATCAAATCAGAGGTGGTCAGCCTGTTTTTGCTTTAACAAGATGTTTACTTTAAAAAAATAATAAATTCAAAAACAGATTTCCATGGTCAATTTTAGTAAGTCAAGCAATCCCTGATAAGACATGCAGTTGACCTCTTTATGTGCTCTCAAGAAAGTATCTGTTAGAAGTAGTGCCAAATTTGAAAACATCTGAACCAGAGAAAATGAAGGCTTAAGTTAAAATCTTACTTGACATGAATCTTTCACCATTCTGCCTCTGCACCCTTTCACAGTGCTTCTGTGATAATTGGTATTATTTAGTATAACTGCAGCTAATAATTTTAGAGTCTTTTCTCATGATCTCAAACTTTAACTTTTTAGTTACCATATATGCTGTATTACAAGTAATTTTATATTCTGAAACCTAAAGGGGGAAAGGCCAAGTTAACTAAAAAAATGAATCAGTGCTTTACACTTTAACCTCATTTGTATGGTAGAAATTTTATCTATGTTGCAATGAAACCTTATTGGCTTATTTTGTCAAGCCAGTTTTCCCAGACAGTCATACAGCTAAAGAGTGTGTATTTTTATCTGTGTATCATTAACAGGTTTCAGAAAATAGATGATTACTTTCTCATGCAAGTCCTGTTGACTCACTGAAGAGCTGGATAAGAAAAGTCTTTTCTTTCCAGGCTGGAACTCCTTTTCTTCTGATCTTGTTCCAGGAATAACATAAGAAGTGTCAAAGAGGGAGGTATACTGTAGAGCTCACTAAAGGCCATGTTGTTCACTTGAGTGAGACATAATCTAACACTGATCTCTGATATCATTCTGTAGGTTTTTTTTGTTTTGTTTTTTTTTTTTTTTTTTTAAATAATGTAGTACTTTGCACTGGGGAGTATTTACAAAAAAATCTCTATTACATCCCCCTTCTTTTAATGGCAAACTTCTCAACAGATGAGAAATGCACACAACAGGAACTAATTTTAGCAAGGCTTCACAATTTCAAGTACAGTTAAGCCATCATCAGATATTTTTGTCTATCTCTTACGAGGTTTTTTCAGTTTCTTGTCCTTTGCATTGAGAAATTTCTTGAAAAATGTTGCTGATTCTAATAGATCCAACTAATTTGCAAAGACCAGGAAGGGAAAAGCACTTTAATGGATTTTGTCCTTTAGTAGCATGTAAGGACCTCTCTATATCTGCACTCAGAGTTCATAAGCAGTGCAAACCCATACAGAGCAGCTGATGAAAAGTAATGTGTACTATTAGCAGTTTGTGACCTACTTCAAAATGAGATGTAGCACTAAGACTTGGAGCAGATGATCTTTTGAGGTCCCTTGCAACCTGGGCTGTTCTATCTTCTGTGATGGCAGTGACTATCAGTTTTTCTTGCAGTTGGTTCTGTGGAAAAGCTACCTGCTCCCCACCCGAACTGCAGTATAAAGTGCCTCCATGCAAGTAATTAGCATGCTCATAACATGGCTGAGGAGAACCTTCACAGAGGCAGTTACTGTCCGTCAGCTGATGAGCTATAACTTGCTGGACTGCAGCTGAACCAGCAGCACCCTGTTTCCCAGTCTGTTCCATGAATTCAGTTAGTGCAGAGACTCTGAGCATTGGCTTGAGTGTGCAGGATCAGGGCCAAAGCAGAGTGAAAGAGGACTCTGACAGTTGGGATTCTTTTTTGTAGAGCTGAAGCTGTGTTGTAAGGAGGTAGGGAACACATTGGGATTCCAGTTTGTGTGTAGTTTCAGGTAGAAGGATGAGGGTGTAGAATATGTGTCTCGGTTGTGGAAGGGAAGATCTAAGATAGAAAAGTGGGGGAAGACGAGAACACGTTTCATGCCCAGGTACTGCCATTGTGTAAACAGAGTTTAGGAATCTCCTGTGTAGGCCTGGCATTCCTGCTGCAGACCAGTTCTACTTATTTATGTATTCATCTGTTTGCCACACATCCTACGCACTGTTTTTGTGACTTCTGCTGTAAATCAACAGTTTAACCACATCAATGGAAAATTCACAATAGAAAAAATGAGCCTATGCTGTCACGGTGTTCAGTCACCCTGACTAGTTGTACTTTCTGAGAAAGTAATATGTCCTCAGTGTTGATGTGGGGCATGAGGCACCTAACAATTACACTTTAAACGGTTTCCCTGAAAGGCTAGAAGCCTGTCTAATGGCCTCTACTATTTTTCACTGCAGTTTGTAAAGGTACCTCACCCACCTCACCTCAGATTTGCTGCTGTGGAAATTGAAAACTGTTCTATATCACATGCCACTGAAAAAGTACAGATTAAAAATATTCAAGGAAAGGAAAGAAAATGAGATAAAAGAAAAGGGATTGGGGCGTAGTAGGAGAAGTGCTTTTCAATCCAGAACATTTCACTGGTTGAAGTTACAGGACACAGCATTTGTACCTGCAATACACTGAAACAGGATTAGAGTAACTGCATGAGAGGAATGCTTGGGTGAGGTGTCCCTGAACTACTGCTGCAGTGAAGGAGAAGGAAGGCAGGAACACATACTGCGAACATAGCTTCAGCACAGCTTGGTTAGAGAGGAACAAGAAAAATACAAACATTGAGTAATTTCTGTATTACACATCAGCAGAATCCTTCTGCCTATCTCCCAGCCAGTACCATACTGCATGGTCTCCTACAGGAGCGTTTTGTTCTTGTTTATACTTTTCTTGCTGGACCATCTGACCAGCTGCAGAATTGATCGGACCTCAGAAGTGCTTTCATGTAAGCAATCTCACATTCTCTAGTGTGAATTTTCTCATGTGAGCAACACATTTTCAACCATTGTCAGACATGAAATCAGACATCTGGATAAATATTCAATCCAGAATGTTAAAGGTTAATTAAAAATAAATACAGCACTTTTTTTCTTGGTTTACTACAATTCCTTACATTAGTAACAAAGACAGTGATGTGGCCTAAATAACAACAAAGAGAATGCTCTCACAACATAAACATTTCAAAACACAAAATAACTTCAGGAATGTTCCCATGGGAGTTTTAATCAAAGACAATAAAGTTAAAAAATTAAAACCCAGTTTAATCCAAACTTCTTTAAAAGAATGATTCAGCAAAAATATTCCTAAGCCCTTCTGACTAGGATTTATGTAATGCCTACCATTCTTTCTATGGCCAGACCCTTTGGATTTTTAGAAAAGTTTATTTTGACTGTCAATGCTTTTTGATCCCTGATCCTTAGCAGGTGATAGCAGGGTGGTCACAAAACCTGCTGTCTTTAAAGTGACTGGTTAACCTGTGATATAAGCTCATAAACAAAGGAAATGGAAAGTTAAGTTAAATAAGAACGCCTCTGACAACTGCAGCAGAAAAACAGGATCATTCTTCCATCTGCTGAGAATCCTTAGTCAGAAAGTGTACACAAACACTTGTTGGTAGACTAAGAGTTTCTTCTTTCAACAAGAATGCTTCTTCCTTCCTGCCCTTCTTTCCTGTCTTTTTCTGAGACCCCCCCTCTCTTCTGCTAACCTCACTTTTCACCTTTTTATCCCATACTTGAAATATGCTACAGTGGAAACCTGAGAGGTAAGCAGGCCATATGTCCCCTCATCCATCATACACCTGCCCTGCAACCACATGGATCTCACCCTTCAGCTATTGAGCAGAAAGGAACCCTAATTCATGCAGCTCTTTCTCTGTGCAGTTACTGCATGTGTATTTTCTCGTGGTGTCCTTCTTGGATGCTTGCACGACAGTGACCTCTTAAGGGAAGAGCCACTCCCATTACAGTCATCACAGTGTAATTTTTGTAGGAAGGGACATCTGGAACTTATTTTGTCCACTTGCCTGCTCAGAGCATGGCCAACGTCTCCAAATTGTTCAGAGTATTCTTCAGTTGAGTTTTGACTATATGCAAGGATGGAGAATCTGCAGCCCCTCTAGGCTGTCCCAGTATTTGATTTCCCTCACTGTTAAAAATAAATCAAACCCAAACCAAACTGATTGAGATACTATTTTTTTTTTTTTAAATCTTGTTTTCAATGCCTCTCTGTGCATCTCTGAGATGAGTCTGACACCCTCCTATAACAGATTTGAAGAAAGCAATAAGGTCTCTGCTTTGCCTTCTTAATGCCAGGCTGAACAGGCCCGGTTCTCTCAGCTTCTTGTCTGTCCTCTGCCCTAACCCCCTGATCACCTGCTGTCAGCACAATGAATTGGGCTATGTCTGCTCAGTGCCTGCCTGCTGCCTTGTCTCAGAGACAGAGAAGTTATGGCTGCTTTCTTAGCTTTAATCATGAAAATTTAGTTGCTTACCAAGTCAGTTATTGCAGACACTTGAATCTGCTGTTTACGGAGTATGACTGAATGGGAATTTTAGCAGGATCCCTTTCAGTTTTGCTGTTTCCTCACAGAGACTACAGGTCATGGCAGGTAAGAGGGCAGTATTTACCAGCCCTTCTGCTCCATGGGCTAAAGTATAAGGGGAAAATCAAATCTTGCATTTTGCTGTTGTGCAGGATCACACTGCTAAATTTGTTGCTGAGCACTGGTTAGATTGAAAGGTAAGGCCAGCCTGCTGGGCATCCATTAAATGATGAGCCGTTGGGCAGATCATCTATTGCACAGGATACTTTTATTGTGGAGGGTAGAACAGCTACTGACGGTGGTGGGGAGAAGAGCAGCAGAAAGCAGAAATGCACCAGTAGTCAGCTAAAGGAGGTCCATATATGACTGTTCATTCTTGTGGGCTAGTGCATAAATTTGAGTTCTAGCTACTGCTCTTAGAGGCTGAGGAAAAGAGATTTGATTAAAAGCTTGTATTATGTAAGGAAAACATTCAGATCAATGGAAACCTAGTGGTGGAATAATGAATGAATTAGAGACTGAGGTCCAAAAAAGGCTAAAGTAGACCATTGGGAGATAAAATAAAGGGCCTGTAAACACTTCACGAGAGAAAAGGGATTGCCTAAAGGATTTGGGAAATAGTTAAAAAACATACTAAGAGATGGAGCAGATCAATGCTTGTGGCTAAATTGTTGTTTTGAGAGGCTTTGTACAGGAGAAATAAGTGAGAGCCTGCAGACATGTTTTCCAAACATTTTTCTTCTTCAAAGAGAATAATAAAACTGATCTCCCTATGACTCATCTTCAGAATCAACATGCAGATGCCCTAAGAGATTTAAAGAAGGGTCATGGTATTGTAGAGGTTGTGACACTTCTTCAAAACTTTGTTATACAAGTGACTAATGGGAAGAAAAGCTGTTAGTGATATATCAGCAGAAGTGAAAGAAACACCCAGCCATAGCTGCAAATCCAAGCTGCACAGTATCTTCTGATCCACATTTCATTCTCTGAAAATGTAAGGTCCCAAAACAGTTAAAAAAAATATTTTGCCAATATTTATGGATTTAATTTGGCAAATTCCTTATGTGCACCATTTTTAAGCACCATTTTTAAGCACGTATAATAAATTGTTCTCATGAATTTTCTATACCTTTCAGTGATGATATTACAAATTGGGGCCATTGTTCACAACTTGAGTGCAAGAACACGGGTGCGGTTTTCTCTTTATACATTTCTGTGTAATTTGTCTATTCTTAATTTTCTGTGTATTCCAACTTTTGCATTCAGGGATGCTGAGGAAAGCGGATGCTATTTTTGTTCATTTCAGATTTTTCCTGTTAAGAGTCCTGAGCTCTGATGGAGAATCACTTCTATTCTTTTTAAGTTTGTTGGATTCTTTTAATTAGAATACAAACCAATATGAATGTTCTCTTTGTATGGAAAAATAGCTAGAAAAGATTACTGAAATGAACGCACAAATTATGTCAGGTTTTTAATCCAAGACTGTTGATTCAGGTATAGATGATTTACTGATAAATATTAAAACTTTGCATTTAAAACAAAAAATTAAAAAAGTGCACCTTTAGATATCCTTGTGTCTTAAACTATCAAGAGACATTTGCAATATACATAAATAAGACAGATCTGGAATAAATTACTACAAAAAGCTCTCATAACAAATACTCAAATGAGAGTTTGTTTTCAAAAGAAGGGTACGGGGGCAAACGTCACTAATTCCCATCTTTGAGTGTGACTGTAGAGAAAGGCTGTATCTTTAATAAATGGTGACCAAACACAGTTTCAAGGAAAGGAATCAAGGTGTGGAAGCTTTTTCTTGAAAGCTAAGTGTTTTGGATTTTCTTTTTCAATTCCTTCAAACACTTTTGGTGCTTTTAAAAGAGCAGATAGCTAAGCAACACTGGAGAAAGGGAGCTGGGACCCCTGCATTAACTTGTGTAACATGCTGACAAATAAAATCCAACATTTTTCATGTTATAGTTCAGGCAGCAAAGAAAAAGATTGGGCTGATTTTGTATCTTAGAGTGAAATAAATAAACATGGTATATTCTGTATCAGCTTCACATTTACATTTGTTTATGAATGTGATTTATCTTTCTCTAATTTACATACCTAATGCCTCTTCTTATCTTACCTTTTATTTTTTTCACCCCTCAGGAACATGAAAAACCCTAAGGGATGAAGGCTGTATGTTCCTTAATAATATCATGGGGCTCTTAGGTTGACAGCAAGACACTGTAGGATAACTAGGATGCCAGAGCCTGGGATGCTCTGAGTGCTGTTTGGCCCTCTGTGCCAATCTAGAAGCATCACAGGGCATTATGTATGCATAGAGCATAGCTGTCATTGAGTACTATAGACAACGCATTACTGTTCTACTGCTTGACTAGCTTTACCATTACAATATTTTCCTTGCTCTCTTATATAGTGAGCAGGAAAGTATTTTTGGATTTTGTTGAGACAGATGCTCATTTTTAATGTTTTTGAAAGTAGCCTAAAGATCAGGAAAAAAGATTCTCAGTATGTCTCTACTTCTTATGCTCCACTTGGGCTTGACAGACAGAAAATTGTGCCTGACTCACAATGAAAGTAGTATCCTGAACATTTTATTATTCTTAGCTCTGTGAGTTGTATTTTGCACAAATCAACTTCAAAATTGGCTGTATTCCCTGTTATGCAAGACACCTGAACCTGCTGGTCTTCTGTGTCTATCTGAAGTCCAATGATCTCAGTTATCTTTGCAGGAAGATAGAGGTCCCTTCACATAGGGTTCCATGTGGCACTGGTACTTCTGAGTGTGGCTAGTGCTTCAGACTGTCATACAATCAGCTATCATCTACTATCATGTGTTCCTGTACAGAATCAGTAGGACTCCATTGAGACAGAAAAGTTGCCTGTAAAATATTGCACTGAAAGACAAGGACCTTTTTTTTTTTTTTTTTTTTTTTTTTAATCTGTTGAAACTAAAGATCTTAAGATGTATGGTGAAGGCCTTATATCCCTCATATCCGTGTTTTTGCTCATTCTGGAGGAGAATTAGAGGCATCCCTGTGCTTGGAGAAATAGAGTCTTTTTAAAAATGGTCAGCTGCTCTTTCATTTACTTGTACATAGTTTTCAAAAATCACAGTCCAAGGTGGGTGAAACCCACAGCTCTCCTGAGAGTTCCCTAACACCAGAACAAAGATGATTAATGATTGATGGTAGAACTTTCCATCTCTGTTTTGATGGTAATTCACTTTGCGTGAAAGATGTGAGGATTCTTCACTTCAGAGAAGGGTAAAGCATCTCTCTCTAGCCTAATAATTACAGCACTCACTCAGATGTGAGTAGACCTAGTTTCAATGCACTGAACCAAACTCTGCATAGTTTTTTTTTATGACAGGACTGGAGGTACCTCTTTCCAACTTATCTGCTTTGGTCACTTAACCATTGAACCATTGGTATGAAGATAGTGCAGCAAATGGGCCTGCTAAATCTGATGAGATGAAGAAAATTACCTAATTTGTGAACCTGATGGAATGAGGCAGAAGTCCTCTTAAATGGGGAACGGCATACTGATGGAATGCTACAATTTTAAAATATAGTTAGGAACATTGCAGAATATGGGCTTTACTAGACACTGCATTCTTAAACACATAGTTTTATGCTTCTCCTCATGGAGGTGTCCAAACTATTGGCTGTCTGTCTTATAAAGGATTTTTTTTTCAGTCTAGGCCCTCCCTACAATACAAGGGGAAAGACAAAGAGAGATTTTTAGAAACTAACATCTCTTCTGGGCCATCTAACTTGGGCAAGTGAGTTAGCACTGGAAAGTTTATTAGAAAAAACAAGTTCAACAGACTGAAGGCTGATGTGCTATTCCACACTGTGCTAGATGTAGAAATCTCTCCTCTTTAGAGGAATTTCTCCATTCCTCATGTTTCATGAAGATGTTGACCCAAGTCCTTAACAATGTTCTATCTCCAGTTTATGGAGATTTTGATCTGGGATAACTCCTTGGGTACCTCTGAATAGCTTTGCGTCATGCAGCGTGGACATCCCCTTAAGGCATGAGGAGTTAGGTGGTAGATGAGTATCAACTTTGAAAATTCTTTCTAAATGATGGAGATAGGTGCTTAAATGATGGGTTTAGATGCTGAAGGAGGCACCTTTCAGGATTAGATTAACAGTCTTGGTTAGCAAGAGAAACACTCAGAATGATACTAGTTAAATAGTAGACAAAAATATCACACTAGGCAATCTTAGTCAACATATCAAGAAGCAAACATCCCTAGCTCTGAGATAACCCTATATATATTTCTCACTCCTCTCTGTCACTTTATATACATGAATCCTGTCTAAGGATAGTGCCTTATTCCACCTTTGGTGGTGGATACTTAGGCCCTCTGCTTCAAAAGAACAACTCAGGGAGAACTTCCTTCATTAAAGTACAGATGGAATAGGGGTGTGAGTCACTTCCTAGGTATATGGATTTCAGTGTCAGCCTCCAGAATTGCTCTGTAATGTGCAATTTGTGAATAGGAAGAAGGTTTTTCTGACCATTGAAGTAAGCCACTTCATTGTAGTAGGCCATGTTTTTGTGCAGCAAAATTTGGTCCCAATGGATTAAAGCACTTTGACTGTCCTGGAAGAATACAAAACCCTTTCCAGGATGAATGCTACAGAAGTATGGCACTGAGCCCTGAACGAGTTAGTTCCGGTCAAGTTATGGTACAGTAGCTGTTCTCCAGGAATTGCCTGTGTGGAGACTTTCTTTCTGTAGTCACATAAAGTGAATGACAGTCTGCCACAATGTAAACGCACAGTTAATAACACTGATAAGGCAACGTGGATGCCTTCCAAACTGAGTTACCTGGAAAATGTTCTGCACCCCACTTTTAAACTGCTGTTCTAGCTCCATCTGGATATTATGATTAAATAGATCCCAGTAGTCCTCTCTGCCTTTCTGGATTTTCTTTAAGTTCTTTTATTTTATTTTTTCTTTTAATTTCCTTTCTTTTTTATTTATTTTATTTTTATTTTTAAAACAAATAGTAGATTCAAATAGATCAACCAGATTCCTTGGCTGACCATATCTGCATCAGAAGATTTATCTGAAATCTCATGTCTCAAAAGTTCTTCTGCTTTTTACAGTATATCTGAGAATTATCAGTATCACTGCAAGTAGGTAGACATGTTAAGGATTATTTCTCTAGGTCAGAAATCAACATATCTTGGCTTGAAGTCAAAGGAAAATGCCACCTCTTTTTCTTTATGTTCATCAGCTTCGATCTCACATGAAGCTACACCAGCCAGCAGCTATTATTGTGGTTCTAGTATTTTTTCATCTGATATGTCTAAGTGCTTGTTTTAAACTTGGTTCCATTGTGATGGAAATGAAATAGTGAATTCTATGTTTTGGTGCTCATTTGGATCTCAGGATTCTGCAGATCTAGCTCTGCTCCTTCTATCTCTTCTTGTATGCACTAAAATCAGAGCCAGCCTCAGCCAGATTATGCCAAATCTCATCTTCAAAAGGTTAATTGGCTGGTTTTTTATAGGAATAAATTTGTCTTCTCAACCACTCTGACCTCTGTCTACTGTAAAACTGCCAGAAAACAAACTTTCCTACACTACTCTTCATTCTACCTTCTTCTGTTGCTTGTTTTGTTCTCCTCCTGACTTTTTTCCTGTCTTCTCTATTGCTATAATATTAATTTCCACCCAAGCAGCATCAAAGCAGAGACCAAAGAATGTGATTTGCTTCCTTGGTGAGGCTTCTGGGTTGCCTGTGATGCAAAGATGAAAGCACTCCTTTCCTATAGTGCTATATAACATTGTCAAGGAAATATAGTAAATGTATGAATTCATGGTTTGCATTACTTTGAACTGTCATTCATATTCAGATTCAGAGAAAACAACCCGGAGCTTTGAAAAGATTTAAACAAAAAAGTGGAACTGTTAATTGTTGCTTATTTTCAAATTGCATTTGGCAACAGCAAAAGTCCTGTGTTCAACATATTTGCATATTTGCATGCTGTTTCTAAACAAACCCTTTTGTGAAAGCAGCTAGACATTTGAATCATGCCAGAAGAGTAACTGTGTGTTTGCCTTGCAAATTTTAATGTAGGGTTTTGCAAATACAAAGGTTCCATGTATATTTGGGCTCCCGAATGACTAGCTCAAGTTAAAGAGTGTCTGCAGCAACCAGAAATCAGCTGGCAACAGCACAGTGAGGTATTAGTTTGACAGTACTGTTGGCCTGTTCAGATCTCATTTATCCATAAATCCAGGGTAAGTCAGATGGCTTGAATTGAATTATCAATGTAAACAAATATAGTATTTTGGACCTTAGTACTTGATTCTACACAGCAACATTACAACAGAAATAAACAAAATAAGAAATACCTGTTTTATATTTTAAATATTAAAAATATTGCTTATGTAAACACTTTGAGGCCATTACTTCAGATTCAGGAAGAACAGTCACTGTGTAAAACAGAGACAAACCCAACCAAAACCCTCTAAACTTTGTGAAGCATTGTTAAATTTGAACTGCATTTTGCGTTCAATCCTATTCCACATTGCCATTTTTGAAGTGCTACTTGCAATGGGCAAACCTAGACCTTTTTCTCCATGAAGATACTGAATTTTATAGCTTGGGTTTCTTTCCAAGTTTCATGAGATACATTTTTTCTTTTGAATCAAGTGATAGCTTCAAATAAAGAACACCTCTTTATTAATTCTACCTTCAGGGAAAGATTGCTTTATTTGAGCATAGGTACCATGATAAAAGTATGCAAGCTACTCCAGGAGTTTTAAAGTATTTGCCAGAGCAAACATGGCCTGAAAAGCTATTCAGACTTCACAGTTTTCAACATTTATCTGTAAAATAACTTCTTTTTAAATTATTGATTTGGTTTATTAATACTTATAAAAACCAGATGCATATGTAGAGTTTGAAATTTTAAAGAAACTCTATTTTTAAGGAAATAAATCCTGCAGATTAGTAAAAAGACTTTCCAACTGAGGAGGTCTTCTGTACTGAACATTTACACATAAAAGCATAAATCTTGAGTGTGGTGTCCACCCGTCGTCCATCCGTCCGTCCCCCGTTCCCCCCCTCCTTTTTT
>NW_020799142.1:22172260-22226564 GCF_003259725.1 Athene cunicularia
TTTTTTTTTTTTTTTTTTTTCTTGTCAGTTACAAAGCACGTCTGAATCAAAATAAGATAGTACAATTCCTTTCTGGAAATCTAATTGAGGCTTGACCCATTCCTATTTCTTGCTTGGTGTCACACTGACACTTGACTGTGGATTTCCTCTAGATACACAAAATAATTTGTCAATTTAGCCTTGATAAAAGCTGTTTTCTCTTCCTTAATTTTGAATGCCAGAATCAGGAAGGCATATACAAAGCAGTTCACATGATGAAGGAGCTAAAACTGAAAACTAAAAAGTTTCTGCATGCCTTCAAAAGCAGGAAGTCAGCTGCAAGAAACTGAATTGAAAACCATTAGAAATATGCTTAAAGTTTTACAGTCACATCCACTGCAGTTTTAGAACTAAATCTTAAGCATCCATGTAATAAAAAGTAAATGAATAGAGCTCTGTACTTACCATAGTTCCTTGCTTTCTGTCTCCACAAGTCTGCTAAAGAGTATGTACTGTACTAGAGAGAGTCAAAAATGTTCTTTGTCCTTCACTGTGCACTTCCTTTTTTGAAAGTGTATGTGGTCTATCCAGCCTTCACAGGAAAAGATATCAGCAAAATCCTTGGTTTGCATATTATCAGAGACCTAACAGAATTTTTAACAGCATTTGTTTAGGATAAACTGTATCACCATGAAGGACAAATGACAGTGAAAGAGTGTTAATTATTTTTATGACCTCCAAGATAGTAATGAGAAACAGGTCTATACTGATGAGAAAATGATATAGTTATGTATTCAGTAATCTTTGACTGAATTAAAAAGGCAAATATATTTTGGTTTGTCTTTTATACTTGAGGTTCCTGAACTTTTGTGCATTCAGGCTTCACTACCAACTCTGTGCATGTGTCCTTGTGGCTCAGATTTCCATGGATGTTTAAAATCTGAAATAACTTTCTTCCTCTAATAAGCTGAACTACATGTCTGGCAATTAACCTTTGACTATTCAGCTATTCATAGCCGGTATTATCAGAAAAATTGGGTTGTCCTGGTCTGACAGGATATTAAAGTTCTGAACTGCTGCAGTATTCCTATGCACCAAAATTAAAGGAAGAAAGGGCATATGGCCATAAACCTCACTGAGCTGGATCTAGCAATAAAAGCTGAAACAGAGTGCTTAATGAAAAGAAATGAAGGAAGGAAAGAGTGAAGTACATGCTAAATGCAGGGAGGTCCTGCAGGGTGATGTCTGATTACTAAATAAAAAAATCAGCTGAGTTTTCAATAAGAAAGCTTCTTTGTCTGAAAGTGTGGAACAAGTTAAAATGATAGTAAAGTAACAGAAAATAACATATCTGTGTCACAAGCAAGATTTAAACTTCATCCTGTGATGAAATCAGGATTTCCTCATAATCTCAGCACTAGAGCACTGAAAGGCTTGCTGCATTGCTCTAAGTTCCAAATCACTAGTTTTCAATTAAACTCTTAATACAATATATTGATATTATCTCTTATACAGGTAATAGCAAATACCTCTACAGGTACCTATAGTGGCAATTAGCAAACATATTACCTCTTTTCTAAGAAGTGGAAAATTACTAGGACAGCTACAGGTTTATTTACTTAAGCACAACATTATGCAACTCCAAGAACAAATTTGAAAAAAACTTTTTGAAAGAGAAAATATTAGGTATATTTAGTTACATTTAACGTAGGTTTTATTAAAGATGGATTACATCTGAATAGCTTAATATCTGTTTTACAAAGTTTAACAGGCACTTTAGGTAAAGGTAATACAATTACTTTGAATTATCTAGATTTAAGCAGAGTATTTCATATAATGGCCTTCATTAAATTTTAAGTGATGAGAATCGGGAGAGGATGTGACCTGTCAGAAAGACTGAAAGGTAGATAAGGAACTAGGTAAACTAACATCTGTTTAGAAGTGGAAGGGGTATTTCTGAGTTTAACTGGGATTACTAGAAGTGTTCTGCAGGCATGGGTCATGGGACTGATCCTGCTCATTACCTGGGTCAGGAGTCTGGTTCAAGAGCTGGGCGTATATCAATGTTATCTGGAGATGTACTAAACTGAATAGTTCTACTAATGCTGGGGAGACTCAGGTCATTGCACAGGAAGAATGAGAAGGCTTTGTGTATTGGAGTGACAGAAGTCAGCCAAAGTTTAATGATAAAGTCATATACCTAGGGCTAAGAACATGAATTTTTGCTTTGAGCCAGGGAGACAGTAAGTATGAATCACTAGATGACATGCAGATGTGAAAAATGCATGTGATTCAAGTGCACAGCAGGCAAATGATTTCTGAGATGCAGGAAAAGAATTTGTGCAGAGCACCAATAAGAACACATTTAGAGATCTGTGTGTAGGTATAGTCAACTATGTTGAATGACCATGAATTTAAATTGACACTGGTACAGGTGAACTCTTCTAGTATGAGTAGGACTTCTTGACTTCTGAAAGGACACTGAAAGTGCTTGCTTCTACTCAGAAAGTAGAGATGAAAAAAGCTATGACAAGGTACATAAGTACCAATGAAGAATGATTATTTATACTAAAAAATAAAGGATTGAAATCAAATGGGTATAAATAGGCTGTGAGTACATCTGAAATGGGAATTAGACAAAATTTTGTATTAATTTATATTCATTCATATTCAGTAAAGATCTTCCAAAGAGGATAGAGGACAATGGAGATTAGTAAGGCTTCCCTACATGAGCAGTTTATGAAAGAGACAATGACAGGACAAGGAGGATTCTGATGTTAGAAAAACCCCTGTTTGTCGGATGGAGGATACTAACTGTAACGAAAGATGCTTGGTCAGCATGTCTGGTCACGCTGAGGGTTAAATCTCAGAATATGGTAGGTTTCCTTTGGCCTGTCCTCTTTTTATTTTTATTTTTTTTAAGTTTGCATGTGCAACTCTTGAGAAATTGTTCTGTCTGCTAGGGATTTCCTGATATCTGACAGCTCTGCTCTTGATGAAGATGCCTGCTGTTCCCATAGTGAGGCAGTAACATCAGATCTTTCACCAAGAGCAGCTTTATTCCAGGTGCGCAGTGTAGCAAATTACCTAAGTGTGAGGTTTGAGGATTACCTAAGTGTGAGGTTTGAGGCTTTCTGAATTTTCCTAGGAAGACTGCAGGGATGCTAGCTGTGTGTGCTTCATCTATTGAGAAAATCCCATGTTTGCACTTGGGAACATTAGTTAGTGGAAGCCTATTAATTAGTGGAAGCCCATTTCCACTTCTGTGGTGTGAAGGAAACTGTTCATGGTGGCAGGAACCAGTGAAAGACTGGTTTTGGTCTGCCTTTGTGGCACAGAGTGTGATTCACTTTCTTTGGTCAACAGTACACTTTCACTTTTTGGTTGTTTTTCTACCATAGGTGCCTGGGAAACGGTTCTGCTTTCTTTTATGATGTTTGGTCTTTGGTGCGCAAAGGTCTTCAGGGTCACTTGTGGTGGACAGGAGGCAGGTAAAGAACATTCCAGAGGACTCTTCCAGACCTGGTATTCAAGTATGTAAGGGACTGATGTCACTGATCTGATAGCTTTTACCATTCCTGTCTTTCTGAGCCACTCAGCCCTCCTATATCTTTATTCTTAACTTTTGAAAGGAAAACTGTTTCCTTGTATCTTGCTTCTATGTAGATATTTTGGTGTCTAGTAGAATAGCTAAGTTAACAGTATTTTTTCCTCAACAGGGATACTGATTTATTTTTGTTTTCTCAATGTAGCTGCCTTTTTTCATGAAGCTTCTTTAAGAACTACCTTTCCTCCCCACCCCAAACAATCTTTCCAGTAATTATCTGCTAGGTTCGAAAGTCACTGAGGAAGACTGACAGGTAGGTGCAATGGCAATACAATTGTCTCATCCTTGTTCCCTTTGGAAGTTTTGCTAAAAATAGGGATGGTAATAAAACAACTCTTCTATCCCTTTGAAAAATGCCTCTGACTTAATATAAAAATCTTTAACACAGTGACATAGATATACAAGATAAAATGTCAGGCTCTTCAGCAAATGTTGGGAGAAGCAACAGTAAGTAACTCTAGTAAAGCTGCATGTCTTCATAAACATACTTGTGATTCAGGGCACAAATTAGATGTAATATGTAGCGTTGGAAATAAACCCACAAGGGCATTTGGCTGAAGATAATTACTCTCCCAGGTTTTTTACTAAAAATGTACCATCAATCAGCTGATGCTGTGTATATATTATTCTGGTGCTCATGAAATTGAATTATTGAAAATCAGTTTGAAAACATACCATAAAGAGTTATGAAAAAAACATTGACAAAGGGGACACCATTATGCCATTGACTAACAAAGATAGATAATTCATACTGTAATGACAGCCACAGACAAATAAAATATAGACCACACCCACTGCATCAGCTCTTATTTGTTAAGATGTTTATTGGTGTATTATTTTGTTTAGATTAGCAATCATTTAGGTTGTAGGTGCTTTTAAATTATGGCATTTCCTTGCTCTTGAGTAGCTAGTTAGCTGGCTAGCAGAAACTGTGATTTGTAGAACTGGTTTGAAATCCATTATTGTTTTCTAAAAAATGAGAAAAAATAGTAAAGAAGTGATAGAAGATAGTAGCTATGACATACATATTGGTCAAAATTTAAGTGAAATAATACTCTCATGGCTCACCAAGAACATGATTTCACTATTTCTTAAATGTGACTGCATGTAAAATAATTCTAACGAAGAATGAATCAAAACACATACTGTGATTTTGAGAAGTGCTCAACATGTCTGTTATGTCAGGAGCTAAAGAGGTTAATTTTTTAAAAAGAGTTTTTACTAAAACATACCAGAGGAAACATCTGGGTATGTATGTATCATGAATATTCATCACGGTATTTGCTGTAATGGCTGAATAGAAACATGTCAATGATACAGTGCAGGAATAAAATTAAGTGGTTTATGAGATTTTTTTAAAAATAAGACCAACTGGGTCAAGCAAATGTTAGCTTGGTGCCTGTTTTTAACGAGAGCAGTAGCACCAACCTCGGGAATATCAAGGAGTAGGGAAACACATAGAAAAACTTCCCCAGAATACTTTCCCATCCTGCCAAAATTGATGCTTCAGAGACCTCCTGAGTGAGAATGATTATCTACATGTTTGAGAAACTTCCATTAGTTTGTGTTGCAGTTTTTAAAATGCATATCTATTTTTGGTATGCCCACTGTATGAAGGACCAGTCTTCAGTCTGTTTTGAATCTGCAGCTTGCTAGTTTTATTTAATTTCTCCTGCTTCTTATACTTGCTTCTTCATATTTCTCTTGATTTTCCAGCTCTGTATCCTATTGGTCTCTCAATTTTCTCTCTTCCACCTGTGGAATAAGTACTTTTGATAGCCTGGAGATGTGGTGCTGTAGGAGGTAGTTTTTAATTCCCTGATGTAGGAGATGGCCCAGGAATGCTGTTATGTCTTGCTGGCCATGCTTTCTTCAGGGTGCTTCGCAAGTAGAATATTAGATGTAGCTGAACTCTACTGAAGCTGAGAGAGGGCAGGCACAGATGAAATCTTATACATACTTCTGGTGCAGGTAGAGATCATGTTGCAAAACCTACCATGAGGGTGTTTCAGTGGGGAAACATTCAAAATCCAAAATCTTGCCACCTCTTTTTTTCTTGTGGCCTCTCAGAAAAGGAACTTATGGTAACTTAAGTATAAAACACAAACACTTCCTCCTGGGCCTGAAAACTCACTGTAACATCCAAGTGGCATGCAAGCTTGTTGCTCTCAGCAGGTGAAGAAAGTTGAGACTACCTTGCCATTTTATGAACCAGAGCATCCATCCTCAAAATCCTGTTTTTTTGCTTTGTTTTGATTTGCAGTATTATATTACTTTTTTTTTTTTTAATGTTAATGTAAATGTAAAACATGTACCTACACATTTTCTTAAACTATTTTTTTTCAAGCTATAGGTTTCAAAACTTCTGTATCTGTAGCTTTGTTAGATTTAAACATTCTATTTATCAAATAAGAGAATTCAGACTCCCCAAATGTCTTTATATTTTATTTCTGGAAAATATGTTTCTTTCCCTCTCCCTAAGAACATAAGTTTTTTTGATGAAGAATCTGACTGGAGATGAATTTTAAGAGCTGGATTTTTGTTCTGTTCTTATCCAGAATTCCATTTTAGTCTTGAGTTCTGTGACACACTACTACTTGTCAAGACATTCAAATACAAATCTAACCATTCACAAATTATTTGAGCTACAAGGTGGCTGTTTTTAAAAGCTGTATCAAGTCGCATATTTAAATGAAACATGTAAATTGACACGCATCATTTCAACTGTGTCACTGAAAAGCCCCAAATATCGGCTGACCATTTATTCTAAACAGCAATAACACATTAGTAATCAAAGAGGCTGCTTACCTGTTTTTGAGCAGCATAACTATTTTGCTTCTCCACAAGGTCGTTTTTCAATGCTTTCTCCCTGGCATGGTCTGCCACCGGGTTCTGGTGTAGGATTATTACACTGGCGAGTTCGAATGCTTTCTCCATTGATACAGGTGGACCAGGCACTCCAACAGCTCCAGCCTCCATCAGTGACGACTGGCATTAAGAGACCATACTAGGATTAGTCCAACATCTCTCCATCTTTTGTATTGTGACAAAAAGTTTAATAAGAGCTTTTTACTTGACACTTTTGGGTGTGGACAAGGCAGACCATGATTCTATTGTTACAGTCTCAGTTATGGTCACTCTGCAGATCATTGCAGCCTTCACATATAACCCATTGCACAGATCAGACTTTTGAAAATGTCCTTGTCAGTGGCACTGCTTAAGAGCCCAGAAGTTTCAACATTTTTGTCACCCTAGGAAGCTGCCTGAATATTAAGTTCTAATGCCTATTTTGGGCACCTGTGCTTTAAAAACTTGGCCACAGAGAATGGATTTACTGCACAATAAATAGTTTACATCATCAGTTGTGGAACTGCATTAATCTCACTCTTCTCCTTTGTAGACCAATCTAATATTAAGCTCACACAGTAATTACAAAATGTGATCAAGTGTTAGCAGACACAGCACTTTTGCAGGAAACTGAAGACAAAATAGCTTATGATGTGGTGAGACTGCTTTTGCCTGAAATCAGTTTACCATTACTGCACTATGCTTCAATAATGCTCCTGTTTACTTAAATGAACTTGGGGTATCATTCCAAGACACACAATATATGTGGGACAATTAACTCTAATTTAAAGTGCCTTCTTTATGGAAAGAGCCCAGTAACTTACACTGACTTCCACACCATATACCCATGAGATTTGTCAGCAGTAGGTGTAAGGGAGTACTATGACATCCTTCTGTCCTTATGAAGGTTCATTTTGTCAGGATATTGCTCATAATAACAAGTATACTCATATTAGCCTGTCTGGAGTATTTACTAACCTTTAATTAATGTAGATTTGGGAATCTGACAAGCAATTCCCTTAAAGTAGCTTGAGCACATGCATGTACAGGCTCCGTCTACCAGCACAAGGGTTCCTCCATTTCTGCATGGTTCACATTTGCACACACTGTATTCGGTAATGTAGTCTTCAATTGCTCTTTCCAAATTTTGTTTCTTTAAATATGCATTTCTCATCTTAACTGGCACAAGTGTATGTATTGGAGAAGGCTGCAGAAGAAAAAAAGCCCATGAATAACAGATTCTTCTGATGTTCTAGTACTTTTGATATACCTATCACTAGAGTAAGCATCTGAAGAAACTGTCAAGTTGAAGAAAACACCAAAAGTTCATTATAAACTTGCAGTGTCACCTCTATCAACAACAAAAGCTCTCAAACATTAGGAGCCATAGCTTTGAAGAAGTTGTACTTACCCGTTGCTGTATTACTACTGGAGCATCAACCAAAGACTTAGCCCACTGTATGTAATCCTCTACATCAACCGTTTTGGATCCTCGCAGTAACATTTCTTTTATTTTAACTGAAAAGTCAATCTTCCCTCCATCAACTAAGGAAATTACATCATCAATGACAGCATCATCCTTAAGTTCTGCTGCAGAAAGAAAGAAGAAAGAAGAAGAAAGTTTAATGGCCATGCATCTTGAAGAACAGTCATAGTTTTAGTGCAACCTGTCCACCTTTATAAAATGACCATAGAGAGAACCCTTCACTCACTGGCTGTGGTGGAATTAAATCTTTCTTTGCTCATACCTCTTACGTGTGAGGAAATCTTCTATTTTGCCATTAAATTAGAAAACCCTGTATCTGAAAGGAAAAGAAGGGGTAGGGCAAAACGGAGAACTATTATGGAGATCAGAGCCATTTGATAACAAGCCAAAGATAATATGAATAATCATACTGTGAATACTGTATCACCTGAGCTGAACCAGAAAAGCACAGGAATTAGAATAGTAAGAGCTTTTGCTTCATAGCTAAAACCCAAGAACAGAGCACTGAAAATAATTGCCTCCTCTGTGCTCAGTAGTAAATCTCCTTGCCTGTTGCAATTTTTAGGTCATGTGACAAACTAATTGTCTCCAGACACACAAAGGAACAGAATGGAACAATGACAGGCAGGGTGGCACAAGTAGCCTAATAAGAGAAAAGGAGCCCCTGCCTTAACTTCTCCCAGGTCTGTCCTAGCAGAGCCACTAGCCCCACAGGATGAGGTGGAGGATGAGTCAACAGCAACGTGAATCAATGGAAAGGCTCTCTGGATGCAAAGATAGGCATTTTGGGATTGCATAAACTTAAATACTTGAAGTATATTTAGGAGATTGCCATTGAAGAGGTAAGGAGGGGATCAAGGTGGCTTTGGGAGGAACAAGTACGGGAAAATAGAGGGATAAAGGTGAAAAAGGGGACTGATTGCATATAGAAAGGTGGCTGATCAGTAAGCTTGTCTGTCCTGGCTTACCATTAAATTCCATTTCTAATTATTTTCCTGGGTGAGGGAACTCTATTCTGCATGTGTGCATGTGGAGATCTGTGTGCCATCAACTAGAGCTGGACAATGGCTGATAGGGACCTGGTGTTCGTGATGCCAGTAACTGAAGCAAGTGAGGTTACATATCTCAGTGTTTGATCACTAAAAAATATCAAGTCAGATGAGCAAGGGCTTAGGGTAAGTGGTTTGGGAGCCAACTATCAAAGTGTCTGTTTGTCTGGCATAGATATGTAGATGTCTCTAGAGTGAGACAACTAGAGAAGCTGGCTGTTGGAGTGACCAGCGGTTCTAGGCCAAATACTGGAGAGACCCCAAGGTCCTGGGGTTGACTGCAACCCGTTTGTATGTGAGTGTGTGTCTGTATAAGGCAACTAGAGATAAGAGGATCCAAGGGCCAATTGCTGGGTAGAGTGAGCACCTAAGGCTGTAGATGACCCTGCTTGAGCAGGGGAGTTGGACAAGATAGCCTCCAGAGGATCCTTCCAACCTCAACCATTCTGTGATTCTGTGATATTTCCCACTAAGAGACTTTCACCCTGACCACAGAATCATAGAATCATGGAATCATCAAGGTTGGAAAAGACCTTGAAGATCATCTGTTCCAACCATTAACCTCACACTGACAGTTCCCAACTACACCAGATCCCTCAGCACTATGTCAGCCCGACTCTTAAACACCTCCAGGGATGGGGACTCCACCACCTCCCTGGGCAGCCCATTCCAACGCCTGACAACCCGTTCTGTAAAGAAATGCTTCCTAATATCCAGTCTAAACCTTCCCTGGCACAACTTGAGGCCATTACCTCTTGTGCTATCGCTTGTTCCTTGGTTCAAGAGACTCATCCCCAGCTCTCTGCACCCTCCTTTCAGGGAGCTGTAGAGGGCGATGAGGTCTCCCCTCAGCCTCCTCTTCTCCAGACTAAACACCCCCAGTTCCCTCAGCCGCTCCCCGTACAACCTGTGCTCCAGACCCTGCACCAGCTCCGTTGCCCTTCTCTGGACACGCTCGAGTCATTCAATGTCCTTTTTGTAGTGAGGGGCCCAAAACTGAACACAGGAATCGAGGGGCGGCCTCCCCAGTGCCGAGTACAGGGGTGAGATCCCTTCCCTGTCCCTGCTGGCCACGCTAGTGCTGACACAAGCCAGGATGCCATTGGCCTTTTTGGCCCCCTGGGCACACTGCTGGCTCCTGTTCAGCCGGCTGTCAATCAACACCCCCAGGTCCCTCTCTGACTGGCAGCTCTCCAGCCACTCCTCCCAAAGCCTGTAGCACTGCTGGGGGTTGTTGTGGCTGAAAATAAAACCAATAATGTAAATAAGGATATACTTACAGTTGTCCTTCACCTTAATCTTTTCACATTTACCACCATCAATGTTAACATTGGCATGTACGTTTTTATATGCAATATTGGCATCTAAGTGATAGCCAAGACATCTTTTCACATCTTCTACAGTGATACCTGGAAGTTGAAATAATTAGGCAATTAGAGGGACTGAATTACCATAAATAATGTGATATTATTATTCTTGAAGAATAAGTTTCAGGGCTACTGGAAATGTTTATAGCTTTCTTCTTCCCATTTATCTTCTGCTTATTCTGCACTTCCATTAAATAAATGTGAGAATTATTGTTTTTGAAGTACTCGCACAGAGGCAGGTGAGAACTACAGTGATTAGGAAAACACCAAAACCTTCCAAAACCTCATTTCTATTTTTCTTGATCTGGCTGAAAGCAGATATTCCTCTAGGGACCACTCTTTCCATATATTCTATTGGAATTTTGTCTTTCTCAGATGTTTATCATTTGCTGGTTTTATGTGCTAAATCATTTAATCCTCACAACATCAAACAAAGTTTCTCTACTCCATTTCCTCATAAAATTAATTAACACCAGTAATCTCTTACAAGTACTCTATTCCCATAAATTCTAAAATTCCTCTATCTGCTACTGCCTCAAACACCTATTTTCTATTTTTTAAACTCAAACATATCATCTGGAATTTCATTTTTGTGTTTGGAAAATTTTTGCTTGAAATTGGTAATTAAAAAAAACCCCAAAAACCAGCACCACAATCTCCAGGTGCCGAGCAGAGTAACAGTGGGATAAGTAAGTGACATCTTTGCTCCGTGTCCCTTTGCATAGTCTGAACATCTGATAGTAATATTGTTGTTGGTACTGCATGAAGCCGGTACTTATTTTCTGTCTCCAAAATCAGGATGCCTTTTTCAACTTTATTCCAGAGTGATCACGTTAATCCATTACAAAACCACATATATCTGAACTGCACGAGGAAGAATTAAACTGCTGCTTTCCTATCTTAACCAGGGCAAGGAAAATTCCAGTGTGGATGTTAAAGTCTATAAAAACAGTTTCAACACACTCAAGAGCACCATGTGATTTCTAGGAAGTTCTTCAATTTATTCCTTAATTTTTGCTAGCACCATACTCTTAGAGAAACTGTACCACGAGAAGGTACCAACTAGCAAACTCAACTGAAGGTTTAGGCAGATTTTTTAGGCACTGGGGATCTCTTGTGAAACAAGTCACACTAATTAGTATTGCTAATATTTTGAAGAGGTTTTGTTGTCTAGTTTTGGTTTGGTGGTGGGTTTTTTTGTTTTGTGTTTTTTCTTTCAGTTACAGACTTAAAATATGGAGTTCAAATAATTCTGAAAGTTAAAAAGACTGTCCCTCATCTCTGTTGAACTCCTGTCAATGGTTTGCCACAAGCAGCATACACTGAACTGTGCTGTTCTCAGTAGTGCTCCATATACATAGATCTATCCTCATCCAGCTCTTTGTATGAATGGAGACTTGGTGATAATCTGCATACTATAGCAAGACCAGCAGAATGCATACCTATTTGAGACATAGCGTAATTATCCAGCACATACACAAGTTCGTATTTTCCTCCTACAGTTCCAGAGACTGCATAGTGAGTTCCATAATCTTCTAGGAATTTAAAATATTCCCCTTTATCATATTCAGCAGGCAGAAAATTTAGATCATCAAGGAAGCTATCTGTGAGATGGACATCACGACTCCGCATTTGGAATCTTCCCAGCTGAATCTTTCCTTTTACATGCAGAAACGTTTGGTTCTGAATGCAGGGAGAAGAAAGCAGGTGAGTGCCACTCTGGAATTCAGCACAGCAGAAAAATCTGTTCTATTTTACTTATACAGAAACTGCAGCACTTTTAAACATCACATTCAATCTAGTGTTTTGTAACAGGGACAAACTTGTTTATTTCAAATTAAAAGTTCTCTGATTTTAACTGAGGAAGCAGCAAGAGATTTAGATTATTTCAGGTCTTACAGTTTTGCAGAACTCTCCCCTTATTAATTTCAGCAGGATCTTTGTGATCTATTTGACAACAAGGTCTTCTCTTTAAGTGCAAGTGCAATATCTACCAGGAGTGCCCTTCTGACTTTCATAACACTGAAAAGTAATTCCATATATCTTGCTAGATAATAGAAGCTGCCCACTGAAGTCAGCTGGATTTTTGTCTTTGTTTATAGTCAGAGCAGAAATAAGTTCTCTTTTTTTTGGATCGCTTCTCTGTTATTCTCTGACTGTCAGAAGGAAGGGCACAGATCCATTTAAAAACAAAACCGCCCAAAATAACATCATGAAATGTTAATTTTAAAAAGTCCAAAATAAAATAATAAAATCCCTTTAAGGCATTTGACACATACATACATTCTAACTCTAGGTTTAGTGACTGCCATTTTCATAAATTACACTGCAGATGGTTTTATATCATAATCAAACTAGGACCTAGCTGCTGCCCATAACACATGACATCTTGTGAAATAGTTAAGACTCTAAGCAAACACATGCCTCCCAAACCACATTATTATCTGCAGTACTTATGTCACTCCCTTAACAGTAGTGCCTAACAGGAGGTACGTAAAAGGGATTTAGTAACTATCACATTAGCTGGCACAATTTAAAGGATCTTAAACTGCTGACTCAGATGCTGCTTAGGACTGATAGAAATCTTCAGGAATCTAAATCTCTGTGAGGAAATTTTTGTAGGTGCAAATATTCCTGCCATCCAACATGTACAAAATGCCTTACTCTCCTGGTGTCACTGGGCTGTTCCTGACTTTAAACTGCAGGTGAGCCCTGGAGGTTTCTTGACCAGGGACCATTAACCTGCAGAAACATGAATTTACAGTGATAGACCTCTGCCAATGACAGACAGATCGACTCATTTTCTGAACTGATATCTGAGCAAGAATTTGAGGCCAAAACTCCTATCACAAACCACTAAACTGTAATCAGCCTGTAATGTAACCCAAGCTACTGAACTTGGTCTTTTGCATCTGTGGACGTGAATACTTTGAGATTCAAATGATCCATTTCCATCCCAAAAAACCTCATACCAGTAAAAAGTCAGTGTTGTATATCAGCTTCTCTTTATAGTACAGACCTTTCTCTTCAGCATTATATTAATTAATCAGTTATAAAAGTTATCTTAGTTTTCTTATATCCATTTGATCTCCAGAGCTCTGAAGGGGTCCTAGACAACAATTCTAACAAGAAACTAGAAACATTGAATTAGTTGAGGCAGATCTATTCTTCCTTGCTTGTAGTGCATTTCAGCACTATGGAGTTGGTGTACCTTGTACATGATGGCATGCTGTGATCACAGACTTTGGTTAACTTTCTTTACCTTTGGTAAAGAAGGCTACTTCTTTACTAGTAAATAAAATGGGATAGGGTCTTCATCTCAAAAGTACAGGTAGCATGCTGTGGCTTGTATACAACACCAAAACAGGATTGCTTTCTCCAGACTGCCTACTGGGAATGTTCCCTTCAAACATGCTGCAGGGGACCACAGCATGGGCATTGTTTATGAGATCATGAGAGCTGGCACAAACCAAAATCATGGCAGTGTGTTAGTAAAACTACAAATTATCATGTGCTGGTGTTAATGCCCATGCATCTTAGCCCAGGGTAGTTTATTAGTACAGATGTACCTGAATGGCTGAGATGTGACCTTTCAGTTATTCCACATGTCTATTTTGTGCTTACCTAGTGTAGGCCTACTCAGGGGCAATTTTTATCCAAGGGCTTGATTTAATATGCCCACAATGCACTAGATCAGAGCTGCTTTCTAATCAAGAAATCTGAGATCTTTGTCCCTCTCTAACATCAAGCCCCTGTTGAAGAGGAAGGTGGTTGCTAGTCAAGGGTAACCAGTGGAAAAAGTGAAGATACATTTGGTTACCCTTTGGCCATGTCTGAAATCTTAACCCTAGTATTGCCAGTATTTCATTTTGTGAATAAATGACAAAAAAGCATCAGGAAACTAAAATACTTAGATTAATATTGAGTTAGTCTAACACTGTGTAAATTTTACTGTTTGTAAAATAGCAACATTAAACTCTTCAGCTTGATTAAACTTACCCTTTCTGTGGAGCTTTTCAGGAAAGAACTTAAACTTGAATTCTTCCTATAGTGATACGTGAAATATCCTTCTGAACCATTTTTGTTACTTCCTTCAGTAGGTGTGTATTTCAGAGACAGGTCAACTTTAAAGTGTTGTTGTTTTTCTGCGTAAACCTCTCGTAACATTGTTACACGATCATGGTAGAACACAGATGTGAAGGTTTTGTCTGCTTTTGTCTTAGAAAAGATAATGAAAAGGTTGTATGGGAAACCAAAACAGGCAGTAATAGAAAAATCTACATAGCACTTTAAAACTGTATGCTTTACATAGCTTAGCAATACATTTTCTTACAGCTCTATTTTCTTTTAAAAGAAAACAAATGGAAATACCACCCCCTTCCCAAGCCACCTCATCTGGATCAGCCTAGTGGTTCAAAACTAAACAGAAACCTGCAGTGTCAATATTTCAGTGAGTGCTAAATCTCAGCATGTTACACTTTCAAAGTAATTTGTGTGTCAACAGTTCCTTTACATTTAAGGATTAGTAGTCTCTATCTCCTTCCTAGAACACAGACAAGATTGGCTAATAGGCCCCAACATTTGAAATTACTCAAAATTATGATTTTGCTTTTTCTTACAGCAGACAACAGCTAATTCAGAATATCTATTTCAGTGTTGTCTATTTTGGTATACCTTAACAGAAAATGAAGAGTTTTAATAACTGAAAATGGTTATGCATCAAAATTAAATATGAGCAATGATCTCTGTGTCAGAGTTACTTGTCTTGGGCAGGATCTGTTTTAAATCATCATTGTTTTCTGAAGTTCCTACTTGCAGTGATAGGCAAAGCATTTAGCAAGCAAAATACTGCTTTAATTTCTGGAATGCATCTGACTGATGTTTCTAAGATCACCAACATTTTCAGTGTTCAAACCTCACTGGAAGTCATAGTCTGCATCTCAAAAACCTAGTATGTTTTTTTTCAGTGGGACAGAGAAAGTCATCACTGGTTAGAAAATCCAAGCAGGACTAGAGTATCATAGTATTAATTGTACCTTTTTATCAGTGTTCTTGAAAAAGTAGCTTGATCGCTGGTCTACCCAGTAAACATTAGGTATGATATTCCTTTATGCACATATTCTGTTCATTTCATCCGCACATATTGTAAATATTCCAGAAAGACAGTTTCATTTACTAGGCACAGGTGCAGCAATGAACATGTGGGAATGTATCTGGCTCAACTGAGCTTAACTGCTAAAGCATATGATAACATATCCTTTTTTTTCCTCTGGATGTTATCAAAAGCTTGATGCTAAAAAGCTGCTGCTACATGACTCAAGATATGCTGAGTCTTCCAAGAAGATTGTCAGGATTCACCATTCACTTAAACTTATTCTAGTTTGCACAGAAGGACTTCGACTTACATCATAAGTTAGAACACCCACGTTCCATGGCTTGCGGTAGTATGTCCGTGTGTTTCCATCACGCACCCTTTCACAAAGACCATTGAAAAAGTCATTGTCAAATGGACTGGCCATTGGCTGCATCCCTAAAATGTTGATTCTACAAGAGAAATACAAGAGAGGTTACACTTCAAAAAAAGGTGCCAACACCTATAACCTGTAGACAACGGTATGACTGGAAAAAACAGGTTCTGTAAGAGATAGAGACTAGCTGTGGAACTGAATCTTTCTTCATCCACAGAAGCTTGACTTATCTCTTGTGGTCCTCTCATTTCTGTAATGGAGATGATACATATTTTGTGAAGCACTTTAAGGGCCATATATGAGAAATAAACAAATAAAAGATAGCTATTAAACATTAAACACAGTAAGAAACTTAGGAATAAAAGAGGGTAAAAAATGTTTCTTCTTGCCTGATGTATTTGTGAGGAAGCATTCCTTATAGGTTTAAAAGAGAGATCTTAACAGCTACTTTTAATCTGTTTTTTTCATAATTCATATTAGTTTACTGGTAGGAACTTTGGTATCAAGTGTATACAAGATCCATCAAATTTGTAGAAGGAATATGCAGCTAATCCTAGCATTGCCTTTTCTCTGAGGGTGTGACCTGGTGAAGTAATAGAATTCTCCAGAGCAGAGGAGAGGAAATTTGAATCACTACAAATCCACAGAAGAGGGCATATCAGCTGTATAGCTCTATACATCTACATACCAATGTACAAGAGATAAATTCCAAAAATAACTACTACTTGGACGAGTCTTTTTTTTTTTTTTTTTTTTTTTTTTTTTTTTCTCCTTTCTGTGTCTGTTTCATAGACTTAAAATCTTTTCGGTATTTCCAGTATTTATGTCTGATACATATCCATATACCTATCTGAGTGTAGAAAGTGGTTATCAATTCATCAAAGTTGCCAGTGTCACTACTGTACATCTATACAACATTTTCTCATGGGAGATTTTAGTAATGGATTATAATAGAAATCATAAAGAAGCTACTTCTGAAAATGCATAAGAACATGGTTTATTTTTGGTTTTGTGCGGTAATACCATTATCAAAATTAAATGAAAAGGCTGCATCCTTTTCATTTAAACACAGGGTGGTGCTGTAGTATACTTTTATTTTCATTTGTCCCAGTCTGGATATCTGCCTTCTAACTCAGTTTATAGATAAATAATATGTCACACTTTATTTTTAGTTGAAAAGAAAGAAATCCAACATGGTATGAGAATAGAAGGATTAATTTTTGACTTAGATTAATGATGAAAGCTCCTGTAAACAATTAAAATCTGGGAATTGGAGAACTTAATAGTGGAAAAAAGCTGCAGGCAGAGTGTTGTTGCGGTAAGGCATCCCATTGTATATATAATCAAGATACGTTTTCTCTCCTTTAGACATGAATGTTAGTAAATTCATTGGAGAAGACAGATTCGTTATGAAATATCATTTGAAACATATCTACATATTTGTAAGCTTTATAGTTAAATAATAGTTATTTTAAGTATATTCATGTAACCTCTAGATGTGATTCGTGTATTAACATGATTGGTTTACACTGTCTGTATAAATATTTTACTCTCCCCAAGTATGCAAAATAGAACAGTAGTTAGGTGTTCTTCTAAAAGCTACATAGCATTTCTGAATACAAATGCAAACATGATGTAGGTCCCACTTTTAGGAATGTCAGTGTGCCCCGGTGTTTTAGATGACTTTGGAGACAGTCCCAGACTCTTCACAAGTCCCACTACTACTTTTTACTTTATTACACACCCTTGCCCTGCAGTCCTGCCAACTTCAGACACATCAATATCATGGTTACGGCATGGTGATCGTGGGTCAGATTCACAGTTGTCTTCATCAGAGAAGTCTCCACAGTCATTATCTACGTTACACACAAGTCGTCGCTTTATACATTGACCTAATCAAAGAATAAAACATTGAATGAATGTTTTGGGGTTTTTTTCCCCAAAGATGGACTTTAAATGACACCCCCAGCTACTCTTTATTGACATTTTCCTCTTTATATATTTCTATTACTGTCATGAGGAAATCAAGTCCTACATCATGCCTCTTTCAAATGAAAAAAAACCCCATACTACTATATTTACTAATGATTTTACTAGGATGGCTAAGAAAAGTAAGGAGGACTCTGTGATTTGCAGAAAGTTGTTCATTCCTGTTATTGTTTCTATATTAATCTTTGATTATTAGTGTAGATTTTTAAAAATTTTGTATTTAGAGAAAACAGGAAAGCATTAATTCAATATCAACAAAGAATTATTTCTAAGTTTTTTAAATTTTAGCTCTTTGGACTCTATTATTAGGACACTGTAGTGTCCAAATATTTTTCTTCCTCTACCTGAACTTCACCATATTTGAGATGAAGACAATATTGACAATAGCTTGGGACTCAAAATTCACTTATCCTCTTTTGTTCTCTGCTCTGACTAGTTTTATTATTATTAAATTTTCCTATTTTATTTCGATTTATGATGAATCTTGAACATTACATTCATTTATATGCCACGCATATATCACTTTACACATTTACACCTTATATAGTACGCCTTCATAGTATGATCAACTTTTAACCATGGAGTAGAAAGTACAGAAGAATAATTCAAACTAGATGCAAACTGTAATGGGAGATGAGAGGAATGTATCCCTTCTCAAGCACTCTTCATGATGTGGTTTTGGCATTGTGGCATTGCAACCCACCTCTCTAACATACTGGGGACTCTTTTATAGCCTTGCAATAAGACACTGCTTCAGGAAATCATCCCCAACTAGAGAAGCACTGAAGCATGTCTTTTTTTTTATATGTATTTTATTGTCTTCAATGGAAACTGATTTAACTTATTCACAGAAGTAAGTAAACGTGTTTTCCTGAGTTATTGCATAACTCAGTATGGCACAAAACCCAAACTTACCAGAATTGCATTGAAAGTCAGTACCACAGTCTGGTTCTGGTTCTTCAGGACAAACTTGGCTGGTTTTACAGCTTTGTGTATCTCCTAAGGTCTCCAGGCATGGCGTTCCACCAAACTGTCCGAATCTTTCAATACGTCTAGAGCGAAACTTGAAGGACAAATAACACTATTAACATTGCTTAGAGAGAAAAGAGAACTACCAGAACTGAAGTATATCCAACTGAACTCAGAACTTTTCAAAATTAAGCATCTTTGGTGAAATTTTTGCTTGAAAATCCAGAGGCACATCTCATGGTGTAAAAAAAAGCATATGGGAACATTGAATTAATAATAATGTCTTAGCAAGTGTGCACAGGTGCTTATTTTACACTATTTACGTCACTATTTTATTAATTTTCAATCCAGTGAGGAAATGTATCATATATATTTTGTATGATTTCAAGTCTTTAATTTTTCTGGTCTCATAAGAACTCCCTTATGAAAATAAAAATCCACTTTTGAAAAAAAAAATTGCTTTTTTATTTAAAAAAAGAAAATGCATTGAAAAGTGATGTTCTTGATAGAAACATCCACATGGCCAAACCAGATAATTTCTACCAACAAAACAATTTGAATAAGAATACTTGACCAGTGATGTATACATCTGGATGTAGTCTTCTCTTATTCTTACAGCTTCAGCTCTGAAATGATTATGGGTTTCAACAAATCAGGAACATACAATATTAAGCAATCTGATATTTTCCCATAACCAAAAGGCAAATGGAGAGTGTCCCTTTGGTTGTGGCTTTGAACAAAGACTTCCAACTATAGCTTACCCTTTGATAGGTGCACGGGTCGCAGGGCCCCCACGCACTCCAGCTGCTTAGTTTACAATCTATCGGAGATGGAGCATTCAGTTCTCTTGTTCCCCTGTGGAAAGCTTTATCTGAAGAGCTGTCAAACAAAACATTACAGTACAGTCCTAGGCAGTACACTAAAATCACATGTGAGTTTGTATTTAAACCACAGACCAATATTTTGGAAGCATCTTCAGGGTGTTTTCTGTTTCACTTTCATAGCAGTACTTGGTACTTAGCTGTATAAACAGCTACCTACTCTTAAATTCTTTGGTGGTTTAAAATTAAATTTAAAAAACTTTGAAAATTGAATAAGCCAGCTCTTTCCCCCCTTTTTAGATCTTTGCTCTTATCAAATCATATCAAATGATAATACACAGAGAACATTGCAGTTCCCCTTTGTGTTCCTAATACTTAAAGCTGAAGAAAAAGGCACAGCAGGACATCACAAATAGACGTAACACTTCAATACATGAAGTATTGAAAAAAATCTTTGTGATTTTTTAGCTTATTGACTTTAATAAGGGTGCCCTTAAACCTAGGTAAAAGTTTAAATGCTTTGCTCAGTTGAAAGAAGGCTCATAAAGGTATTATTTGCTAATAGGCTAACTTATATAGTTGGGAAAACAGACAAATGCTTAGCTATCTAAATATGCTTCAGCTTGCCAAGTTGAATACTTTGTCAGGCCTGTATTTTCTAGCCTGACTCTTCATTTTGGTGCCTGATTTTAAATACCGTGAAACTCCTGGCTCTCAGTAAGTGAGTGAAAGGCTATCACTTTATAGAAATCGTTTCTTTAAAGCACCCTCAGTTAGAAATTAAAAACCGGTACACTGTAGGATGACTTGTTAATTTTAAAAACAAAGTGAATAGTTTACTGGTGACCTTATCTTCACAGGTAGCAATGCTGGAAAGTAGAGGAGCAGAGGAGCACTGAAGTCTAACTTGACAGATTTTCTCTCTGTAATTTATTCCAATTTGGCCTTACATCCTGAGAATTCATCTACTGTGAAGCAATACTCTCTCCGCACCTCTCCAAGCTAACGCTGCTGCTACCTCTGTTCTACAATGGGACCTTCACTGCTGAACCTAGCTAGCTGGCAGATCTGCAGCTCCTGCAGTGTGATGTATGGGCCCTTGTTGGAGGCAGAGCTTTGCCCTCCACTCTTTGACCCCCTTCCCTTGTACAAATATGTTGGGAGCCCAAACAAATGTAACCTGATTCCACAAGATTGAGAAATCTGCCGTTTGGACAAGGAAGATATACCAGTTGATTCAGCTTTTTGGTGCCATTTATTGTATGTTCATGTTACATACATAGTAAGTTGTTACCGAGAGGCCAAGTTGACCTATGTCTCTTTCAGCAATTGAATCTTAAATAGCTCAGGGATCACAAGGTTGTTGTGCAACCTTTTATACACTCAGCTGACGCTTACTGGATCTGATGCCTCAGACTTTCCGCTGTCACACACACCAGCAGTAAACACACGCCACAGTGGCTGCTGGAAATATCTGTATCACATACTCTCACTGTCTTGCCTGCTGCTCCTAAACAACTCTTTTCTCAGAAATCTCTTGACCTCCAGCTAGGGCTTGCAGTAAATGGATCCTTGGCTTAGGGTGTTGCTTTTAACAGGGGGGATTCTGAAAAAAATGAAACAGCAAAAAGCACAAATATGCCCAATATCTATGGACAGCAGAACTGAGATGAAGAATTAAGAATTCTTTCCATACAATAGGGACCTCCCAAACTCTTAGCTGGTAGGGAAGTGTGTGATTTGTTGTGTGCCTAGCACCAGAAATTGGGGTACCTCATAGAGGATGCAGATCCAACCTTGTGAAAACTCCATTTTACACAGAATTCCCTTTCACTAATTCTCTGATGGACTCTGAGCACCTAAATCAGTAACCCACTGGTTGGCAGATGAAAGCTCTGGGAGCTCTGGAGATGGTATTGGGTACCTGCCTTGCTCTTACACTATCCTTGAGGATCCTTCAGTGACCACTATCAAGAACACGTTAATGGATCAGCTGTCTCTACTCTGACACAGAAAGGCTGTGATTAGATTTATCATGGTACTTTTAATCTCAGCCTTTTCTTCTACTGTCATATGTTCATTTAGGGGCCAGCTTTCTTTCGCCAGTGGTGTTGAGATTTACAAAACACTCTGCAAGGTACATGTTTCAAATATTTGCTAAGCATGCATGTTCACATACATCAGAATGATACTTCAGCCTAGGAATTGGTACAGATGTTTGAAATGATAAATCCACCTGAAGTTGTGCTGCAGTCACACTTACCCTGTGTTATATTAAGGTTTATAATTCAAAAATAAGAAAGAAAAGGAAGTATACAGAATCTCTTAGAAACTTCTGCAGAAAAGGCTAAGTCCCAGTAAGAAGTTATGTAGAAGATGGAGGCACTGTGCAGAAGTTGCTTCAGGAGAAATGTCATCTGAATATAAAACAACCTTTACTGTGAGAACAATTAAACATTGGAATAGGTTACCCAGGGAAATGGTAGCATGTATCTTACTGGAAATACTCAAGACTGTGTCACAGCACCCCTGGATAACCTGATCTAAGGCTTTACTTTGAACAGAACATCGTAGAAGGTCTCCAGAGGTCACTTGCAACCTAGACATTTTCAATGTATTATACAGTTCTATGAAATTCTGGAAAGTTGTAATGTATTTGAGTTTGATGTAGCCCTCCAGTCTCTTCAAAACTAAATCCTTCACCTGTAATTAGCTCATCTTACAAATACTTCAGCAATACTAAAATTTACTGTAACTTCATAATAAGGAGGAAATGCTTTGAAATGTTACTGTAGAGTATGCTATTAAATATTTTTCCACTGCTCAGCATGACAGTGACATGAATGAAGGAAGAAATAAAAATTGCTGCTGGTCTGGCAAATGGATGAGAATCAGCTTGTTTCTTCCTAAATCTGCCAAGATGGCTGCATATATGACCTTTCCATACCCTTACTGATGTAGGACTGTAAAACTGAGTAACATCATCTATTCTGGCATTTCGTGTTGAAGACCAACAGGTTGTCCTTAAAGATAGTAGGAGTGGGAACCCTTAGACACTAGACCTTAAAGATAGGCTGAGGCACATAATAGAATTTCTGAAAGCAGATGGATATCTTACTCCCAGAAATTATCAGGTATTTAGGTAATGTAGAAGTTTATATTGAAATGTATTTCTGAACTTTTAAATTCTTACCTTAAAAATGCAGCGAAAATCCCTTGCAGGCAGTAAGAATGACCCATAGAGAGCAGTGCCTAGGAGGTAGTGCTTAAGGGAGTGATCACACTCAAGCTAGTATAGATCCTAAAGAGTCACCTAAAGGTTCTGATAAGTCAATATTTTGAGTCTAAAATAAAAATCCCAGGCAGGAAAGGCTGAGTTGAACTCTTCAATGCAAATGGAAGTCTTGCCTTCAACTGTCTGCAGACCTGAGTTGATGGTAGTCTTTGAGCTGACTTTCAGGTGGTACAGGTTTTCACATAATACCAACTGAGCAACTTCTGCAAGAATTATCATTGAGTAATGTAAATGCCCCCTCCAGGTGCCCTCCAGGTTATTGTACAAGTTTTACATGATATGCTGCAGATCCCACTTTAGGATTTTGGACTTGAGGTTAGAGAAGGGGAAAAGAAAATGTCAGAAAAAGCTCATTGCAAATGAGTCTCATGAAATCTGAAATATCAACAATGCATCCACTATTCAGATTGATCTGGAAATTCAAAGGGATGCATATGGAAAGAGCATTTTATTCAACACAATTGTTTAGAAAAAACAAAGTTATTAGGAAAATTGGCAAGCTTGTCACCTCCACATTAAACCTGGAGAGATAAAGTTACTGAAAATCCATACTGAACAGGAGATATTAAGTCACAGCATTTAAAAAGGAGGTAAAAACAGTTCAGATACTAGTGAATGTCATTGAAGGTGACAGGAGAAAGAAATCAAAATACCTTCTCTGCTATCCATTATTAGAGAGGTTCAAGGGACAGAAGAATGTTCTTTGGAAAGGAAAAGCCATTTCACAATCAGTGCACTAAATTGCTCTCACCTTGTCTTGGATTGCACAATATACTCTGTATACCCTCAGGCTACACAAGCTTCCATGATCTGTTGTTGATCCATGTTTGAAAAATTCAGAGCTGTTTAGTTCATCAGTTACAAAACTGATGACAAGAAGTAGTCTTGGTTTGACAATTATCATTGACCAAGAGAGAAGGCATAGCTCTAATTTGGAGACACAACAGCATCACATGAGGGCATAATTTTGCCAGCTGTAGTTGCTAGCACCATTGTGAAGCTGCACAGTCTTTTGTATGATGTGAAGTCAAACTAGTAGTCCACGTTGCCTGCTATAGACTCTGTAATAATCATTATCTTCTGGCTGACCTGTTTCTAACTGAATATATCAAACCTGTGATTTAATATAGATATTTATATATATATTTATATATATATACACACACACACACAAGTGCCAGATTAATAACATCAATCAAAACATAAGCAGCAAGGGAAGCAGCAATCCTCATAGTTTTGAAGGCTACTCTTCACAGTCTGTTCAGGTATTTCAAGCAATAATAGCAGCAGATACCCCTCAGGCCTAGACACATGTGCAAAAGGCAATACTTGGTTGTTCAAATAATATACACATGTCATCACAAAATGCTTTGCATACTGCAATTTATTCTTAACGTACATGTATCTGTTATAAGACTCTCAGTCTTTCACTATTTAGTACTGACAATCCTCATAAATGATTTACAGACTAGGCAGCTCTGTTTCTGGTGGTGTAGCTCTTCAGTTGATTTCACATGATATTTTTGTAGTGACTAAGCCTTTAGTTCTCCTTCTAGTGATATTTACAGTGGAAAAACAAAGGTTATATTTCCAAAGAATTAGAAATAGGCAGTCTATGAGACTTTAAATAGGAATAGAAGCACTATTGGCATGAAATTGTGCATCTTCAGAAAGAGGTTGAAATTAGATTAGATTTTCACACTCAGCATGCAACAAAAAAGTTGCCTGAGCTCCGCCTCCCTGCAAGAACATGGCTTCAACTGCTATAAATCACTTTTATTGGATAAACCATTTCTATCTGACTACTTGAAATATAGCAAGAAGTAGTTTACTTTTTCACTGGATATCTGCACAAGCTACCATTAGAAATGTCTGCATCAGAGGTCTATGCTCTGTGATGGAGAAAAAAAACAGTGTAGACATCTACAGAAGACCAAGGACACTTACCTTATACTTCCCCCCAAAAGTGAGGCAGCCACATCTAAATTGCATAGTATGGATATAAGCTGCAGGATAATATGCATGCTTCTCATTTTGTAGCTGAATAGACAAAAATTGCCATGGCTGAATTTGTAATATATTTATTTGGTCCTTTTGTTATTTATTACCAAGAAAACAAACAAAAAGCAGTGCTTACTGAAGAATGCCAGTTACTGGCCAAAACTGCCTTAATGGTAAGTGCTCTAAAGTCCACTTTTCGGAAAACTCCACTTTATCCTTTGTGGAGACTGGGAAATAACATAAAGTCATTTCAAGATTATAAACTATTTCTGTTTACTAGTACTTTTTAAATATGCAAAAGACATTTTCTATTTAATTAGAGGACAGTTAGCTGCCTAGTAAAAAACTGTCATAGCAGTGACTCATGTAAGGAACAAATAGTTCCTAGAGCAGAGTTGTTTACAAGAGCAAGTTCAGCATCTCACATCTTTGGAATCCTCATTTGGAGTATTGGAGGAATAAGTCCCAAGATTGCTTTTTCTTCCTCCCTAGTCAATATAAAAGAACAACACACAAATTTTTGTGATTTAAAAGGAGCCTAAACTCTTCTAGCTTTCAGTCTGTCACCAAAACACAAACCACAACCTAGCTCTTTAGTAGGGCATTCCTATTCAGTAGTTTACCATAATCCAGATCTAAGGCACCATATGTTGGACACAGTCACAAAACAGAAGTAGCTCATAAATAATCTGCTGTTTAGCAGTTAAGAATTAAGTATCTGGATGCAAGATTGAAATAATCAGCCAGTATAAGGATATTCCAAATTACCATGGGTAAGTAAAAAAAATTTACTTTTAAATTTTTTATATTCACCCCTTTTTTGTGGCAGGGAGAGAGGAGAGTGTAGAATAGGGCAGGCAATTTTTTTCCCTGTTCAAGCCTTAATTTGGAAAAATTTAGTTTAGAGAAACTTAAATCTGATGCAGCCTCAGTCCAGCTTGATGAGTCCAGTTGCACTAAACTCATTTATTGATCAATAATGCAAGACAGACACTTGTAATCTTATATTGTTCCATCATACCTGCTTCAACTGACGCTATATACACCACCATAGTTTATGGTTCTTTAAGGTAGAGACTAAATCAGAGTAAACAGGTATTCAAACTAAGCTAGACAACCAGCAAGCATTTTTGGCCAGCTTGTAAGAGGTCCTGCTACCAGCATTTAGTGATCATCCTGAGAGTTATTTCAAAACTCCAGCATAGTTGGACTGTTAATTTTAGCTTGACCAGCTAATGGTTGTTTAGATGCTCAACAGAAATGCTGGTAAATATTTTCTTTCGCTCAAACACCCAGATAGTCAATTGGCTTTTTAGTTCTAATGGTATCTTTGAGTAAGTTACATGTTGCCATGCAGCCAAGTAAAAACATAAATCTGTGAATCTCTGTGAAGCACCGTAAGACCCACATTTCAATGAGTTGTTTTCAAACTCTTAACCATACAAATCAAATGGTATTAAAAATAAGCAAACAAGCACCCATTATATTATATACACATCTGTCTCCAGTACTAAAGACTAGCCTAAAATAGTAACTTTCCAATGGTTTTATTCTTTTTAGCCATCTGCATTTAAAGGAGTTGTAAAGTTTGTTGTGAACATGAGCTGTTTTCTAATTTAGTTTTCCCAGCATCGGTTTAGCCCTCCTGCAAAGTTGGAATAGACAAATTGAATTAATGAGACTTCTAAATGCAATGCAATTTAAGTACCCAGTTTCTATGGTCCTCCAGAAGCAAGCAAGAAGGCATCTGCAGTAGCTGCAAACTCAGGCTGAACAGCTAATGGAACAAGCTTCTAGTGACAGTTTACTATGTCAGCTGGGGATTTTACTTTTTACTGTGGGACAGCATTTGCTGAACAGGCCCGAGAGAAGAAGCTACATAAAGTCTTAAGACCTTGCTATCAGACAGATATAGTAAGAACCTGCGAGAACTTAGCAGTCTCTGAACTCCTAGTATCAACTAGATCACAAGATTGAATTATGGAGGACAGAATCAACAGCCACACTGATGTTTTGGTATGAAGAGTTGTTTCTGTTTAATATCATAAAGTAACATCACTTGAGATACTACAGTTTTATATAACAGTGTAACATCCATAAGTTTCTGCATTTCCAGTTTGAGACAAATACTTGAATTCATAGCTTTTTTGCATTACAGAAAGTGCAAGAGAGGTTCATATACAAGACTAGTTGCATGACTGGCTGAATTAGGTATTAAGTCTGTATTCAAGTTGACTTTCTCCACTCTCCAGCAACTGCTTCGGTATTGAACAATACTATTTCAAGTTTATACTTAGTATTAATAGAAAAACCTCTGACACATCAGCTGCCACCACTGACCAAGAATGTAGCTGTTACAGTGAGTTATAACCAACTGATTATAGATGTTAGTAAAGAGGTTCTTTAGAAAAGGTATGGTTTTCAAGAGATGAGGGACTACCTCACATTAATGGCACAGAGGTGGTATATCTGTTCACAAGGACTCTAGGCATGGAGTGAAGCCATGATTGTCTTTTTTGCTTTCTAACATACTGGAAACATGCCACACTGCACCATGTGACAACTCAAACCGAGCAACATCAGGACATTCACTGATATATATGCAAGAAGCCTGTCTGCTTATTCCATGTGTCTGCCAAGCCATTTTAACAGAAAAGTAGTCCTAGTAGATTTCCCTCCCTGAAAAAAAGCCATATTAGCACCAACAGTTAGTGTCTATGACTATCTCAATGTTCTGTATAAAGTGTTTCAGCTTATGTGACCGTACAGTGTAGACCTCTAGTACTCAGGAGTCCAGCAGTTCTGTTGGACCCCACAGGTATCCCCTTATTAAACATTTATGGCAGAATGATACTTTTACCATTAGTTAAATAGACAAGTATTGGATTTTTTCCCCTAACATACAGTTTAAACCTTCATGACTCAGAGACAAAGACATATGTCCAGTCACCAATTACAAGTGAGTAGTATCCACTTAACTATACAACTGGCTGCTGTTGTGATAACAGGCAAGTAACCTAGTTGGTTAAGTTGTGGAGTGTAACTACTAATTCAATTCCCTTATGTGAAGGCAATACTTCCTCAGGTACATTCAGTTCCCATATTTTAGGACAGTAAGTGCTACAGAAAGAGAAATTGTGGTGACAGTTTTTACAAGACACATGATTCAATACTGCTAAGCCCTTCTGTGAAGGATTACAGAGAACTAAAGTAAAATTAACATCCACCAATTTGAATCTGGGTCTCCAGCATAAGTCCAACTCTCCATTTGCTTTGCCCTGATTTATCGTCTTCACAGCATATTCTTTGAGGGTTTGTGTTTCAATCCACCTGGACTCATTTTAGATTACAGACATCATGGAACAGCAGCAAGATTGGCAAACAGCAAAGTGAAACATGTAGAAAAATCATGTTGAGAAGCGGTCCAGTTATTCCATTTGTCCTTCTTCTGGTTACACCTAGTATGATGAAAAGGACTTAGGGTTAGGATGGCTATAAATTATAGTTTTATTGTTTAAACTAGCTTAGAGTTACCGAGAACAAAGCTGACGCAATAAATAGCAACACTTGCCTTCTGTTAGAAGCCAGACAGTATTTTCAGGGGAAGACTTAGAGTTGTGGCAGAAGAATAGATTTGCTAGTTTGATAGTTCATATTGTCTAATCAGTAGCACAAAATTTTGAGTTACATCAGTTTCTAGTAACAAAAGCTCTCATAACAGCCCTTATTCTGTTTTCACTCCAGTTCACCCAGAGCACAAACCCACAATTATTTAGGGGATTAAATTTCAGAAAGCTGTATGGGGCCCTTTGTGCTAACACTCTCCTAAATAGGTATCTGAAGGAATTTAGTGAGCCCCTCTGAGTTTTGCAGCACATATTTACTGATTGACTTTCCTCAAGGAAAGGAAATCTAGATCTATTGAGGCCTTGAGACTTAAGTCCATAGAAAAATAAAATCTTTATTTCTAAGAAAGTGAAGATGGCTAGTCTTAGCCAGAATGCAACTATCTACAAGTCTAAGTAGAGGTACTCTAGCAGAAGTATTCTTCTAGGGACTGTTTGCCATACTTCAGAGGACCATTAGAGTTAAGCTAGTATAGTGTTTAGCCAGCTCTTTACCAAAGGTTTTCTGAATTAATTTCAGAGAATAAAGTAGGTTGTCTTATTAGTGGGTTACTTACCTGATCTATGCAAATAGGTTGCTAAAAGGATCACCAAAAGGATCAGAAGGTGGTTTCTGAGATGCCTTCTATGGAGAGATCACAGGCTGTTAGTGAATTTCCATGTTTCACCAGGTTTAATCTACATGGCTGTATGATCTAGTTCCTGTTCTGAACACCTTCTGGAAAGAATGCTGCAGAATCCCTGCTAAACACATATTAACTATACTCCTTTAACAAGAAAAATAGGGCTCTGAAGCCGTGTTAGCAGTTATGCTAGTCTGAGGCAAGGTATCTTTCAGAAAAGCCATGTGTGCTTTCTGAACACTCATTTGGAGCTGAGCCAGCATAGTCATGATGAGATCTATTTTAGTTAAGTGCTAGATATCTTAAGTCAGCATTCTGGAATTGGACCAGAGTTTCCAGCAGGGGCTCCAAGTGCTGTGTCACAAATTGAGTGATGTGGTTAAGCCACTTCCTTCAGGAGTTACTGAACATGGAAGGTTCCCATTTGTTCAGGAAGAGAGCTGCGGTCCACACTGCTCAGTCTACTGCACAGAAAGGTAAGTATAACCTAAGTGAAAGACTTCTGCAACTACATAATTTTAGTCTTTTGTAGAAACTCCCAATATTGAAGAACTTCCTGCTAGGTCTTGCAGTTTAGGAAACTGGTTATGGACCCAAGCCAAGTGGCATCATACTTTGTTATCCTTTTTGCAACAAATGCCCTCTGTTACATTAAGTATTAGCCTCAGACATGCAAAAAGTTTTGTTCCATGGCCTCTACAGCCAGAATTAGGCCAGTGGTCAGACACAGGCACCCCTGTGGTTGAGAGGAAAGAAAGGTCATGGATGTTTTTTTTTGTTTTGTTGTTTGGGTTTTTAGGTTTTTTTCACTACTTACAGATGAAGCACTGGAAAGGTCTGTTTTAACTTGACTATCAGGCAGGCCATCAGCTGGCAGCACTCTTTGTCGGGGAACAGGCTTTGGTGGTTCTAAGGAAGAGACACATACTGCTATAATCACTTAACAGCTTTAACAAGTACTCAACTCTGTGTATAGCAACACCAAAGCCCATCTAATTAGATACACAAAAAAATCCCACACGGAAGTTGCTTGGAGTGATCTCACAATTTTCTCGTGCTTGTCCCTCACTACATCTAAACTAGATGTAACACTATACAGACCTAGCTTATCTCATTTCTGGTCAAGCAGTTTAGGCACTAGGTGTCAGTGTTTGGCCACTGATAGTGATCAAGTCTGTAACATTATTGGGGAGACAGTCCTTCAACCCTGTTTCAGTAACTATTAAATCAAATTTTCAGTTATATCAGAAAAGACTAGTGATAAACCATCCCAATCCCTGACCAGCTATCCAAACAGAAGGAAAAGTGTTTTTACCAATCATTTTGGCAATCAGCTTGCTAGCTTCCATTCTATCATGATATGTACTATCTTGAGGAATGCCTACTTTACTAATAAAATAATTGCTAAAAGCTCCAGAAGCACCTGAAAGGTTTTGCTGTTCTCCTCTCCTTGCTGGTACTGCAGGTGGCTTTGTCAGCTGGAAGTCTTTGAACATTTCCTTGACATCCTTCGCTTCTTTATCACCAAGTGGATCCAGAGCAATAAAAGCATCACTCTCCTTCTTCGATAGCTCCTTCTGAGGTGCAGTTCTAGGTGGTGGCTGAGGTGGGCTAGTTGTTGTTGGCTTTGAGGGCAGTACAGATGACGTCTGAGCAGGTAGTGTTGAAGATGGAAACACGCTACTCTGGAAGGGACTTACAGCACTGGATGGCTGTGCCCATGAACTAGATGAAACTTGTGCTGGCAGTGCCCAGAGACCAGAAGGCTGAGGGGCTGCTGAACCAAAAGACACAGGCTGTTTCCAGCTTGGCACTGCTTGAGTACTAAAGGCAAGTGGAGCAGGCATCATAGACCGAGGAAAGACTGACGCAACCTGACTGAAGGCAGGTGTCTCTGAACTCCAGTGTGATGAAGTTATTGGCAAGCCACCTGGAGGGAGATTGTTGTTAGACAGCACTTCAGTAATCTGAAGACCTCAAGCAGGAGTATATATCAATTCAACTGAGAGTACCAAAAAATATTTTTCCTGTATTGTTTGCAAAAAATCTGTTGATTTACACTTTTAAAAAATCAAGTAATTTTGGGGGGAGGGGAGAAGGGGGTTAACAATTTTTATCTAGCTTCATTTTGATCCTAGAAGAACAGAATTGGATATAAAGAGGAGAAACATATTTAGTTCTAGTACAGAAGTGACAGATGCATTTGCCATATAGTTACTTTTGTGCAAATTTAGACTCTGCAGCAGTGTTATGCTAGCCTCCCAAGTTGTGCTTGGCTATCTAGGCCCTTGTGTACTTGAAGCAGCAATCAAGTTAAAGCAAAAAACCCTGTTCCAGTTGAGGATGCAGAGTTTAGGCTTCTCCTGATGAAAACTTCAGAGCAGATAGCACATGGATTGAAGAGCATGGCACTACACATGAAGTAAATGAAAACTAGAACCCTGTTTTAGTGTTAGCAGGTATCTTAGACTGGAGAAAGACCTTCACTTTGTGAACTAACCTAGACCAGCCAATGGAGGTGCTGTGGTGTGACTTGTTTTGAAGAGGCCCAGTGAGCTAGTTGGCACATGTCCTGTTTGTACCACTAAGGTCAAGTCGAGGCTCTCTGTAGTTGGCACAAATAAGTCTGAGCTAAGTAAGTAATTTGATGCAGCCTAGAAAGAGGAAAAAAAAGCTTTGTAAGATGGCATGGCAGAACACATTCTAGCATGATCAAGACTCCCTAGTCCAGAGACACAAGCTTTTATTTCAGGTAGAACAGTGCAGGAAGCTTTGCTATATCATTTAGAGATCAAGTATAAGAGTTTTAAACTTCACCATTTTGTTCAGCCTAGCGAGATACATGACATTAAGTCAGTATAATATATAGTAGTCAAAAGTCAACAGCAGAAGAATAAGACTTAAATTGACTGATTTGTTTGCTATCATATAAGCCTCCCTCTGTCCCCCACCCCTCTAAACATTCCTGCTCAGTCTGCAGTGACCCCTGCAGTTGTGGCAAGGTCAGCAACAAGGTTTTGCATCATTTGAGTGCAAGACAAATTGCAGCTGACCCAGAGCCACCTTGGGTGTCACTGAGATTGCCCTCAGCAGGCAGGTACTGAGAAACTACATAGGTTTCTGTAAGCTAGTACTAGTACCTCGTTGTTATGAGACCACAGGTTGATGGGCATACAGCTATCTTAACAGGTTCTGGCATTATATTATGTATCAATATACATAGCAGCATACTTACCAGACCTTTACAGAAGTATGGCAGCATTAAGGAAGAGAGTATATAATTTAGTGACCATAGTTACTGTGAAGCATTCATGAATGTTAGAATATACCATGGCTGCAGAGAGGTTAAAGCATGGAATGTAGAAGAGAAGGAGATGTGAAGCTATTTAGCCAGTTACACAGTATGAAGAAATAAAAGCTTCCTTCACCCAGATTCCTTAAGTAAAAGCATGCATATCACCATTAATTACTTGAACATTGTTCACCTTGACAGACCTCCTTCCTCTTCCTGGCTTGGTATTCTGTGGTGGTGGGCTAATTGTTATAGACTCACTTGACATGAGCTGGATATTGCTTTCAGAATCCAGCTTTACTCCATTCTGCAGAGATACTCCTTTGGAAGGACCTTCCACAGAGAGGCTTGACGGAGCTTTAAGAAAGCCATTCTGTTCTCTCTCCGGTACCCCATTTGGAGTTCTTGCTGCAGGTGACTTACTCTCAAGTGGCCACTGGCTTGTTAGTGCTTCTTGTTTGCCAGTTCTATGAGAAATCTGGTCAAACTGTTTACCAAAGTAGTCTATATCACCATTTGAAGCACCATTACCCACCGGTGTCAAGGTGCTCAGACTCTCCTTCTTCTGATCAGCAGATTTTAGAGAATCACATGAAGGTGGTGCCAATTGGTCTGGCTGTGCAAAAGGATCATCACTGAAAGGGTCTGGATTAGGTGTGGGAAAGAAGCTGAGATTGGTAGTGAAGGAACTCTCAGGCAAGAAGTGTGGCTGTGGCTTTGGTTGTGCAGGAGAGGTTGTGATGCCATTCAAGAAGAGATCCTCTTTTGTAAAAGTCTGTTTGGTCTCAATTTCAGAATTTAGATCCACTAACAGAATCTCTTTATCTTCCTATTTGTTCAGAAAGAAAAATAAAAGTTTTATGTAGGACTTGCTGCACAGTAGACAAGCTTAAGGAAAACAGCTGCAAAAGGAGAGATCCTAACATCCAACATTCTACACTAATAAGTATTCACTGTGACACTGAAGCTGCACTAATGCTTCATCTTAAAGTCATCAGTGCAAGCACTGCTGGCTGTGGTCAAATCACAGCTACTTAGTTTCAGAAACTCAATGTTAAACCGACCTCTTCTACGATCCCTTAGTTAAATATCAGATGCTTGTTCTACAGCTTAGAGACTGTAGTCATTAAGCACTAATTACACCTAGGCTTTCACTTGAGTCTAGAACCCCTGTTTGAGTTCTAGTCCTCTGTTTTAGCAGGTTGTGAAATCACACTGCCTTAGCATGAGTTCAAGTTGCGGTCTTAGCTTCAGAGCAAGACTGAAGAGCTATTTTCCAGTGGAAGATGTTAATGTGTCATCTCTCCACCAAGCAGGCAATAGAAGGGTACAACCTTTTCACTAGCTGGATTGACAGCACCAATTGTATCATGGCTGATGATAACTTCCAGTTCCAGAGTAAACTGGTAGGATCTTGAGGGGTCATACTGAGCTATGACAAAGTTTATGCACACTTTTGTGGAGTTAGGCCACATCTTGAGCTAGGTCTACTTACCCAGAATGGCCAAGAGACCACTCTGAGGGACTTACATAAGGATTCTTGAGGATTACTTGAGGCCCTGCATAGAGAAACAGGAACACCCTCATGTCCACAAGCCTTGGTCCTCATGGGGGACTTCACCCTGACATTTATTGGAGGGACAACACAGCAGGGCATAAACAATCTACGATGTTTCTGGAGTGCATTAATGGTAACTTCCTTCTCCAAGGGATAGAGGAGCCAATGAGGATAAGTGCTATGCTGGACCTTGTTCTCACCAACAAGGAGGGGCTGGTGGGGAGAGTGAAGCTCAAGAGCAGCCTTGGCTGCAGTGACTGTGAAATGGTGGAGTTCAAGTTCCTTTGGGCAGTGAGGAGGGAGCACAGTGAGCTTGTTACCCTGGACTGCAGGAGAGCAGACTTTGTCCTCTTGAGTGATCTGCTGAGTAATATGGGATAAAACCCTGGAGGAACAAGGGGCCCAAGAAAGCTGGTTAATATTCAAGGAACACCTCCTCCAAGTTCAGGATCTATGTGTCCTGATGAAGAGTAAGAGAACACCAGGAGGCCTGCATGGATGAACAAGGAGCTGCTGGACAAGCTGAAACACAAAGAGGAAGCCTACAGAGGGTGGAAGCAAGGACAGGTAGCCCAGGAGGAATACAGAGAAACTGTCCAAGCAGACAGGGATCAGGTTAGGAAGGGCAAAACCCTGATAGAATTAAATCTGCCCAGGGATGTCAAGGGCAACAAGAAAACCTTCTATAGGTACACTGGTGATAAAAGGAAGACTAGGGAAAATATAGACGATTTCCAGAAGGAAACAGGAAACGGTCATCTGTGATATGGAGAAAGCCAAGGTACTCATTGACTATTTGCCTCAGTCTTCACTAGCAAGTGCTCCAGTGACACAACCCGAGATACAGAAAATAAAGGCAGGGACTAAGAGAATGAAGAACTGTCCACTGTAGGAGAAGATCAGGTTCAATACCATCTAAGGAACCTTAAGGTGCACAAGTCCATGGGACCTGATGAGATGGTGTCTGTGGGTCCTGAGGGAACTGGCAGATGATGTGACTAAGCCACTATCTACCATATTTAAGAAGTCATGACAGTCCAGTGAAGTTCCCACTGGCTGAAAAAGGAGAAGCGTAATCCCCATTTTTGAAAAAGGACAAAAAATGATGACCCAGGGAACTACTGGCCAGTTAGTTTCAGCTCTGTGCCTGGCAAGATCATGGAGCTGATCCTCCTGGAAACTACGCTAGGGCACGTGGAAAATAAGGAGGTGATTGGTGACAGCCAACATGGCTTCACTAAGGGCAAATCATGCCTGGCAAATTTGGTGGCCTTCTATGACAGGGTTACAATATTGGTAGATAAGGGAAGAGCAACTGACATTATCCACCTGGACTTGTACAAAGAATCTGACACTGTTCCACATGATGTCCTTGTGCCTAAATTGGAGAGACTGAATTTCACAGATGGACCACTCTGTGGATAAGGAATTGGCTGGATGGTTGCATTCATAAGAGTTGTGGTCAATGGTTCAATGTCCAAGTGGACACCCCTGACAAATTATGTTCCTCAGTATTGGGACCAGTGATGTTTGACATCTGTGTTGGAGACATGGACAGTAGAATTGAGTGCACCCTCAGCAAGCTTGCTGACAAAAATCAAGCTGTGGTCATGGTCAACATGCTGGAGGGAAGGGATGTGCCATCCAGAAGGATCTGGACAGGCTGGAGAGGTGGGCCCATGAAAACCTCATGAAGTTCAACAAAGCCAAGTGCAAGGTCCTGCACATGGGTCAGGGCAATCCCGAGCACAAATACAGGCTGGGTGATGAGTGGATTGAGAGTAGCCCTGAGGAGAAGGACATGGGGTTCTAAGTTGTATTAGAGCCAGCAATGTGCACTCACAGCCCAGAAAGCCAACTGTATCCTTGGCTGCATCAAGAGAAGTGTGGCCAGCAGGTTGAGGGAGATGATTCTGCCCCTCTACTCCACTCTTGTGAGATCCCACCTGGGGTACTGTGTCTAGTTCAAAGGCCCCCCACATAAGGACATGGACCTTCTTGAGTGGGTCCAGAGGAGAGTCATGAAGATGATCAGGGGGATGGAGCACCTTCCTTACAAGGACAATGTGAGAGAGTTGGAGTTGTTTAATCTGGAGAAGAGAAGACTCCAGGGACACCTTATAGCAGCCTTCCAGTACTTAAAGGGGGCTACAGGAAAGATGGGGAGGGACTCTTTATCAGGGAGTTTAGTGATAGGATGAGGGGTAATGGTTTTAAACTGAAAAGGGGTAGATTTGGATTAGATGTAGGAAGAAATTCTTTACAGTGAGGGTGGTGAGACCTTGGTAGAGGTTGCCCAGAGAAGCTGTGGCTGCCCCCTCCATGGAAGGGTTCAAGGCCAGGTTGGACGGGGCTTTGAGCAACCTGGTCTAGTGGAAGGTGTCCCTGTCCATGACAGAGGGGTGGGAACTAGATGATCTCTTGAGATTCCAACCCAACCCCGTTCTATGACTAACAATACAAGTATATCTTTGTCACAGTCTCAAGTGAACTCTGCTGGATGAGAATGGCACTACTCTAGTTAGATACTATTATATCCCTGAGACACTAGTACAACTGATGATAGCTAAACAGATGTCTCAAGTGAAACCAGAAACCAGGACTAAAAGTGAAAACAGATCTTATTACTAGGACTGTGTTTCCTCTCAAAGCAAAAGCCAAGACAGCTAAGCTGAATTCTACTTACTGTGGGACTGATCATATCAGGAGGTGTAGACATATCCCCAAACAAGTCCATTTGGTCAGCTCCCTTGAAGTGAGAAATATTGAAAGAATTGGTATGTGTTAAGAGTTCTTACACAAGCAAGAATCAAGCATTATGCTATTTACTGTAAATTCATCTATAAATACTGCATTTTGGAGTTGTGAACTCCTTAATGGCATCAACATAAAGTTCTAAAATTTAACCTACCAATTTCACTTTTTCAGCTTGATCAGCAGGTAGTGCTTCACCACCATTCTGTAACAGATGGATAACAGTATCAGCAATAACACAAATACCCAAACTTGCCTTAAGCAAGAGACTTGCAGGTTTCAAAGAGAAAGTGATGAAAGAGGTAAGTATGAGGGAGATCACTACTCAGCATTAATTCTGTAGGACCCTTTTATTTCCATTTCAGTGTAACTGGGCATTGATATTGTCTCCATAATTCTGGCAGCGTAAACAAAGTTAGTTGTGTTGCAGCAGCATACCCAGTCAACTGAGGCTGAGCTGGAGTGACTTACCTCAGTCTTACTTGCTTCTTCATTCTAAAGAAGAAAAGAAGGCTTTTAGTACCTAGATATCATGTAGAATATCCAAAGCATTTCCACCTGGGGAGCTTACCAGCTAGAAGGTAAATAAACTGCTAGTACAATTACCAACAAGCTTCAAGTGATTCTGGATTTAGACAGACCTCAGTGTCAAGTCTTACAAAAGCCCAAAAGCCAAGCCAACACTGAAGTGAGCTTTACTTCTATGCAGACTAATACAGCTTCTGTAATTTTACTCACCTTTTTCTTGTTATTTTCTTCCTTCTTCTTTATATTATATATTAGTTGGAAGAGGTCCTTAAGATCAACAACTAGAGGCTCAGCCTGAAAAAGAATGCAGACTTCAGGCCATGTACTACTTCTCCCTGGACTTTCACTGAAGCAAGCTATGCAGCAAGCCAAACTTTCCTAAATGGTGCAACAGTAAGGTTGTGATAACAGGAAAAGCAAGTTTCAAGGACTGTCTAGTCTCTATACAAGAAAGCTTATGCAGAATCTAAGGGTAATGGGGCACAAACAGCTTAGGACTGTTAACTCCACAGGAAAAGCAGATGTATTTAATAAAAAACATTCATTCTTGTAGCACAGGATTTCATAAGTGCATAGCAAGTCCTAATCATTTTTCCTCAAAAGTGCAAAGCTTATCCAAGCTCTCTAGTAGTCTCATGAGGGAAAAAACATTTTACATTTGCCCCTTTTATACCAACTCTAACAATGAACCTAGAGAAAGCTTCTATAGTTAAAACTCCATTTATTTTAAACACGTTGCAAATAGTAATTCAGCAAGGCAAGCAAAAGGTAAGATTATCATCACCTCAAATGTATAGAGGAGCTGTAGGTGGTATCTGTATCAGGATGAAAATCTAGTGTGAAGTAGAAAGGCACTGCATTCCCTGCACACCCATAAACAAGAGTATGTTTTGATTGGTTGCTGAGATGGTGGCAGGTCCAGCTATACCTAATTGGAACTTTTGCTTGAGGCATACAGCAGCTGTGTCAGTGTCTAGAGTAGTACAAGTCCCCCTGTTCCAGCCACTACCTTTCTCAAGCAGGGAATCTGCTGATCAGATCTCACTGTTTATATCTGAGCAGCATACTCTATGAAGGGTTTTAGTCATGCAGCTGCAGCAGAAGCCATTTCAAGAGTTATCACCTTCAAAAAACAATACAGCTGCAGCTGTCTACAGCTGCAGAAGTCCTTACTTCTCAGCTAGGCAAGATTGTGCTAAAACCAACAAGCAGCAAGTAAAGAGCTGTCTACAGCTTGGATAAGCTTATAGGCTGGCAAGCAGCACCCTATGGTGAAAACCTCTGGGAGAACAGACTCCCCTCCAGAGCACACACAGAAGGCTTTTGTACTAATCTACAATTCCAGTGAAGCCAATACAACACAGGACTCTGATAAATTAACAAAAGAGGCTTAGGAGAGGGTGTTACAGCTGTTACTAAAGTAGTAATATGCTCCAGCAAGAAGCCCCTCAGTCCCATCTGTTGTGGGCCTGAAGCTTCCAGCAGGTTCTCCAGGAGGGCAGGCAGGAATGTGTGTAAATTACTAGCTTTGGAGTCTTGGCTCATGAACCCATTATAGTGACTATTATAAAGACATTATCATGACAAGCTAATAAACTATTTAGAAGGCTTCATAATAGTGGTAATTCCAGGTAGCTTGTTTCCAATATTTCTTATGTACAGATTCTCTTCAGAGGCATAAACCCTGCATACAGGATTTCTGCAGGGGGGGAAACCTATCACAGAAGGATCAAAATCTCTCCCAGAAGTAACTCCAGGAGCATCAGACCTGCCATTCGCTAGCCCCCAAAACACTACTGCAATTGTGTAGGTCTGTTTTGAGAGCTGCACAAGACAAAGCATTATGAGAACTGGACTACAGGAGTGCTAACATAATTCCTGTTAATTCTGAGTGAAGCTCTGGCTATTTTACTCAGGAATTAGCATTCTCACTAGCAGGCCACTGTACAGGAAAGCTCAGGATAATAGCTCTGTTCATCTCCATGACTTCCATGGTGCACAGACATGTTAAGCAAGGTTGATCATAGTAAGCAAGGCTACTGGAGTGTTTTTATTCTGGACTACAGAGAAACTGAACAAGGTAAGAGCCACTGGTGATACAGTCAATTCCTACTGCCCTCTAGAAGAGTCTATCCATGTGTGCTGGTATTCCCCTATACACCACAGGGCTACCAGCGAAACACTACACCCTTGTCACATGTTGTTTACACAATAGCATTACTCATAGGAAGTGGGAAAGGGTGTCTGATCCATACCTGTTGTGCTGTTTTTATAGCAAAAAACTGGTGCTGGCCTTCTCCTCCACATATATAGCCAAAGGCACGACTGTCTGTTACATCTCGAGCAATAAAGGAGATTTTGGTTACTGGATGCTCATATTCTATGACCTAGAATTGGGGGGAAAAAAAAAAAAAAATCTATTGGCTTAAATTGCTGGAGGCATAATAGCTGCTATTTTCTGTAGTTAGGATGATTGAGACTGTTAGAAGGCTTCCATTAAAGATTCAGTTTTATCTGCCTTTGACTAACCACAATAGGATGTAGCTATCTTTCTGGCAGAAGGCTTTCAGCATTACAACCCACTTCACAAGCCAATTTTTATATGTAGAAGGGGAGCACAATGCTGTTAAAAAATGTAGTTCAGATTCGTCTAACTGCCTCACTTAATCTCTTAATATGATTCTTAAAGTAAGTCATATCTTACCCCAGTTTTCTCATCTATTATCTTGATACCAGAGAGGGAGATGTTCACCCAGATCTTCTGTTTGTGTTGCCCCTGGGAACGGGCTGCCACTGCAATTCCCTAAAGAGTATCAAAGTATTGATGAGACTTATGTTAGATTGAGCTTTAAATTTTTTCTTTACATTCCTCCTGAGCCTATGGCTGTGACTGTACCAATGCTCGTCTAGTCATTCCTATGCAACTGAACAGTTAGAGCAGCATCCCTCTTGCAATATATCCCTGGCTAGGTTTGAAGTGACACCTCAGAACTAGACTGTGTTTACTCTGTAAATGTTTTAGAGCTTTAAAACTTATCTTAGTTCACAAAACTGTTACAGTAGCAGCATCTTTACCAGCTTTCCTGGCCTGATTGAAGCTATATGGGTGTTCTGCACTCCAGAAGTAATAATCTTTATTGCTGAAGGATCTCATTTACTTACTCTTTGGCTTATCTGCATCTCTTGGTGTTACTATTGTCACAAGATGCCAACTTATGCTTTGATGTCATTGTTAAACTGCAAAGAGCCCCCTTGTCCCCATCCAAAGCCAAAACTCAGTACTTGTGATCACATTCATGCTCTTCGCATGCATACTGCATGCCTGCAAGAGACCCAAAGGAGCATTTCCAAGCTATTAGAGAAATATTGTACTTTGAACAAGGGGTTACAGCTTTAGAAGTAATATCTATCTAGGATGGTGCTGTTACTATGTTACCATCAAGCTGTATTTGAAATTGTGCCAAAGTGACCATTTGATCTGCCTTCTGAAGGCTACCCAGAGTTGGTTCTTACATGCCAGCTCAAGGCCTTACCTTCAGCTTCATCATTGAATCCTGACTCATTTTGTCTCCTCTTGCCTCCGGGACATCATCAATGCCAATCAGTTTAGCTTTGTATCTTACACCATCACCTTTAAATCTGGCCAAGAGAGATTCATCTGTCTTCTCTGGCCCTGGAGACAGAGAAAAGTTTTGGTTGGGTATTTTGTTGTTTATTTGCTATTTTGTTTTGTTTGTTTTGGTTTTGTTTTCTTTTTTAAAAACAGAATCTATGTTGTGACTTCAAGATATTTTTAAAAAAATTACCATATAAATACATATTAAAACTGTCTCTTCAGTATAGCTGACTAACAACCCCTAGCCCTTCCAGTACTGTGTGCAATGCAAGAGTTGATCCTTTAATATCACAGTGCTCTCAGAATCTGGCCCCAGTGCTTAATATTTGGGGACCTCAGAACAATTCTTTGCTACATAAAAGACTAAATATTTACAGGCAACGGCCAAGTAGATGTAAGTACTAAGCAAAACACCAAAAAGAAATTGTGCTCCCCATGGCCATACAGGATGTTCGATAAGCCTTTCAGATGTTAGTCCCTAGTTCTGGTGCAGTCAGATCTCTTCTTGGTGTGCAAGAATCTCCTGGTTCCTGTACTAGAACTTTCTATCAGTACCATCATTTCTACAAGTAGTCCTGGTACTCCTCTCCATGCAATCACTTGGAATTTTATCTAATTTATTACTTCTGCTGTTCACACTACTTCTCAGAACTGCTTGCTTTTCTTCTCTGCATGTTCAGCATACTGAGTGTGCGCCTTCGTATGTATTTCTGTAAGAATTATATTTACATGACCTAATCTAACAGAAAATCTATTATCTGATCTACAATAATTCTAATGTTTTCTAGCTTCTCTGGACTAGAATCTGTATTTGTGTCCAGAACATTCATCCCTCTAGCGGGAGGAGAAGCAGCAAGTTCAGGTTCCTGGATGGTCCTGGGTCTGATCACCTCCTCAGGAAGCTTTTAATTCTCTGGGCTTCTGGTGATTTGTCAGGCTCAGTAAATGATTCATTTAACAAGTAGAACTGCACTTTAGAACTCAAGGATAGAAAAAACCTTTCAAGCTAAACCTAACCAGAAGGTAAGCTTTTATTTTACTAGCTTATTTATTCATTTTTCCAGTCAGCTTGAAGCCTCAGTTACTTTAATCATGCTGTGAAAATGATCTTAGTTTTAGGCAAGTGCAAAAGATTAAGGACGCTGAACTAGAAGAGGTGTTCAAGAAGTAAACATTTCTTACCTTTCTTTTTTTCCTTCTTTGAATGTTGTGCTTTTGGTGGAGCCTGCTGTTCAGGCTGACTGTTGACAGTAGTAGCTTCAGCTTCAGTAGACATGGTGAGATGGTGGTCAGCTATGATTGCTGTAGTTTTTAAAAATACAAGTAACAGTCAGTAGGTAGACATATTTTACCTTGAAGAAGAAATATTCTTATTAGACCTGTTAGTCCTGCTGAGCACTGAAGCCCACTAATGTCTGAAAGTTTTAACAGAGATCATATAGGAAGTTTGACTCACTGTCTATTCACCTCAGGTCACAGAGAACATGAAGTTATGGCTACTACGTGATGAACTCTCACCTCAGTAATACCTAATCAGTAGATCACACTGACCTACCTTCACAGGCTGTACTTGCATCATCCTGTTTTAATCTGTCAACCTTTAGCTTTTTACCCTTTAAAGCTATTTAGAGAAACTCAGATATTTTGCTTTGTTCTCCTCCAGTCCTGCCAGCTGCATCTCTGTAGTAGGATAGGAGAGAATGCAAGAAACATTTGCTAGGATCTGTTCCAAACACCCATGAAGATGATGCCAGAACAGCCAAACGCAGCCACCAGATCTTATTCATCTTTCTATAACCAGTGGAAGTCTGAGGTTATACCACCCAACAGCTAAAAGCAAATACATTCCTTAGGTCGCAGACAGACTGTTCCAGGAAAAAAAAACAAACAATCAAAAAACAAACAAACAAACACAAACAACAACAACAACACAACACAACACAAAAAACCCAAAAACACACACAACAAAACCAAAACTCCACACGCTTCTCTTGGTAACAATCAAGCAACCTTAGTGGTTTGGGTTTTTTTTTAAAAAAAACAAACACCACCACCACCACCACAAAAACCATGCAAGTTAATAGAAGTTATGGGACTGGTATGACTTATGTCATGAGACCCTTCTGCCTCTAAAATACAAGATACAGTAAAAAAATAATCTGTAGTCCCTGTTTTTTATTCCTACATACCTGAAGCATTGATTCATACTTACCAAACAGGGAATCATATTGTCTTTATGAAATTTTGTATACTCAGCCAGAAAGAACTGGACATTCATATCTGCTATAGAAACTGTTCTATGAATCTTCTGTCTGGGGTATTGCAGTGGCTTCAATTAGCCCCTTGAATTTTAGGGTGGCAAATGAAACCAAGAGATTGTTTAGATGATTAAGCACCTGGGCTACCCTCTACTAGTAATTTTTCCCATATCCAGGCAATCAGCTATAAACCAAGCTGCCCCTTTTGTCCAGCACATTGTGTGAGACATCTATGTACCCAGCTACAAGTGCTGAAGCATTGCATATCCTCTAGCATTAGAAGCTTGTAATTCCCAATAGCCTATTTCTCATTTTCCTTAGTTACAGATAATGCTTTTTGTGTTACCTGGAAGTTACTTTCAGGATTTTGCTCTCACTCCTGCCTTTTCCCTCAATTCATTACCAAACCAATAACTACAGACTGACTCATCCAACTTGCCACTAAGAGTAATGGATATCAATGCCTAACTGGTTCTTATCCACAAATTCCTAGGCCTTTAAAAGGGAATTCCACCCTGAAGGCCCCCATTTCAATTTAGTCAGGAAGGAGGCATTTAGGGAAGTAGCTGTTAATATAAGCAAACTTAGATCTAGCTGCTTACCAGATGGTTTGTGAATCCCATTTAGCATTGCTCAAGTAAATCAGAGATAAAAGTGCTCATATGGGAAAGATCTCTGGCAGCTATACCTGTTCTCTGCAAGCTGAGAAATTACCTGGCTACAGCTAGGGAACATTTGATGCAAGACAGCAAAGATGTTGACGTGAAAATTTCAAGTAGCTCCAAGTAGAAATAGATGTTAGAGGAAAAGCAGATATAGCAAACCATGGTTATTTCCTAAACATCACAAAAGAGTGGCTTGTGTGCTCAGTCTGACAAAGTAGCAAGTGGGAAACTAATACAGCCAACAGGGATTTTGCAAGCTACTTGCACCAGTGCTGAAAAGGAGTGTGACTATCAGAAACCACAAATCAATCCAGTAAAGTGAAGCCAACTAAATTCTACTCTAAAACTGGACTAGCTTGCCTATTCGTATAGTTTTGGGCCAAGGAAGTCTTAGACTTTAGTGTAATGAGCCTCTCCCTGGATTTATCAAGTCCTGCAAAAATAAAGAGAAAGGAAAGACAGAGTTAAGGTTGAATCATTAGTTAACCACTAAGCCCCATCTGGAAAGTTACTGTTTAGTGAACAGAAGGAAAAGACAGACCTGGAGAACAGAGCTAAGACATGCTCTGTAGGAGCCGAGTCATAACTTTAGGAATTTTCTGCCCTGCTCTATGTTGCAAAGAATAAATAACAGTCTCGAGACACTGAGTCTTGCCTGTCAGTAATACTGCTTCTCCAATTTGATTTGTAGAGCTACAAACACCTCTGCTGTTATACAACCACTTACTCTGTTATATAGAATAAGTATCTCACTCTGAAGTAAAGAGTCAATAACAAGTAAAAAAACCTAGGGAGGAAAAAATATGCACAAGCAAAGCTTCACTTTGGTAACTGTAAAGTGGTAGAAAACCAGATGGACAGTTGCCATGTTTAAACCCTAGCTGTGATCCCACTGTTGCCATCTCCCCCCATTCTATGGAAGCCAGACAGCACAAAGCCCCAGGGTGGGGAAAGATGAGCCAGGATACAGCCAAGACTGGCTGAACCCTGGCAAACACTCCCTATCTTACTGTGGAGAAGTTCATTCTCAGTGTTAACAATACAACTTGAGAAGGTTAGTGAGGGCTTTCTGACCAGCTTGTAGGACATACTCTCCTATCTGAGGTCTGGCACAGTGCATCTCACCTAGTGAGAGTTCACACTACATGATGTTTATTGATCACACCTTTAGAGAACTCGAGGTTTTTGAGAATCCTATCTCTAGAGCAAGGGAATTAGGACAGCTAAGAATGAAAGGATAGACAAATGCTGCCTTAATACATGTTCATACTTTAAATAACTACTTCCTGACATCTTAAATAAGCCACAAGACTATTACAAAATTGCCTCAGGCTTTACCTTGACGTTTCTCTGGGGTGGGGAGCAACACTGTGTAGCTAAAGCTAGCAGTAATTTAGTCTACTTTCAATACAAGAGTCTCAAACAATTATGTTTGTATTCTGTGATTTAGACCCAAGTTAAACCCATGCAAGGTCTTTGTCACACTCAAGTTTGGCTTATCATAATGGAAAGTGCTTGTGTGCCTTGCATGCATGTAACTAAAATGAAGCTAAAAACTTTTCTTTGTAGTTCTTGCTCTTACTCTGAAGGCTTCCTTTCACAGTACACAGTCCCTTAGTACTTCCTTACTTAGACTGCAGGAGTAGGGTAACAAGAGACTGGAATTATTCTATTACACTTGAATTCTGAGTTAATCTGAAAAAAAACAGCCAGAAGTATGGCAGAGTTAGAGATGCATGTGCTTTTATGCAAGGACAGGCATGCCTTCAGTTATACTGACTTAGTGAAGAACAAGATCATTCCCACAGCAGCTATGTCAGCAGACTGTTATGTGATGCCTTTTGAATCTTCTCCATGTAGATATGTCCACTGGTATCACCACAGCTTAATTACTCACTATACAATTGTATGATCCATTTTAACCACTGTGATAAATGCACCATTTCAAGAGTCTTAGACTGCAGATTTATGGATGTTGCTACTCTGCAAGAAGTGCCCCAAGCTCTTGCCTGTATCATAGATACACACCATATTTTACCCACCCACTTTTCAATTCTTCAAAATTTTTCAAAAGGGCTTGCTAAGAGACCACTAATAGTATCTTTCTCCTTTCTTATAGGAACTATGCTGTGAAGAGCAAGTACTGATCACCTTAAGGAAAGGCCATTTCAGGCCCTCAACACACAGGCCTTGAAAGATGAGTCATTACCTACTCTCAAGTCAGGCAACTCTTCATTCAGCATTGTACTATTTTCACACATCTACCCTGGGAAAGTCAGTCTTAAGACTTGGGGAATACTGTGCTCTTGGTGTCTTCTCTGAACTCCCTACAAGGACAGCTGTAGGTAGGACAGCTGTACGTAGTCATGCTTGAAATACCCGTTTCTTAGCAAGACTTGAAGCACATGCCACACAATTTTGTTGAGCAACATTTAGGTTCCCTTAAGAGATGCTTTCCAAGTTATCCCCTATTTGAGCAAGGAGTGGCAACATGGTCGCTCCCTTAATGATTATAATATTTTTGCCCTGTGCACAAGCGATTGAGAATCTGCACTATGCCTTGTAGTCTGTCAAAGAATTTAAAGCCTGGACAATAATCCTCACCCAACAGAAAGGCTTTTCCCCCTGGTAGAGAAAGATAATTCCCTTAATATTGATGAAAGCTTGTCTGAGAAGAGGTACACTGAAAATGTCAGAGGCAAGGCAGATAAACTAAACATCTGCTCAGCAGTCTAATACCTTGTTCTAATACCAGTCTAATACCTTTTCACAGCCTATGCTCCTTATTTGTCCCTTTATACTACATGATTCAGCTTAAAGAGTTATTTTATGTGAATATTAACTTCAAATTAGCATCTGAGAGACCAGGAGAGGACAAGGGAAGCATTTACTGCCAAGTGCAATACAGCCTGTTAGGGATGAAGTAGTAACCAGAAGCGCAGCAATAGTTCAAGTGCTAAACATGCTTCCAAGGCAGGTTGTTGCCTCCCCCACACCTTGAAGAGTTAGTCAAGTTATTCTGTTTAGAAGGTTGTATTAAGACCTGCACAATGTATTCTTAGAAATCCCTAGCCATCAAGTTCTTGACAAGAGCGTTATTTTCAGAAGGCTGGTAAACAAGTTATCCACTTGAGTAAATTCAAGACTTCAGTGTTGCAGGCTAAGGAAATAGATTAGAGGCTAAACAGCAATACACACAATGGCTAGCAGGAGTCAAAGTTGTAAAGCCAGATTCAATTACTAATAATTGACTATCTTGACTAGCAACATCCTACCCACATTATAATAGTGCATTTGTGTGAACCTCTGTATGACTAACTTACATTTGCATCTAACAAATCCCTATGCACATAACTGACTGTCACATTTTCTGCCTAGTTTCTGCGGCAATGGTAGTCCCCAGGTAGCCTTGAGAAGCACTAGGCATGCATTAATAAATCAGAAGCATGAATGTGCTATTCAGACTTTTGCCTTTTAAACAGGGTCATTCATGCTGAGAAGTCAAATAACATATCATCTTAAATGTTTTGTTTCATTACTAATACACCCATAGACACAGTCAAATGCTAGAGCTAAGAGTTCAAGTTGAATAAACATTCTGTAATATGACACAAGATTACTATGATTCTGATGGAAAATTCCAGCTGCTTGTGCTGCCATAAGCACTACCATTAGTTTCCTCTATGAAAACAATCAAATCAGTCTGTTAGGAACTAGCATAGCCAGTGACTAATATACATGAAAGATACCAGCCTTAGCTACAGGCAGATTACACCTGATATGTATTGTTCACACTTAGAAATAACAAGTACCCACTTAAAGACAAGTGGAAGACAGTTCATAAACATCTTGGGAACTGTTCCCCTCCAGTTGGAATGCAAGAGGATTATCACTTGCCAGAAAGATGACTTCATAAATGCTCTTACACTGCTAAGTCTAGCCCAAGGTCCTGTGGTTAGTCTTGTAAGAGACAACTGAAAAGAATTTTGACCTGCCTTGCCTGGCAATTGAAGCTATCTGCCATTCCAACAACCAGTAAAGTCTAGATTAGTGATGCCCCACCACTCAGTTTCTCTTGCAGTTCCTTGATAGCAGGGAAACCAAGACCAGTGTTCTCAGTCTAAGTTCAAAAGAACCTGTTTAACTGTCCTGTTTAGGCAGTAGGTAGTTAGAAACATGATCTGTGGTTAAGAGATCATTTGCATGGTATCATGGCTTCATTTAAGCCTGCCAGAATACTTCTAGATTAACAGGATTTTACTTTAGGAAACTTCATGCAATTTGTTTTAAGCCCCATTTGATGTTCTGTCCTCTCACCTAAGAGATGGATCAATACTGTGTTGATATATTAAGGCAACCTTGTGCCAAGGGCTTCCCCTGCCAACAGGAATACCCTTTTGGAATAAGCTACAGCTGTACTAATATCTTGCAGGATACAGCACATAGTGCAGCTGTCTAACACACACAACCAGTAATGAGAATCACAAAAGGGTGACATTCACCTACTGAGAGAGATAGAAGTCGGTAACGAACACATCAGGGCATACCTCCTTCATGCTGCTCCCTCCCCCCAGTACCAACAGCAAAGTAGATAAAGATCTCAGTACTCTAATTAGTCATATGAGCTACAGATGTTGGTATGTGCCACTGCTGGTGCAGGATCATGCCTGTGAAACTACCCAGACACCTTACCAGGAGTCAATTTGCCAAATGCTATTTCATCAGTTGGTCAGAATAGTCTGTTCCCATCATATCAGTGCCTCAGGGTCCTCTAAGCTGTGTGGCTTTTAGCAAGAACAGATAAATTCAAAGTTCCTGAAAGTGCCTTCAGCACACTTGAATCACTGGAATGACAGCCAAGTGAACATCACTAAGTTAGCAGCCAGAACTGAACAGGTTGTTCAGTTCAAGTGGTGCAATTGGACCATACTTTTTGCCATTGTACTGTGATTTTGAGCACACATCTTCTGATGAGATAATTAGTTACTTCTCAACCCAGCTACCACAATAGCTCTATTTTGAATTTTTCTTCCACTTGCCATGGGAATAAATACAGCTACTGCAGGAGTATTAGAACAGAGGGCTCATGAAAAGTCATGACCAGTTTAAACAAGCTGTACCTAGCTAATTGATAACATTCCAAGCTGTTAGTATTACCCTCTACTTAAAGGAAGAAAGTTAAATGCTTTTCATGAACTAGTGCTATCTTGTTCCCTGAAGACTTAAACTGAAGGAAACTAGCACTGTCATAGTCTGTTTGATAGTTATTCTTCAGCCAGGAACATCAGTGTCCAGAGGTAGTATCCAGACACCTAGCTAATCCATCTCAAATTATGATTTGTTCCAGGAATAACACAGCATCTTGCAACAAGTCTTGGTAGCAGCCTTTCCAGTCTCTGTTCAGCATTTAGCATTCCAACCTTTTAGTTAACTTCTTAGATTAATAAACACCTTCACTCCATACCAGCAATATTGGCATCTGAACTCCAGATTCTTCTTCTAGAAAGCAATTGATAGACATCTCTGTATGCTCTTTCTTGATAGAAAGCTATTCAGTTGGTAACACAGGCTTAATATACTTAGATTATCCACAAGAGGTTTCTTTACATCAGTCTTCCAGAGAAAACTGCATGCTAAGGGACCACTCCTCTATACCACTCTCTCCAGTTTCCAGTGCTGAAGCCTCATAAATCAGCAACTCCTGAGCCAAAGTTCAGTTGTCTGTTCTAGCTGTTGCTCAGGAAAGCATCACCTGCCTACTCACAGGCTGTGTGCACCATTTGATCTTCTGTCAATCCTGCTTGTTGAGTCTCACTGGGTATACCAAACAACCTGGAAGCAAAGCAGTTCTTAATCAAGGCAGCTAGTGTTTATTCAGATGAAAACTAGTTTTAACTAAACAACAGCTCAAATACTTAATTTCTAACTGTACTCTTAACTGCTTCCTGCCTAGAAGGGCTGATTCTGATCTTCTTCCTAGTTAGTGTAGCAAAAAACTCTTGCCAATAACCATGCTTTTCACTCCCTTCCTCAGAGCAGGAACTTGATGCATACTGAATCTGTTATCATAGGTTATTTCAGCTGCATGCTGTTAACTGTCCAGTGCTGGCAAAGTTATCCCCCTTTACAGTCTGGGTATGTGCAAGCTGTACTGAGAGAAATTACATATGTTCTGTATAGTCTATGCTGAACTGTAGGTGCTTTCTACCTGTTCACAAATGTATCTGTACAAGCAACAGGATTTTGCTGTATTATTCTTGCATTCACCCAACCTAAAACCATGCAGTCATGGCTAATGTCAGGTACTAGTTTGCTTACCCAGCCTGATGATCCCATAAACAGCCAAAAGCCTATTCTTAAACATAATTTCAGCAGTATTTGAAGAACCCTCCACCTAGACCCCACTGTTGTTAGAGACCTTTGTTGAAGTGTAGGAGTCACTCCATACTGTCTCCTGTAACAGACGCAAGTCCTGTTCATGATGTGTTATGAGAAGACTGATGAAAATTCTGTTTATACCTTATAAGGGCAGGATCTTCTACAGCAATTTCAGTCCCCAGTTACATATTATGAAACATACTGCTTAATACAAGTGTTACTCTTACCTTCAAGATTAGTCATTACCAATGGTACTAGCTCTTGTGTACACAGCATGAAAGACAATGAATAACTAAATAAGATGCAAGTCTAAAAAGGTGTAAAGATCTATACCAGAGGTAAAAAAGGATTAACCAGGATTTTCAGAGCTCCACTGCATCTCCTTCAGTAGCTGTTCTACTAAACAGCTATTCATCAAGTTTCACAGATTACTATTCTGCAGTAAATTTCCCTATTGGTAATTGTCATTACATATATTTGTGATATACATTAGAGGAAGTTTACATTATTGTTCCTAAATCCAGACTTTAAGGTAATGTTGCCCAGGCTCTGTAATTTTTCATCTTCATGATGATCTCAATATCATGTTATGGGGATGGCCCCCATCCATCAGAAACACACAAGGACAAGCATCAGCCTTCCATCCTGCTCTAGGTTTTACCAGGCTAGCAGCTGTTTGCAGCTAGATCTGCTATTCAAGCTGCTAAAAAACTAGTTCTTGCTTATATAGTCACCTTCGTGCCCTTCCTTAAAGCACAAATAAACCTGTTCTGACAGCACAGATGTCTAAAGTAGAAACATAGTTGTAATATTAACACTACATCCTTAGTGTTCCCAACTTGTCTTGTCCCTTCCTAGGAAGAAAGTCTCATCCATAGGTGTTTTAGCCATAGGGCAGGTGTATGAGAAGTCTCATAGCAGACTTGCTCTTCCACAACACATCAGTATTAGGAGTTGAGTACACTTTGCTGGAGGAGCTAGTTCTTAGTTGACATTGTCATGAAGCCTCCTGACTGTCAAGATAAAGGTCTATTATCCTGTCTATCAGACCTCATCAAGTATTTCACCTCTTAACTTATTGCTTAAGGATGCAACAGGAACTGACAGAACATCAGGAAATTCATCTCCAAGGCCAATAGTCTGTCCTTAATTGGCCCTGTAATGGCTGAGCTTTGAGATTTAAGGTGACATGCACAAACTATGAAGCTTTATGAGAAGCTTAAAAAAAATCCCACAGACAGTTTGGGATTAAATCACAGCATTTCATCTGAGACTTCATCCTCAAGCACATGCAAGGCACATCTGTCCAGAAGAGGGGAAGCTGGAATGGTCTGTGCCCCTATCAGTCAAGGCTGACAAGAATTATATGGTAGAAGACAATTTGTTCAGAACTCAGATTGTATAAACAATCTAATCCTGTTGAAACTGGTACCTCTTGTTTATTTCTTAGGCCTGCCACTATGCTTCATCCAGCTTCTTTATAACCCAAGACCCTTGAACCCAGATACAGCCTCAAAACCAGGTTTCTAAAGTCAGTTTGTTTTGTCAGTTTTACTACTTAGTCACCTTATTCTGCTTGATCCTTCTGACACAACTAAGTTGTATTTCTGTAGAGACCATGCTTAGGTAGAGGAATAGTGGCTTATGTTTCATTGTGTTTCACAGCAGCAGCTCATCAAGACCTCTTAGCATTCCCCCTCCCCAGAAGGTAGAGTCTCAACTCCACTAACAATCCCTTAGTCTGCATGTAAAATCTAGATTTTTCGCCAAAGTCCTTACAGATTATAAATTACCTTCATGCTATCCCTTAATATCTTTTTACAGAATCTAGCCAGCAAGCAGGATTTGCACCATCAATACTGTGTCCAGAACAAGCTGGCTTTCTCTGGATGTGGAATTTATTGCTTCATTGTCCAAGAAAATTTATGCTTCTGTAGTGCTCACATACTGCTAGCCTTGCTGAATAAAGTCCACAAACATTCCCAAGAACTGGGTTAACCCAGCATGTCACACAAATGTTCTAGCAGTGTAAAGTTCACCACGAGAAAAGAACATCCATAGAGAAAAATCTGTAGGTTTGGCAACAATACTCCATGACTACAGCATTTTATGCACTTTCATTTATTTTATATCTCAAACTATGGTCTTTACCCTAAACATCCCGTCCAGTCACCAGTCCTTGACACTAAGTACATTTATTTACTTTCCCATGAGACAAAAATTTAAGAGCTCTTTTTGCCACTCTTTGCATATATTATATTAACCTGTTTAGAGTGCTTCTTTCATATCTGCTTGTGAAGTACACCCTTAAGTAAGAAGTATATCCATAGCAGCTACTGGTCTGCAGAGTCCAATAATAGGGTTATACAGGCACTTTGACAAGTAATACTAAACAAAATAGTGGATTGTGTACTGCAGTTATATAGAGATATATAAAAACACAGCAGAAGGCACATTAGAATGGGTAACCATCCCTACCTTCACAAAAGGAAACTCCAGATTTTTAGCATTTGGCCCATCCTTCCCACTGATAGCACTGAGCATAACCTCTGTTGCTCAGCCAATAGCTTTCTTTGAAGAGCATAAGAGAAGTATCATAAGTCATGGGACTATTAGAGTAGTGCTTATCATTCTCTCCCAGTCTTCTAGTAACAGTAACAAGCACACAAGACCTTAGATTTCCCTCATCAGAACCATCTCTTCATTTAAGACTTGGAGCACCTGGCATTCACTCCACTTTACCCTGAGCCTTCCTGTACTCCATGTTCACCTGACATTCATTTACCCCTTATATCCTCCTTAACATTTCTACCACTTGATTCTCCTCCTCCAAATGCAAATTCTTATGAGTTACTATTAATAAAAAATTCTGCTTTAGACTTGACCACATCCTCAGACCATTCAGAGAATTTTGGAAACCTAATTATGTCCTAGAACCATTATGTTGGATGCAACTGCAGTGATTCTTTAAACAGACATGGTGGATTACTCTCTGACAATACCCTTCTAAGATGAAGAGAATCAATTTTCTTTGGATTCTAATTCACCTGCCTGACCCATCTCCTGGAAGGTCCTCAAGGAAGCTCATCTGAAGATCTGCTAACATTATAACTGCTTAAGAGGTCATTATCAGCCACAAGGACATCTTTTCAATTTACCAGTGCCTGGTAAATCTTCACAGCCAGATAGAATATACAGCTTCATAATTACTTTTCTAATCAAATTTGCATCTCTATTTTGCCTATCTGCACAGGTGTTCTCATCCTTAAGCATATCTATGGGCATTCCTTAGCCTAAAATGAGGAACTCCGGGCCTACATGCTTGTCCATTTTAGGCAGCCTTGTTTATGGAAGTCACAGAAGACTTCTGAGGCAAAAATGCAGCCTTTAAAGCTAAGTACCTTCCTTAGGAGAAGATTAAAACAATTCCTTCCCCTTCCAAATTAAAAACAATCAAATTAATCCTACTGTACCAGTGGATTTTCACGCTTCCCTAGTACGTGCTCAAGTAACCAGCCTCAGCTTATTTGAGGGGTAAAAAAGCTCTGCTACAGAGAAGATAGGATGCATTGGCAACACCTGCCTTTATCTTTCTGCTCAGAACATAGATATTATTCCAGCATAAGTATCATCATATGATGGTCATTAGACTGTTAAGTCTCACCAGCTGAGAAGTCAGTTTCTCTAACAAGGTAGAAGACTCACTCCCGTTAATCCTGGACATCTTTAACTATGTCCATTCACCAGACCCGAGCAGCATCCATCCTGAGATTGGCCAGCAGAGGGGTGCCCAGCAAGGATGCTCCATCCAAAACCAAAGCAAAACCCCACCCCTGCTTCGCAACATCCTAACCCTTTCCTCCCCTCTGATACTAGAGATATTTTTTTATATCAGTTATTTAGGTGAAATTTCGGGTTTGTACACTTTTTTCTTAATTCCCTCCACAAACAAAAATGAAAATGCGTATTTATTTTGCTTTACGCTCAAGCTTCCTCCTGGTGCCGGCCGTGCCACACTCCGGAGCAGGCGTTTTCCAGGGACACGCTCCCCGCAGCCCTGATCGGGCAGCACCTAGCCCCCCCAGCCGCCCCCGTGGCGCGCCCCAGACCCCTCTGCGGGGACGGGGC
>NW_020799142.1:22226614-22294265 GCF_003259725.1 Athene cunicularia
AAAAAAAAAAAAAAAAAAAAAAAAAACACCAAAAAAACAACCTACATTTTTGTCCTTGTAGCAGACCTTTTTTTTTTTTTTTCTCTCGAGGCTGTAAACCCAACATTTCTTTTCTCAAAACAGTGCAAAATACTTCTGTTTGATACTGTGACATTGCCTGCTACAGCAACACCAAGTTTAAAAAGACAAAAAAAGAGCAACGCTTTTCCTCCAGTTTTAATATATTTGATAGATATCTCTAAATGTTTCAAAAGAGGGAAATATTTAATACAAAATGATTTTACAACTGGAGAGGTCAGGGTTCAAAACTGGTGGATGCATTTGGTCATTATCCACATCCTAAGCTACCAAATGATATTTTCCTTTCTGCTGTGTGGTACTCTTTTCTTCCACACAGCAAATGCGGTAGGAGCCCTTTGCCTGAGGTGACTAAAAGCTGATAGTTGTGTCTCACTTGCCTGTATCTGTCTTTCATTTCAGAAGTTGCTAATTTTAACCAAAAAGGACACGAGGGACATATTTCTATACATTAGCCTAGTGTTCACGGAAGGAAGTGCATGCCACACAAGTAAGCAGACATTTGGTACAATTAACAGGTTGCTGGCTACCCGCATGTCGGTATTTGCAGGATTAGATCTGAATTCCTTGGGACACTGTTGTATTCATGTTTAACAATGTTGGTTTTGTACAGTTTGCACTGCACTGTACATTGTTCTGAACACCTTGTGCTAGATGCCTACCAGCAGGACTGGAACTTCTTAGTCCTGGGGCAGTGTGCATTTTAAAGAATAATACTTTGCTCAGCGTGCTTTGTGGGAGTTACACAGACTGCCTAACATGAAGGATGACATTGTGACTAGTTTAAACATGGTGAAATAACAAAGCAACTTCTATAAAGCAGCCCGGCCTGGTGCTGGCATTAAACAGGGTTACCCACCATAAAACCCAGGCACATTTCATGGGAATACCTTTACTAGTTGCTCTAATGGTTACAAATATGATTTATACTATTTGTTGTTGAATTTGGAAGAAATAAAAAATTATTTTCATTTGCCAATAGATAGGGAGCAGTTTAAGAGGCCTTTTTGAGGTGCAATGAAATTGCATCTACTACAGAAATGTCAAGAGGTCCTTCACTATCTACCAGGACTTGGACATTACTAATCTCATGGAAAAACTTTTTTACTAATAAATGGTTAATAACTAACTGAAAAAAATTACAGTTTTCTTAGAGAATAAAAAAAGTCTCCAGCCTCGAAGGACTGCACTATCTATTTTGTAATTCAAGTGAGAAAAGCTTCCCTGATTTTTGAGGTAAATGCTAAAATTCAGAGCTGTTACATTAAACATATGTAACAGGATTGCCTTTTGAACATAGGAGGAATCCAGGCAGAGAATCCCACAGGAGTCCAGTAATTTCATCTATACTGCACTGCAGGACTTGAAGGGTATGCTTCACACATTATGAAAAGTGAAAGGATTTTTATTTCTCTACAGTAAAACCACAATCAAATGGAAAATGGCTGCTATGACTTTAAGCCTGACTATTAAAAGATTATAGTAGAGTGATATGTTTTCCAGGATGATGACTTTTTTCTCATATTTGTTCTGTCTGATCTTACTGTTGCTGGCATAGATTTTTTTTAAGTTAGCTGCTTATTGCACAGAACAGTAACAGGCTCAGCACTTCCCAAACACAAGGCATTTTTCAGCAGGTCTGAAGTTACCTTGACATTGCAGCTGGAAACCTTCACCTCAGTGAGTTTTTCTATCGCTTTTCCGGATGTTAACTCTGCCCAAACCACAGTCTGTCATTATGATCGCTGGGATCCTAGTCTGGGTGGAAAATGGGTTAGCAGTGTGAAATAAAAACACCAAAGTGCAGAGACCTTTGAAATTCATCAGTTTTAATGAATTACTTAAAAGTGGTCTCAAGAAGAGTTTTTAAAAATCTGCTTGCATCAAAGCAATGTGGTAGCTAATCTTGCGATGGCTTGCTCAGGAATGCATGGTTAATGCATGGTTTATTATTAAAGTAATCTTTTAAGATTTTATTGGAATGTGCTTCCACAGTGGTGTCGCTGCCTTTGTGGGTTTTACTATGTGTGTGTCTTCTTGTCCATAATTAAACTTTTCACTGACAGACCTAGGACTTTTTTTCCTTAAACCTCCCACTTTGAATGCTGGAATTTCATTTGAACTTTAAATACTGCCTTGGAATTTGCCATAAGGTAAACTGTCTGTTCTTGTACACTACCCTGCACTGCTACAGATGTTCCAGATACACAATAAGTGACTGAATTTAAGAGGACTTGCAAATTTTGTGTCCTAGTGTTAAAAAAAGGCTGACAGGAATGAAGTAGTTGTTCAGATGCTCAGGGTGTCCCTATGGAATTCTTACTTTGGAAGGTATGTGAATAAAAATTAATGGAAAACTGGCCTACACTGAAAAGTACATTTTTAGTGAAGCTTCACTGCTGTCTACTGGAGAAGACAAAGTATGTCAAAGGAAACATGAAGGAAGAATTTGTACTTCAGCCTTTGGACTTCTCAGCCAAGTTTCTCATGTGACTTGGACTTGCTGACCATTTATTTTTATAAATTCAGTTAAAGTCCACAGAATATCTGAAGCAAAATGTATCCTTGCTATTTTAAAATCTTAAATTACAATCTATAGTTCATTTTAGTATAATTCTAGGCATAATTCTGGGAAATGCAGTCCACATGTTAAAAGTCTCAATACCCCAATGCTGGAACATCAATAGACCTGAAACTTGCCTTGGAAATAGTTTCTCCTGGAATCAAGACTAGGCTTGAATAATTATTTCACCAAAGGCTTGCTTGTTGAGGCCCAAATTTGGGCATCTCAGGCTTAGACTGCCATGGGGCTTTAAACTGGCAATATATTCAGCCATTTAGAAGTGATTGAGTAGAAGTGTAAAAGCTGTTGACCCCTAGCTGAGGTACAGCAGGTCTCTTGGTCTGTGCCTTAACCAGCTGCAATGCAAGGTAAACCCAATTATTTTAGATTGACTTCAGTGGTATTTGCTAACAATTAAAGCTAACCTCTCTCTCAGCTGATGACTGAGAAAGGATGACTTCCCATAGTGCTTAACCCTCTGCCACACTTCAGGCAGGGGTACCTCAGGAAGATAAGGTGATTTCTAAGACTAGAAGCTCATGGCTTGCTATCACAGTGCTGTGGCTCTCTAGTCCTGAGGTTCTACCCCTCTGATGTGGTCACCAGCACAATACAGGTTTCCAAAAGGAGACATATTATGGAGTCATTCAGCAGTTTTTCATATCTCCTCTCGTCTGCAGCCATAGTTTGCCTCAAGCTTGGCTGTGGATGTGTACCAGCATGGAGGGTAGGCATGCTTCCATCTTATGCAACATGGTCGTGATGTGTAGCTTGCATGATGCCTCTGTTCCTAGCATGACTGACTGGTTGGATTTTAGTTGAAGCAGAAGTGATATTTCCATTGCTGAAACTCAGTGCTTGGTCACTGGCATGGTCAATCAGGACCATGAATTATTCTAAGCAAAAAATATGTGGGTAGGCAATATCACCTCATTTGAAAGAGTTCACTGCCCCCACCCATGTTAAATAAATAAACACAGTATTTTGTTTGGCAGCCATCGAGAAGAAGCCTTACACAAGACATGTTCCCTGACTGTGAGGCTACTCTGTAAACAGTGGGAGGCGACTACTTTCTGTCTTAAAAGAAGTGTGGCCAGTGTCTCTGGCCAGTATGACAGTGCATGTGCACATACATTCTTGCATACAGGAAAGGATTTGGGCCATGTTGTGTTTCTTCCATGGAGAGGTACTATGTCCGGAAGAGAGGGAGAATGTCAGATGCATCCCTCTTGGCAGTGTTTCATGTTGGCTGGATGTAGCTCCTTCTATTTGTATGTGTTATATATTCTGGCTCTGTTTTCTGAGGCCACAGCTGGCATCTGACTTTTGGGCTTCATAATATTTAGCATCCAAACATATAAGTCTCTAGCCCATCACTCCTAACCTGTACATATTGTTAACTGGAGTTTGACAGTTGACCTGCTTAGATGTGTTTGTGATTTATGCTAAAAATGACTTGATTTTTAGACATCTATAATTTTATAAACCTAGCCTTACTCCTTTCAGTTAATTGAAATGTGGTTTGGGCATGCTGCACAATTCCCTGTCTATATGTGTTAACATTAAGGCTTGTCCTTAACCCTTGTGATATGTATAGAGTGAAGCTGCATCAGTTACAATTTGTACACAATTTAGATCTAAGCAAATCCAAAAGAATGTATTCAAACCCACACAGTGCTAACTGATGTAACATAATCAGGTGTAGACATCCTTGTCAGTATAGGTTCTATTGCATTTTCAAATATTTTCTCTGTAGTTATAAATAAGATAGATGGAGCAGAAGGGAATCTGAGATAACTTTATCTGAATTTCTAAGAATTAAGCCTCACCTTTGAATCTGGCTAAGTAAATGACTATGTAACTAAGGAGCCTAAACAAGTATAAACTAGTGCCAGCTGAAAGGTCTCAGGTACATCGACATGAGATTGTGACATTAATTTTCTGCTTAGCACAGAAATAGTCAAAGCCAGGAAACAATACTGTTGGGATCAGTCATCTAGCAGAAGAAACACACACGATTTGTTCTTCCATTGTCTGTAAAGGGGATATTTTTTGTTACAGCCTTTCTGTATTCATGTACTTTCAGAACTCTCCCTCCCATGGTGTTTGCTGTGTAGGTTAAGTCATCCTGAATCAGTTAGTGCAAACTAGGGTAGTATACTGCTCTGAAAGGCCAGTCCTGGCATTTAGGTAACAATAGTTAAAAGATGGTATAAATACTTTCAGAAAACGTTTTTGGATGAAGACATACAATGTAGTCCTATGGAGAGTTATGATTTAAGTTTTGTTTATCTGCTCATCTTCCTTCTCTTAGCCCATGTACTTTGTTCCTCTAAGTTAGAAACACGTAACATTTCCTGTGGAGCTCCAATTCCATCTGAACATACAACATAACATTTGTATTTTGTGTTCACAGAGCCCTTCATAAGTAAATTGCTTTCATTGCCTGAACTTAGATAGAGTGGGGTTCAGAGGTGTAGTTTATGATACAGAGTAACTTCACATGCAAAGCGGGCTCAGACCTCAGGTCTCCTATGCAACTACTGAAATTAATCTGCTTGAGCAGAGGTTTTCACTTGTTTGCTAACAGTTCTCTGGGTAAATCGTGTTCTTCCGTGCTCTTAAATCCCATTAACACCCTTGAGGTAACAGAGGTGATAACTTGTAGAAAAGTAGTAATACATTTATGGTATTGAGTTGTTGGTCATGTGATACATGCACCAGGGAAAAGAATCAATCCTTTTTGTGCCCTTTATCCTTCATTATGCTTTTCTTCCCACTTTGGTTATTTCTCAGCATTTCTTAGAACTATTCCTGCTCTTTTCACATAAGACAGCATGTACTACCTTCACTTGTTGTCTGGTTCTCTTTTCCCTAATTCTCTGGAACTAACTCTCCAGCTAGGATTGTCTCGTCGTCCTTCATTCAGATTTTCTAGAATAGGGTTTTTTTTGTAGGAGTTCCTTACCTTCTTGGATAGCCTTGCTGCTGTATTGGCAACTCTTATTTTTGCATCTTCCTTTTCTACTTTGTAAATAGCACATCATGAGGAATGTAGTGAAATTGTTGCCTTTTCCCTTTCATTTTTCTTTACTCAGTTTATAGCATTAGCTCATCAAATGCAAGCTTTGTATCAGTCTTCATGAGCACACACATCTCCACATCAATGATAGCTGCACATTGGGAGACTATCTGCACTGACTCACCTCTTCCCATGTATGTGTCATTTAATTTATTCTAAAATTTACAAAATTTACCTCATAATATTTTGTTCAAGTTGACCCATCCTTACTGCCATGCAAAAATGTTTATATTTCACAGAGAGTTAATATATTTTATTTTAGTTTATGGAAAGAAACATAGAAGATCATTATGCAAACTCCTATTACGTATTTCTGACCTACACCAGAAAGCAGAGGCTCATCTTTTTGATGCTTTGCCTGTGAGGGAAAAACAATGACCTTTGGTGTTCTTTTGAATAATCAATCTAAATAAAACCTAAACAGCTGTAAACAATTCTGTGATTCTGTAATTTATATTAATTTTATGGGAGTCCATCTGGACCCTGAAGATCCAGGTTTGACAGTAGTGGATACAGAAGACAAGAAACAGAGTATTTCAATATAATCACTGTCAAATATGGAGGTTCCACAGCTTCATTTCACTAAGTCATATCATTCTCCCTATATTTTAGGTTAAAAGTCTGAAAAGAACAGATCTTTTATGACTTGTCTTCAGGGTACTGAGCTTTAACAGCCTAAGATGATTCCTGTTTCATCTGAAATGTTTTCATCTTAGACACCTTAAGTCTTTGAGCCTTGACACTCTGTGATTTTGACCATGTCAGTTCACCTTTGCTTTACTCAGAAAGTTGGGGCAAAGACATTTTCTGAGTTCAAATTAATAATGTATATAGGGTACCTGTAAGATCAGCATCAGGATATGACTCTTCTGAGACTTTGGTCCTTCCTCCAAACTTCTTTTTTTGCTAAAGGTTTATTCATAAAAAAGCTTGCTCTTGCTGCTATTTGGAGTTTGAGGTTTTTACAAGTCAAATTAGACCTTGCATTTCTCTTTATCGTAAGTGATGCAAAACACCATTAAAAGACATTTGTAATGTCATAAAATGGCTATGATTTGACAGATCTGAGAACATTAAAATTTAATTGCCTCTCCATGGCTGGATAAATTCTTATCTTCCAAGCAGCTTGGAAGATAAGAAAACATTGTTGTTATTAGGAGATAAATGTTTCATAAAATGGATTCAGGGTTTTCCTAGTAAATGCAAATTACTAGACTACTGCTTTGTGAAACAAATTTGGATTTTTGATAAACAGTATAAAATACTAGAGAAACATGGAGAAAATTCATCTACATAAATCTGACTAAAAATATATGAGATTTAGAACAATTTGATTGTGTTTGGAAAAATTATTACCACATATACTAGAGCTCATGCTGAGGAAGTGATGCTGTAGACTGTAAACTATTTTGTCAATGATCTCTCTACAGTGCATGGCACTAAATGCTCAGAAGACAGCTTTGTTTTCTCTAACTTGGCCTAGAGGTAAATAGAAAGATCATGGCAGACTTATTTTCTGTACTAATAGCCACAGAATTCCTCACAAAATGTTTGCTGGCAAGAAGCCTCACTTTCCTTAACCCCCTTCTCATACTTGCTTCAGTTGGAGCTGACAGAAGTTATATTTTTTAAGAGGGGGCATCTATCCAAGTTCTGTCACATCCCATCATGCCCTGGTATATAAAACTGATTTGCTAATATGAGAGGCCCTCTTTTTCTTTAGGTCACCTTTGTTTAAAATATAAATTACTGAAATAGATCAAGAACATTCCCTGTGCTATGAGTGTTTGGTAAAAATGTGTCTTCCTTTTATTTTAGTTTTCTGTTAGGAATGTTCCTTTAAGGGTTACTATAGCAATGTAAGCTGCTATTGAGACTGTAAACATTAATGATGGCTTGGAAGTTGACACCCTGCAAAAACATTTCAGTCATTCTAAGTAAGACTTCCAACAGCATTGCCATAATATGCAACTCCAACTGAGAACAGCAGGATTCAGATTTTTAAAGAAAATAGTCTATATACTAGACAGCAAAACTGCAATGAAAATAATATACTCTAATTTTGCAACAAACCAAAATTCCCATTTCAGCATATTCTGATGCCATATTTGTTATATTTTGGGAGGTCTGTCAGACCACTTTTGAAGCAACATTTGCCTGCCAAGTCCAAATTGGCCCTACATCTCTCTGGAATCAAACTTTGGTTGCTATTGTTGTTGTTGCCTTTCTTTTGCAAATGAAATAAAACTATGTGCTAGGTTACATGTGACCATGGATATCATTTATCATGTAGAAAGCAGAGAAACAAACCAACCACCAACCAGATGCTCATAGGATATTTTCAGAGGACAAAATCCAAATTTGGGCTTCATTGCAAATTTTGGAGCTTTAAAAGAGAAAAGAAAAATCACAGGTTTGTGTCTCAAACACATTTTCTGATTCGTTTTTGCTAATACAGTTTGTAACATAGGCTGAAGAATGCTGTCTTCAGTTGCTACTTACAGGGAAGGACACTTTAGTATAATATCAGCACCTGTATCTGTATTTAGTACTCACTAATGTACAGCTCCTTTGAGAATCAAGAGCATAATAGTTAATTAAGCTGAGACAAAAGACAAATAGTCTTAGGGACTCATGGCTATTTAATTTTCTCTTCCTAATCAAATATATTTGGACTTATTTTACAGTTTATTTTAGGTATCTAGCACAAGGGAAATTTATTTAAATAACAATTGTCAAATCAAAAAAGCACCCAACACAAATTCACAAAATATTCACCTCCCAGGAGCATTGCTTCTGCAGAGGCCAAAGATGCTGGTGGTGAGCTGGATCTTCCCTGCCCTCCTCCTGCAGCACACTGGAGTCTTTTTGGCTTTTAGTCTTTTGCACCATAGGTCATTGGCTTGTTACAGGATGTTGGGAAGTATTTTGTGGTTTGTGGGGACCCCTCTGGACTAGAGAATTCTTCTACATTGTTGTCTGTGATTGTAGAAGTCTGGACTAATGGTCTTCTCCAGCACCATGGTTCCAGAAACTCCGTTTTCATTTGCAACAGAATTGATCTCAAGGGTGGATTGTGTTTCCCTGCTGAGGTTGGTATGTGTGGACTCTTGTAAGTACAGCAGCCAATAATTATCTGACCTTTTCTGGTCTTGCCTGTTTTTTCTGGTGTTCTGGTGTTCACAAGACTCCACACAGGGGCTGTGCCACTTCAGCCTTTGAGAATCCCCAAATCTGGAAGGTACAAACAGTTTAACCTTGGTTATGTGTTAAAAAAAAATTGGACCATTTCAGATTTTAGATAACTATTTTTTAACCCTTTTTTAGGGATAAACCTATAACATTTAAAAATTCAAATTCCAAAGTAAAGAAGTATAAAAATTCTGTAAACAAGTAAATGTTTGTGTTCCACTGATTTCTTCCATCGAGATATCATCTGCCATCAGGCCATCTGACCAAAGTGCAAATACCCATAGTCCCTGTTCTCAAGATATCACAAAGCCAACAGCCTTGTGAATCAGAGAATTGGAGGGGATAAATAGCAGAAGGAATTTACTGCAACAGTGTCCCATGCAGAACACATCTTTTTTTTTTTAGTGACAGAACAGACATTTTTAAACATGTCCATCTTCTACAAGGATGTAATTTCTCCATAATTTGGAGAAACCTGATAACCAGAATTTGAAAACTTCCAGGAAGGTAACTTGAAGTCTACTGATATAGCTCCTATAAGGAACATTGTTTAAACATGCAGGCTGACAAGGGGTGATAATCCACAGTAATGTTCCTAATGGTTGTTAGAAGGGCTGCTGCAGGAATGGCTGTTACCTGGCTGACATGAGCTATGTATCGTCCCCATTATAAACCTATATAGCCTGGGCTGGAAGGAGATCTTCCCCTATTGCCCCTACACACCTTGCTGCGTACTGCTCCAAAGGAGGCAGGAATTGTGTACTGTAATGCACTGTCTTCATATTTCCCATATTTTTGCCCTCTCCTTCCCACCTTCTCTATGTCTTTAAATGTTTCACAATAAATTCAAACAATCTGGATAGAGGACAGCACAAGCTCTTAGAAGTCATCTAGATACTTGCAATTTAAATCTCTAGAGGCTATACCAACCACACGGTGTAGTTGGAGCTCAGAAGACACTTTCCATATCAGCTCCTATGCTCCTCTTGTGTCACAGGCTTTGTGTGTTATCCTTAACAAAAATCACCAGTAGAGAAAGATATTTTCGAACACTATTTTTAAAATATTTCTGGCTTTATGTGTGTTGGTTGAGAGGTCTTCTCCTGTTGTTGTCTGGAAAATGAATGTAGCTTTTATTGGAAAAAAGTAGCCAGAATATAGTAATATATATTATGGGAGATGTGTGCATCTGCTTCCTTCTAGGAACAGAGTACTCTCTGAAAGACACCTGCCAAAAGCTAGCAGGTCTCTCTGGTGCAGTTGTGCACTGGTGTGTTAGACATTTTCCTGTACATTTGGAGGCTATAGTTTGGGATTCAATGGGGACATTGCATGGAAATAACCTCCGTACCTATTCACATTCCTACCTATTTACCAGTGACAGGGTCTGTGCTGGTGATGTTGCAATTCCAAATGTCTGTGACATCAAACAAATACAAAATTATTGCAGACTGGCAGGACCCCAGGGCTTAGTCCTGTGACCCCATTAGTATCTCCCTGCATGTCCCAGGCCAGCTTCAGAGTGTGGGGACAAATAACGAAAGAAAGGTCTCAGCAATAGCCACCAGAAATCTGTCAGTGCACTGAAAGCATCAACCGGCGCTGCAAATTTTTTTCTCCCGTTCTAGGGAGCTGTGTTCAAGGTCAGCTTTGATAGTCAGAGCTGCGTAACCTTGGATCAAGCTGCTGTGGACAATTCATAGTCAGAAATCTCATCTGGGGTTGTTCTCAGCTTGGGAGCTGTGTTCAGGATCAGGCACTTGCTCTTGGTTCTCACCTGAGCTACACTGTAGGTGTGCTGGGCTGGCCCTCATGCTTTCCTGATCCTTACCCTGCCTCACCAGTCTGATTTTTAGGCTTCACCTCAGACCTGTCTCATCCCTACAGACATGTCTAGCAGTCAGCAGTGGGCTGAGGCTGAGCCTGGCTGTGGCTGAGCCTGCTCTGTTCATCTTATTTGGACCCACTATTGTATCTCCCTAATGAAATGTAGGGATGTGTAAAAGTGTTATGATATTTGGATTTACAGGTAGATCATGAGGGTTTTTAGCATTAGTTTCACTAAAAATTCAAAATATAGCTCCCATCGTAACTGCCTAGCTACCTACTTAGGATTTTTTTTCTTTTGTTATGGAATAGAGATTTGAGCAAAGATTGGGACCTCTTGCTGTAGGTAGGATAAAATGTTTCAAAAAGCCCTGTCATTTTGCTGATTCAGTATCCTGACAACAGGTCCTTAAAAGTATAGCTAAGTGTGGAAAAATCCAAGAGCAGGACTCCCAGCATCTCAGTATCCAAAACTGAATAACACACAGCCATGCAGAATACGTGGTAAAAACTATGGGCAATAAAAATGGTATATGAATGTTGTTCAAATAGGAAAGAAAACTTTCATTTGATATAAGGCTAACAGCAGAGGGAAAATTAGAAGAATTAGAAGGCTAAAATCTACAATACTTATGATGAGGTTTGAAAAGCCATGTGAATGTGATGGGAAAGGACAATACAAGACACAGATTATCAGAGCTGCTCTTAAGTGGCACAGTAACCTAATTGTACCTCTGCAAATTACAGAGTTATGAACTGCATGCATGTCACAGTAATCTCAAAATGGACCTCAAAGTGGGTTTGAATTCACCTTACATTCAAATTTAACAGAAGTTGCACATTGCATGCATATTTCATCTGCAAAGTTTGTGGTAGCCAAGGATTCTGGGGCAAGCTGAAAACTGAACCTGAGCTACACTGCAGGTGTGCTGGGCCAGCACACTGACTCAGCTGGAGAAAGGTCCTTCTTGAAAGCTGCCATTGATGCTGTTGGGTGTGGAGACTCTATGTCAAATATTGTGAAGGGTCTCAGTGTAATTCGTGGTAGACACTCCCTAAATTGCTATCAGAAGTAGTATTAGTGAGCTGTAGTTCCAGAAGAGATGATATCACAGGAGGACCATGATGACAGAATAGCTCTCCCCTGGCAAGGGATGATGTATACTTGCAGGTTGTGCTAAAGTAGGTGCATGTATCTTCTCTGTAGGTAATGTACTCTTTGCTGTTTGCTCTTCTCATATTGGCACTTACAGAAGCATTAATTCCAAGCAAAAAACTGTGTTTCAAAGAGCATTGGAAGACTTCATTTTATTTGTTGCCTTCTTGCATAAGGTGACAAAACCACACCAGTTCCAGTTTTCTGAAAAGAACGTCCAAGTTCAGCACAGTAAAAATATCCTGGAACTCAATTACCAGACACTGAAAACAGGAGTTTGTAACTGAGAATGGGAACTTGGAACAAAAGTTGATGTGGCTCTGCTGTTTATATATATATATATCTATATATATATCTATATATATCTCACAAAGTACAGAAGTATAAAGAGAGGGAGGTGTGTTATCTATATAGATTGCAATATTAGACAGTGGAAGTGTCTCATGAGAAGCCCGTCTCTTGCACCCCTGCCTGCTTCTACTTAGGTGGAGGGGTGGAAAAGCAACGTTCTTCACTATATGGGGTAGGTGATTTCACAGCTGCTCTAGCCCATGTCAGTAGTAAAGAGGAAAGAGGAACAGTGAGTAAAGTGGCCTTCCATTTACTACCTCTACCTACTTCTTTCCATTCTACTGACTTGAGAGAAGCATTTCCACTCCTCCATTGCTGTCCAAGTCTCTAATAATTAGTTCTACCATGGGTACAAGACAAACTCTGGGGCTCCATGGCTTGTCTACATGGAGAAGTGAAAGTTAAGTAAGACTCTGTACATTGATTTTCTGCTAAATCAGTACATAGTCGTGATGAGTGATATATTTGAATTATTTTCAAAACCAACACCAAAAAAATATTGCAATACCACAAAGTATTGTGAAACCATTAAACTGGCTACATTTGGGGTGAGGGGAGGCTGTGGGTAGGGGCAAGGAGGTTTTTTTTCCATTATTTCACTTATTCCACATTATTTCCATTTTCTCAAATAATCTGATTTTTTAAAAAATTTTTATTTTGTTGTTGTTGTTGTTGTTGTTGTTGTTGTTGTACCAGAATTCATTCTGTGGGACTCCACTATTTGTTTATCTGATTTCTGGGCTCCCTACCCAGATCTCCTCAGCACACCTTTTTCCTTGTCCTACCCCTTCTTCTGGGGGCCATGGATGGTATGTGCATGGCAGAATTTTTCTGTTGGGGAGCTGAAGGACCTCTAACAGATAAGGTAATGAAGATGCGTTACCTCCTGCTAGACATTTCCCACCATATTACTAGAGTGGAGGAGCCACATTCAAGGTCCCCCTTGAATGTTTCCCAGTGAATACAGACCTCAGAATTTGGTCCAAGCTAGTTAGATCCCACTCTTACATGTGCACCACCAGTCTTGGAAAGTGCAGTGTGACTCACACACCACTTCCAGGATTGAGACTAAACTTGATTCATGGAAAAGCAAAAAATGAGTAAGGTAATTGACACATGGATATTTGTTCATTAACAGTTCAGTGTTATAGCTGTGGAAATACAGGGAACTGAGTGTTTCAAATTGTGAATATTTTTCTTTCGAGGAGAATTGATTGTAGACTGGGTGTTTTCAGTGTGTTGCAACTCCTGTTTCCACTGCTTTTCTGTATGTTAGATGGTATTCTTAACAGGAAACAGGGCCCAAAGAATGTATATGCTTGGAAACTCATATTACTTGAAGTGATGTGATTAAGTGCAAGTATGCTTGTGTTCATGTGTATGTAAAGAACTATAGTGCTCCTACACAGATAATGAAGGCAAATTAGTATAGGTATACAAGGAAGATGTATTTGATAGTCAGTAGAATTTAAATAAGAATCAGTTATCTCAAATAGAAACTTATATTCGTATAACAGGAAAGCAATCCTTCTAATGTATATAATTAGTGAGTGAAATTCAGTAGCTAACAAGATGAAGTAGATTAACTTTTTTGGTAATAAACCAAGACAAATTATAATCAGTGTGTTTCATTTGATTGCATCTGTAGCTGCAGTTATGTCTTTTAATTAGGTATTTTATACTAATTTGTTAATTGTGTTATTCATCCTGTGCGTCATCTCTCAAGGTGATCTTTTAGTTGTATGACAATGAAGATCTAATCTGTATTCACTTAATAATACATACAGAGAAGTAATTGACATACTGTGAGGAAATCCTGCTATAATCTTGTGTAATTGGAAAACAATGAAGGAGTTGCATAAATGGACCTCATAAAAACAAATCAGTATATGGTATGACACTGAAGGAATAAAATCCTACAGATTAAAAGTGAATGGGATTGGACAGATGTGGTTATCCATTTGTGTATAACTATGGTAGTTGTCAGGAAAAAAAATATCTTCACTTCTCTGTCAGCACACTGGTGATCCTGTGTTTAAGCACAAGTTATGCTTACAGAGTCCTCTGTCTACAGCTTCTGTTGCTCAGAAACAGGGCTTAACTGTTAAAGTGTCTCTCTCAAAATCTTTGCAATTAAAGATCAACAAAAAATTGGCACACATATTGGTGAAGGAAGTGTTAAAGCCATCTGGAGCCTGGGAAGAAGAGGGGGACCTATTGCATTCTGTGGCAGGGCTGACTCAGCTGCAGGGTGTGCCTAAATGAGCTGTGTTCCCTAGAGTAAGGGTGGACCAGTTTATCCATCATGAGCACCATAAAGCAGTATTAGCACAATACCTACTTACCTGTGTCTAGTTCTGGACTCAGTGTGCCTGTGGGAGCTTCTGGAGCCTTCTGCACAGCTTAGGGAGTTTTGCAGTAGATGTTGCTGTGATAGGAAGGCTGCAAATCTTCGGGTTTTCTTGGCAAGTTGGAGATCTTTTGGAGATTTCCTGCTTTCTGTCTGCATAGGATGATAAATCCAGCTGCTTAAACTAGATATTGCAGCAAATCCACCTGCTTTTGTAGGGAGGGCTCTGTGCATACAGCATAAAGGACCTCTGTCTTAGGTAACAGACTTGTAGGGTTATTTCTGTTTCATGGGTTGCAGTTTGCAAAATTTAAGCTTAATCTTCCTGTGACAGGGAACTTTGTGGCTGGTGTGCAGCTGTGTCAGTGCCCATGCAGCACCCCTCTGTGGGCAGTGACAGGTAGGAAAATGTCTCATGTAAGCACATACATGCAGCTGCACCCTATCTTACATGTGTCTGTTGATGCCAGGGCTATGTTGGAAAAGACATAATTAGTATTTTTAAGGCTGTCATTATTTCTACTGTATAAGGAGGCAGGTATCACATGGCACAGATGGCATTCTCCTTGTGGACATCTTTGAAGTACTATCAAAGATTTATCTGCAAGTGCCATGCAGCCAGGATGGTGCCAGTCATCAGCTGAGTGGTGTTCAAAAGTAGGTGAAAGCCTTTGTGAGATAAGTATATAAATAAATCATGATGAATACAACTGGGTGGATCAGACAATACTTGGGATTATTCCAAAATTTTCAGTTATGTGTCTCTACAGCTAGATAACATGTGTCATCTAGGGTGTAGTGTACAAATGGAAAAGATAATTCTGTGCTTACCATGAATCTGGGTTAATTAGACTACTACATGTAATTACTTAGGTTACTAAAAGACAATATGATAAGAAACAGTACTTATTGATGCTAAAAAGCTTTTGCCTGAGGAGATGTTGCAAGTGCAGCTGAAGGAGTAGTGTGGAGTCCAGTTTCCTCCCTGCAGGCAGGAAGAGTCAGATTCAGCCATTCTATATTTGTGTGTAGCTCTCCTTGACTTCAACCAGAACACCCACCACTTGTCCAGTGCAGAAATTTTTTCCTCAGTCAAAATGTTATTTGTGAGGCTCTAAAGATGTAAGTGTTTGGGTATTGGTTTTCTATATTGCATCAAATTAATCTCCCTGTGCATATGAGAATCTGTTCTTTGTGAATTCATGTAGATCATGAGAGATACTGTGCTTGCTCATCCTGGAAACTGTTGGTGGGTTTGTTTCCCTTTAATTCTTAAACTCATTATTACAAATGGAGTTAATTCACACTTAAACCATAGATCAGAGCTTCTATTTGTCTACTAGAAAACTGTAGGTATATTTATTATTCAGTAAAGGTTTAAAAGCACATATACATATAGACCATCTCTAAGTATGTATATTGGGTCAAGGAAGTTGAATGTAAACACGGTGGAGTCAGAGGGTAAAAGTGATGAACTTCCACAAGTAGCTGAGGAGCATTTACAGTCAGGAACAAACTCCATTCCCAGTCATGTAAGCTACTCAATATTTAAAACTGTGCATCTCTTGTCATAAAAATATGGGAATTTCTTAGTAATCCAGCATTCTTTGGCATAGGAAAGAGATGACTGGGGAGAAATGCTAGTGGTCATGAAAGGCATGGGAAATGTTGGAAAGGTCCCACTATTTCTTTCAGTAAGAACCAGAGAATTTCAAGTAAAGTTGTTAGGAAGTAGGCTCAGACAAGAGATTGTGGTTCTTTACACCACAGAGCTCCTCGCCAAAGGATGATATGGTAGGTAGGAACTTGCCTGGACTCAAGTGACGACTGGACAACTTCAAGGTGGAAGAATCCAGTAAGAGTTGTTAAGTATGTGGAAACCACATTTAGCTCAGGAAGATCCTAAGGTAAAAAATATGGGAAGCTAGGACAGTAATAATGGGAAATACTGTACACTTGCCTTTCTTTTATGCTTTTTCTCAGCCATCCACTTATGGCTGCTGCTGGAGATAGGCTAGCAAGACCTTTGGGCTCATTCAGAACTGCAATTCTGATGAAGACAATGACAATGATGGGGTAAGTGGTTTGTGGAGTGGCCAGTATAGTGGTAAAAAGAATCCTGGGAGTCTGAAAAGTCATTTAGAGCACCCTCCAATAGAAATAAAAATTCCTCTACTTGTAAAATATAGATAAATGTAAAACATTCCGTGATTTCTGAAACCACTAGAAGTAAAGAAGAAAAGTTTTCCTTTTTTTTTTTTTTTTTTAAGGAGGAGACAGTTGGAGAGTGCATCTTTGCATTGTTTATGATGATCTGAAACTTTAAGGTTTTTGTTTGTTTGTTTGTTTGTTTGAAAAGTATTTGATTTTTTGCATATGAAACAGTGCAGTCTCTAGAAGTGGCTGATAGCAGATGGCAGAACTGGTTCAGCTTTGGTGTCTCCTAAATCAAACAAGTGAAAGAGAAAGGAATTTTAGTGAGAGTGTTCAAAAACCCTTTCAAAAAAAGAGTTAGCAGAAAATTTTGGGGAGCAACTGAAAACACAATTTCTTATTTCAAGGGTTTAAAAAAATAAGCAAGAAATAAGGAGAGCAAAATAAGAAACAGACATTCCTAGGCCATCACTGTGAACAGTAAAATAGTACAAACACTGCAAGCCAGGCTACTTAAATTCATATCAAATTATTCCAATTTGTCATTTGAAAACTGAGTTGACAGGATATGAAAGGTCTGGACTTGAGTAAAGACAGACTCATCTGTTGATTTCAGGTGCACTTGTGTGTTTCCTAGAAAGCATCATGTTAAAATGCTGTAGTTCAAAGAGAAAGACTAAAAGGAAGCCAGGGCTTAATCAAGAAAAATATTCAAAGCCATGTCACAATGCAAAAGTGATAGTCAGACTTGAAGGTGAACAGAAAAGCTCCCAGCGACTCAGCTCCAGGAGGAAGCCTTTGCATTGTTGCAGGTGATGCAGATAAAAGGAGGATACACAAAAGAGAGCAAACCAACAAAAAGCCTTCTGGTTTGCACAGGAGCATTCAGATGTTGTGCGATTATTACAGGGAAATTGAGACATAGCTCTAACCATCTGTGCCCATGACAAGGATACTTTCTGCATGTGGGCAGATGTACCACAAAGTAAAAACACAGGCTGCAGCAGAGCTGTTTGCCCTTCTTGCTAAAGAGGAAGAGAGTGGCAAACCAGTGAGTGGCAAGCCCAGTGAGAACTGAAGTACATAAAGGGAGAAGCAAATCCATTTTGCAGAGTAGAAATACACTGGAAACTACGTAAGCCTTGGCTTAAATTTTGCTTCTCCTTTTATCACAGTTTCCCATCATTCTTCTCTTACTACTCCACTTTCATTGTTTACACAGCTTTTCTGTCTCCTTCTATGTCTCTTCAGGTTGTGCAAGCACTTACTTTGTGCACTTCTCATTTCCTTTCTTGTATATTTAAAGAGAGTAATTTTTATTTTAATAGTAGCATTTCTAGTAAAGGAAGTAAAACTATTTAATGGAGAAACACAAAGCTGTGATGCAAAAGTCATCTTTGTCTTTGGGGACAGAAGCTGGATTGTATGTGCTCCTCTTTTACAAATGCCAGTGTTGATAAATTTGTTATTGTGATATTGCAATAAAAACTAACAGGGAAATGAGAGCACTGTAGGATAACCTGAAATGGAAGAATTACTACTTGCTGGGCATGACCGGTATTGGAGCAATTACCAAACAAGATGTATTGCACAGATTTTGTGCAACACAATGATAAATACTTCCTGTGAAAAATTTGTTTAACTGAATCTCCACTGTTGACCTTTTGTATCATCCCCAATCACTACATCAAAGAAATCTCAAAACACGTTGACTAGATCAACAAACAGTAGTTTTGAGAAGACTTCAGCTCCTTCCCTTCCTTTGCTGAAGGTATCTTTGCATATGACATATTTGTTTGCTCTTTCTCTCCCTACTGTGTATCAACTGCAACAGTTCTGTCAGACAGAAACATTTGGCAAAGTGGATTGAATTCAGGCAGGATTAAAATGACCTTTAATTGCAGTCTGACTCCTCTCTGTATCTTACACTTGAGTCCAAACAGTGATGTTATAGTGCTGAAAAATTGTCTTTTCAATAATAAGTGCAAATAAATACTAACATGCTGCTGCTTGTTGAGTCCTCTAGAGAGCAGCTCTCCCTAAAAAGGGAAAGGAATTGATCCAAAGAAAGAAATGTGTCATTGCCTTAACACAGATGTTTATTGCACATGTGCAGAAATGGAGGGGGCGGGAATGGAAGGGAAAGAAATTGCTGAACTAATCCAAGAATAGCTTGTTCAGTATCAGAGGAAGATGATAACATGAGACAGATTTCTCACATTTCCTTATTTGCTATTGTGCAAAAATAACCAAGTGTGATTGCCTTTGTACTGACCTCACAGAGAAATTCCTTCCAAAAAAATTCCATTCACTCTCCATTCCACATAGAGCTTGGAAAATAGATATTGTTTGGATCCAACATCTCTGGGCTGTGTTCAAAATGCCTTAGGCTTTTACTTAATTAATGCTGTTGTTTTCCAAGGAAGTGAGGTCCGTGGAGGTAATTAGGCCATGGAATATTTATGTAAAAGGTAAAAGAATTCTATTGAGAGTCAAATTTAGCTCTGCAATGTAAATATTAAGAAATAATTTAGTTTAGCTGAGGGCAGTTCTTCTTTAATATATCCATGGGACAAATTCTTTGCCATGTCACAGTGCAACATACCACACATTTAAAACCAAAGCAAATTACAAGAGAGAATTGAAATCTCTGTGGACACTAAATCTCAGATTTGATTCAAGGTGGGGTATTATGTGACAAGGACGCTATGCAAGCTTAATTCTACCTTTGTAAAGTAGGCATGACCTGATGCAGATTCAGATTGAGTATTTAATGGAATATCCAGTACTCAGCACTTCCAACACTACTTCTCTTTTGTTTTGAGGATTTTAATCCATTTTATGTAAATTCCTTTAATTCTTCATAATTTTATTTTTGGTTTGGAACATTGTCTGTGTTTGGAATAAAGCAGAAACAAATCAAAATGGTTTGGGGACCACTTTAGGGAAGTTTATATCCAACACTATGATACATAAAAATTGGCATAAAGACTCTTTCTTTCTGCCTTTAGTGCCATGGGACTTAAAGGAAATAGCTTTAATGGGCAGCTGCAAACAATTACTAAACTTTTTAATGGAACACTACAATGTTATGAATTTGCTCTGCTTCTTCAAAAGTGCTGATTTTTATTCTTTGGAAATAATCCCTTCCCTCTTCTTATAAATAAATCCTGTGTACCCGATACGGCTAAGAGACCAAAGACAACCGTTTCTTTCTGCAAGACCGGGGATTTCAGAAGTCACTGTTACATTCAGATTTTGTCTTAAACACAGAGAAAGAAGGAAAGCAAGAAACTGTTCCCCCATATGTTTTCATTTCTCCTCTCTAAAACACATTTCCTATTTTTCCCCATTTGCTTCAGTGTTCAGAATTTCAAAGCAGTGGAAACTGGCTGTTGGAGTTGGAAAGAGGGAGAGTTGTGTACTTTCAGTAGGAAAATTTCTATTCGCACAAACAGCATGGTCCTTTCCACCTGAAACGAACTGATTGAGAAACACTCTCTAAGAGGTCTTCTGAGCACTAGGCTGGGGAATCCATGGTTAGGACTGAGTTCACGGAACAATTTGCTGAAAAGAATTAACCCCTTGCAAAAGTTTGTAAAATCCAGGATTTGGGAAACGGATAAGGGAACAACAAACCAAAACAAAATAGAAAGGTCAGCATAAACTGTCAAGTGATAAAACTGTTTTGGAGGAACATGAACAGCAGTAGTCTAGTTCCTAACAGAGCCATTAATGACTTTCGTGAAAGAGAAGAGAGGAACTTGCTGCATTCCAGACATGTCTGTAAATATTACACTAGTCTCTTTATTACTCAGTGGCCTAAAGTCACATTATATAGACTATTGAAGGTCAGCAATTATGAAGCCTCCTAGTCACTTGTTAACTATTTGCTTTTCTTTCATTGCTACAGTAAAAAAGTAACTTAGACTACTGATTAAGCCATGTTAAGCACAAGGGTCTGATAGACCAGAATTGACCACGCCACTAGGGACAGCAGATTGCAAAATGCAGACAGAGGAGGGAATGGGAAATAGAAGAAATAAGGCACGATCTTGGTGATTCCTCTTTCTCCTCCGAAATCACCCTCTACAACTGAGCTAGAAAACTTCCCAACTTCTAAGTACAGATTCTTGTAGACTTTTTCTTTCCTAGCTCTCTCATAGACATTTTTCAAAACTTAAATGTTTTATTTCACTGCAGAAACAAACCCTTTCAAATTTATATCAAAACCTCATCTTTTTCATGAAGCTTAGATCTTGATAATACTTTGAGTCACACAACACAAAATGATTGGACAGTATATCTCATGAATACTGAAGCATGGGACTGTAAGTCGCTGAACACATAAAGCACCAGGAATCTTTAGACAGTATTTTGTGCTTCAGCTAACGTGGGTTCACCATTAAGTGGTGATCAGTGAAAGCCTCTGTATCCTCTTACAAAAACTGATGTAGTGATAAACAAAAATACCTGAGGATGGTAAGACAAAAAGGGGTGGGTATCAGGGTTTCATTACATACTCTCTTGTGACAAAACAGGTTGCATCCACAGCATATATATGTAGATTTTCTGTGAAAATCTACATCCTACATCTGCCTTATGTCATAGTCCCTTTATTTTCCACTGGTGGAAAATAATGACCATCCACCAGAGTTACTTGAGATACCTAAAAGCTTCTTTCTAGTTAAGATCAAGGAAGATACAGGTATCTCCCCAGCAGTTTGTACCATCATGTCATTAGTTGTCTGTTTGCACAGGTAGATGACCAGCTTGTGGTAATTATCATTCCACGTTCCTATTGTTCTGAAAATCTATGCCCCTGTTTTTAGTTCCAGTATCCAAGTAGAGTTCAAGAGTGTGCTCATAGAAAAGGATATAACTTAATTACAAAAGCTAAAAAATCTCACTTAAGATGTTTATTTATGGACACCATTGTCCCTGACTGCTTGCGGCACAGCAGTTTCCTTTCAGTCAGAATAAATCTATCTGTGTGGATATGTTTGTGGTCTCTGATACACAATCACTTTCAGAAATCTTGGATAGATCAGGCATGTCCATACTGCAACAATGCAAAACTGTGTCTTAAAGGCACAGTCTGTCTCTGAGAACTTGGTGTTATAACATTACTCACTGGGCTAGTCTGTTTTTGGACAAATCTCTTTGTTATTTCTAACAGAACACCTTATGTGTACAAAACTGACTTATAGGGCTTTAAGGGTGTGGAAATAGTGAGTTTATATCCTACAGGACCAACTTTGATAAGATAATATTAAAAGAGCTATATCACATGTATAATATAACAAATAACATAAAGTATAGAAGAGGAAAGCATCTGCTGTTTTAGAAATGAAATCATCACCTTTGTCTCCATATTTATTTTCCATATAATCACCATATAATCATGGTGATTCCATGAACATTGTCTCCTAATTTTCATTCATCATGCTCACAGAATGTGGGTATTATTTATAACACGTTGTGTGAGAAAGCTCTTTAACAAAAACCAAAAAAAGCCAAAGGCCTTCTTTTTCACTTTGTCTGTGCTCTGGCATAAGAAGAGTTCTAAATTCTATTATTTTTTTTTTTTTAAATATGTATAATTTCCTTTTTATTGAATATAAAAAGAGAAAAGATATTCTGGACAGATTATTTACAGCAAAACAGATTTACACATTTTACATTGACATTTCTGTTATAAAAAATGAAAAATTGCTTATTTTCACTTTACAGACTGCATGATGAAAAAGTTTTATGAAGTCTACATGCAGGCATTGCATGAAATAATTTCTAAAATAATTTCTATATCAGTTTCTTACAATATTTCAGCTCCTTTGTGTGGAAATATAACCACTGATGGGCTAAACTGAAGAGCAGTTAATCTAAACTAAGTTATTCCTATGTGTTTGTCCTGTAGCTCTCATTTCACTAAATTGAAGCTGTTTGAAACACTCAATTTCTTTGTGTAGCCTATCCCTCTGTCACGATTTAGATTTAGATCGGATCTCTGACACGATTTAGATTTAGAAAGTAAAAGACCAAATGAAATCAGTGTCATATTTCCATTGGAAGGTATGGTTGGTAGATAAAAGCCAAATCTGGGGTTGCAATTCATGTTTTGCAAAAGATCCATTGCCTGAGTTAGGGCACATTCACCAACTGTATGGGATAGTGCAGAAGTTCCTGAGAAAGAGCTGTCCTCAACCAGGGACAGAATAGTAGTCCCAGGGGACATTCAGACAAGGTGAAGTGGTCTGAAAGCCCTGGAGCTTCTGGGCTCCTTTAGGGCTACTGATGAATTTGGCTCCTCAGTGCTATTCTGTATAAACTTCTTCTCCTGGAAGTTGCCTGAATAATACAGCTGAAACATGTGAAGTGATTTTTCAATAAGTGACTTGAGACTAAAATCTTCTAGAATTGAATGCCACTTTTCTCATGGCATAGTTAACTTGTGATGTGTTGCAGCAAAGAGCTTCTCTTTACTTGGAATTGCCTTGGGATTCCTATTCCCCAGATCAGATGCCTACAGTTGTTTGTTTGTTGTTTGATTTGTTTTGTTGTTTTGGGTTTTGGTTTTTGGTTGTGTTGGGTTTTTTGGTTTTGTTTTGGTTTTTTTTTGGGGGGGGGTGGTTTTGGTGTGGGTTTTTTTTTTTTTTTTTTTTTTTTCTTAGTAAAACATCTCCAGAAGAGGAGGTAACATCAGCTATTCCCCCTGTAACTAGGCAGGGCTTTCACCCTAGTGTTAGACATCCAGGTACTAGCTCCTCTATTGATAAGCATCAGAGTCACCTCTCTTGTTGCAGGAATGTGTTTTGAGTAAAGGACAATAGACTGTTTAGTGGAGAGAAAGGGAAAGATCAGGTTTAATGTCTTCCAATGAAACTCTTCCACTTGCCATGGAAAAAGGAAGTTCCAGGGAGCAGTGAGGGCACTTGAGTTTCTGGGTTGGCAAAAAGGTTATCTATCTGCTGTGGAAAAAGTGGGTTTGATATTTCAGTTTCCCAGGTTCAGAGAAGGAATCTGGGGACAGTGTCCTCTCTGAGTGTTCTAATGACAGAGCCTTTGGTGGAAAGTGGATCTGTGTCACATCTCTTTCTGTCCATGTTTTATGCAGACTGATTTTTTGGTGTGTTCAGATCATGCTAAATTAGGGTCAGTACATGAAAGAAATCTATGCTCAAAGGAAAGGTATGTGCTGAATGACTCAGACTGGTTGAGATAAATGTTTCTAGGCATGCTGAAAAGCAGAACCTTAATTGCCTGGAGGGCATCAGTGTGAAAAACTAGGTCAATTACCGTTTTCAAGTGGTTCTTCATTTGACAGTAACTAAGTATGTAATCTGAGGAAACCAGTTTTAGTGCTGGAGCTTCTGTCTGCAGAGAAGATAGTGCGCACTTGTTAATGGCTCTACTCTGACTTCCCAGATGAATACAGCTGACACACTGTAAACTTCTTCAAACTTCTTATACAAAGCAGCCACAGTCTCTCTGGGGTTTCTCAAGTAGGTCACTGTGCATGGGCACAGCAGAGTGTACACAGCGAGTCCAACCTTTTGTGAAAACACTTGCAAAGCCACAGAAAAGGGAATGGGACATGGTGCTTTTTAGAGTTGTTGTCAAGTATGACTGATTCCTGTCAAACGTCTCCTGTTGCTGCCCTTGTCTTGGGTGATCAGACTCCTGTTAGTGTTCTTCTGGTGAGCACACAGTTCTGGTACCTCCTGGAAGGCAGGCTTGTATGCAGGGCAATTGCTCAGAGGTAACTCAGATGTCAGATATGCTGCTTATTTGCAGCCTAGTTGACCTGCATAAACTGTGTCTGTGTGTCTAGTTCTTACACATCAGACAGCCAGGGCAAATATAAATAATCTGCAGACTCTGCCAGTCAATCTGCCAGCTGCAGAGATAATTAAGGCAGTTGAAGTTCACTTTGGAACAGTGGTGCTACAAAGCTAGAAATGTCTGCAGTTGTCTTGAACAAACCATCTTGTCTTTGGCAAGGCTGGAGTTCACTTCAGTGCAGTTTCATGCCATTTCTGATGGAAGTTATTGATTGGAGAAATGCACTACTGAGACATTTTAAGACTGGCTGCTAGACTTTAACTACTAAAAAACCTCAAGAAATAGAACACAGTATGATGTATCTCATTCCTTCCAATTAGGATTGTCATTAGAAGAATATAATTTATTACTTTAGGATCTATTCTGTGGTTTTGGACTGAGCAAATTCCCCCTAAAAGTATGAATTCTGAATTCATTTTGTAATATTTCAGTTCTGTTGTCTCTTAGGATAAATAAATATTAATTTAAGGATACATGGATGTGTGTGCTAAAATGCCTGAATCTCTATGTACAATACAACCTACTTCAACATTTGCTATTTAAAAAAAACCCAACAATCTCTTACGCTATTGCTTGCAACTTTAAATGTGCCTTTTCCAGACAGAATTATTCCTGATTCAGCAAAAATAAATTATTTGTAACAAGTGATCAGACTAGCAAACAACACCTTTACATCAGACAGTTTATATTTTCAGCAAATGCCTTAAAAGGACCCTTCCAAAAGCAAATGTATTCTGCAGAAATAGCAGCAGCATCCTGTATTTCTCTGCAGTTCAGCAGTACTCATCGCCAACACCAACATCATATAGTTTCAGAGCTATGTTTTTCTTATGCTGTGCCTTTTGAGGTTACATCGGGCAAACCAGCTTGGTATCAAAGTCCTCCATACACGTTGATGATATGAACTTGGATGTTTTTTCTTCCTTGTTTGTCCTTGGAAAAGCGATTTCAAAACCTTTATCAAGTTATCAGTCTTACACACGAAGAAAGGGACATAATAAACCCTCTATTTTGTCTTTTCAGGAACTGAGGAGAACACCATAACATTCAGGTAGTAGAATAACAGCATAAGAAATCATTTACACACATAAGTGACTAATGGCTGAGAAGTGACAATAAAATGTTTCTGTCATGTGTGTGCTGCTTGTTTTGGTTAGAACATATTTTGAAATATGCTTTAAAGATCCCTCAAGGGTGGATTTGTTTTTGATGTTGCAATAATCCTCCGTGGCTGCCCTTTGCACAAGAACCTGATGTATATTGACGATGGGAAATCCTTGCTTCTGAGAAAGTCTTGAAGGGACATTTAAAATGTTTTGGTTGGGGATTTTTTTGGTGAAATTAGAGTTTAGGTCATATGACCTGTGGAGCACCTCTGGCAGAAAAGGCAGGCTTCAGAAAAGAGATGAGCTTGCCTCATTTGGAATGGCATTTTTCCATTGTTTTGCTGGTTTAATTCTGTTGAAATCATCCATAAGACATTCAAGTAACAAAATAGCTAATTAGGTAATGATAGTCTAGGTTTATATTATATGCAAGTAAAATTATCACTATTGATGAGATGGAAAAGGCCAGATGGGAAACTTTTTAAAATTAGGAATCAGCAGTGGTTTACATGAGTTTGGTGTGATTATTCTCAAGGCCGATGCAGGGGTTCAAAATTCAATACAAATTTTCTTGTGTTTAGAATCTTCAGAAGCTAGCTATTGATTTCTGGAATGGTGACCATTACAACTAATGCCTATTCAAATTATTTAGCTGTTTATTTCATTTGGGTTACAAATTAACATTTCCTTTTGGCAGCCATCTCAGAAATTCAGACTAGTTTTCCTTGCATTGATTCATCAGTCACATCACCTGTAATAGATCTACTTCCACATTTTTTCTTTGTATTTAATGGTAACTATTACAAGACTAAGGTTTTTTAAAGATTCTTTAAAAATTATAACTGTGATATCAGGCTATTGTTTTGAAGAAAAAGAAAAAATACTTTAAGTTTAACTCCAGTCTTTTCAAACTGCTACAACTATACTATTTGTTCTGGATTAACACGATTCTAACCTGGAGGATGTTAGAGGCCTTGGCTAACTTAAAGTTTTGTCAGTCTTGAAAATTCATTGTCCTTTGAGGCAAATATTAACTTTGCCTTCATCCTGCACCAATGTTTACTTTTTAAATCAATAAACCTTGATGTTTAATGACTCCTGTTTAAGTCAATATCTGTTTAGTATCTCATACTACATACCATTACTGCCAAGAGTAAATTTAAAATCTCCTTTTTTTGAAATGCTGTGAAGTGTGCTTCTGTGATAACAAATGTTTTGGGAGCCTATTTACAATTGCTCTTCAAGTGCATGCTACAGCTTTACAAATAGGCTTCATTAGTAATATTATTATTACTCTGCCAGCTTTCTTTTTCTAGAACTGATGGAACATGATATAAAGATACATATGGAGGAGTCCTGCTGTGGTATAGGGATGGCCAGGTGTGACAGCTCCAGGTGGCTGCCTGAGGAGCATTTGCTAAAGCAAATCTCAGCTTAACATCTGTAGCTTCCATAAGCTTTCTGTAGAGTCTGTGGAGGCAGATGCTCCCTTAAATGGAGAACTGGACCCTCGCTGAGCCATTCATATGTAACCGCGTCAGCCTTGTTCTTGCTTGTTGGTATGGAGGGCACCATGGTAGCTCAAGAGTATCAGGCTATCCTTAGCCTTTGCAAATGCTCCCTCCTTGCAGACACCTCTGTCCATCATGGATATAAATTTTGACACCCCTACCAACTAAACCAGGGCCTAAGCCTGCAAAACATTCACATACTTGCATTACTTGTGTAAGCAGCAATTCAACCATCAGCCAGGTTGCCCTTTACTATCTGCAGGGAAAAAAAAAAAAAAAAAAAAAGTTTAAAAATAAAGGTGGTAGCTCCTATCCAGGGCAGTCACAATTTAGGTTAATAGCAAGGCATAACAGATAAATGCAACAGGAAATGGGACATTTATAGGATACAAATATGAAAGAAAACTAGTAGGAGAGTTACAAAGAAATGTGAAAATATACTATCCATTAGAGTCCATTCTGCTTTAATTCTATCTCCTTCAGGATATGTTTATCATTCTCTTAAAAACACACCAAAAAAGCTAACTCAGTGCTGTATCATTTCACATTTTATATAGGTGACCGCCTTTAGGTATTGTACGGATAGGAACAAAAAACTGTCAACATAAAATATATTTTAATGTGATGCATTGTACCTATCGATATAATGAATGTTTTTTTCAACCACAGGTAAGACTGGAATTGGTTTATTTCCTGACAATACAAATGGAAATTTTCGGGGCCACTCTTGCAGTGTGAATCAGCTGTTTCATACAGCCACTGATTTCAATCCCATTTGCTGCAATTTCTGCCCTTCTGAAAATGGTATTTTTATTCAAGCTGAAGAGAAGTCATGGTCCCATTGGCATCAGGCACAAAGGCTTTGTATTTCAAATCCCAAATGATATTTGAAAGGAGTCAAGTATAATTATCTCCATTTTACAGATGGGAAAACAGGGAAATCAATTAGATCACCCAGTCTCACAGCACATCACTGAGAGCATTCTCTGCCTTCCACATATAGACCCAAAAAATGGCATAGTCACAGAACATTACTGTAAACATCTTGCTTTTCGAGACGTTTTTCTCAGGTCTTCAGCCAGTTTCTCTCCTATAAAAAAAAAAAAAAAAATCTCTCAAATGTGAATGATTTGTGTCATAAAGGCAATCCAAGGTGTCTGTTTCACCATCAAGTCAGTGAGAAGCACTGTAAAATGCCAAACAAATACCACATGTTTGGGTAATCTGAAAAACAATCTTGATCTTCCTTTTGCTTTCATTTCTTTTATTTTCTCTTCCTTAATAATATTTTTTAAATTCTCTCTTTTTTCTGTCTTTGTCTGTCTCCCTTCCTCTTTCTCTCTTGTCACCCTTTTTCTCTTTCTCTCTTGAAGCTAGCATAAGTACAGCTGTTAAAAATAATACAAGATTTGTTTTTCTAAATATTTAAACAGGAATTCTTTCCAGTAGACAGGAGGAAGAACACTGCCTACAGGGCATGTTGTGCCAGCTCTCCTAAGACATTCCATGTTATTTTTCAGCAGCCAGCATAATGATGTGGTTGAATAACATTAGATGAAATAAGATAAATATCACTGTCCTGCACGCCTTTGGCTGAGTGACAGGATCCTTTTCCTTACAGCAAAAGCATTTTATAAAATTCTTTTTACCCTTTCAAAATGTCTGAAGCGGGTAACTATTTCTTCTTCTGGTAGTTACTTCTTATGGTAGCAGTTTATTAATTCTTAAGGATTCTGTACAAACACTTGCAGACCTTTTTTTCAGAATCTGCAAACAGACGTAAAAGCAGAAATAACAAGATGCAAACTGCCATTTTGAGAGGGAATGATCACAGATATAAATGCTTTTATTTTTTTTTTAATGTTAGAACAATATGCTAATCTACTAAAATATCTGTTTAAAGTCTTTCAGTAGCTGTATTCTCTACTGTTAAGTTTAACTACTATGGGTGAACAAAAGAAGATGCTGGGAACTTTCGAAGCCTGGGTCTTCTAACACTAATGCATAATTAAATGATGATGTTCCCTAGGGACACAAACAGACTTATTTCTGATTTTAGAGCATGCAGTTAGCATTCCAGTTTTAATCTCTTGGTTACCTCTGTTGCTCCAGTATCATGCTAAAACTTGACCTCACACTGCTATGAAAGACTTCTTTCAGGGTCATGCCTGGGTCCTGTCTTTGCCAGGAAGGAAGAGGAGCAGAGCACTTGCCCTCCACTTGTGTCTTGCAAAGTGCTGGGAGAGTGTGGTGTGATGAAAGGTTCTGACAGGCTGAACAGCTCTCTCACCCCATCTCCATCACAACAGGGAGTTCTGTTAGCTCCTGGGATGCTCTCCCTCTTACTTTGCAGGTACAAAATGGAAATGCCTTACCCTTTCTGCTCTCAGTGTGCTACAATTCAGGATTTATTCTGGCTCTTCAGTAAGGTTACGTCTCCTTCTTTGCTTTATGAGATCTATGGATTTTTTTAGACATTTCAGACCTGTTGTAACAACTATCCTCTTGCTGAAACCAGTGGAAACCTTTCTGTTGACTTAAGTGAGAGGAGGCTTGGGCCAGTGGCTTCCTTCCTGCACTGTTGCATTATCTTGGCCAGTTATTTTTCCTCCTACTGACAAATGTTCCAAGTCACTGTAGTAAGCCTTTTTCAGCACTGGGTAGTACTAATGTCTGCTGTCACTTTAAATGACAATGTTATAATATCCATTAGTGCCAAAAATGAAACTTGGTTGCCTCTTCTTTCCTCTCATTTTCCACTGATTGGATGACTAAAGTGCCAAGATCTGGAAGTGTTGCAACATCCTGGTGTTGCTGCCTTGCTGCCTGCCTAAATCTGGCCTGTTTGCCAGTAGTGAAAAAGGCTAAAGGGGATTTTGATGACGCAGAGTCGTGGGTGGATTGGGCAGTGGAAGTGGTGAGAAGTGAGAATGATGACTGTGGCTCAAGCACCATCTCTGGGATAGAGCTGAATTTTTATCTTGCTGAAATTAGCACCAGGGGGGTAGAACTGGACAACATTGCCCATCTTAGCACCCTTACTAGTTCTTTCCAGCTCCTCCAGAACCCTGTGGAATTTCATTATTGATTTGTGGAGTGTGTTCACATATGTCAATGAGTGCCTCCAAAACTAACAAAAGAAGAGTCAGGACAGGGAAGTGGAGGAGGAAAAGACAAGCAAGAGAACCAGCTGAATGTTCCTGCCAAATTTTGCTAAAGCTGTGTCTGGCTGTGTTATTCAAGCGCCATGGCATTTACTGGTGGACTGTAGTAGACTACAGGGTCTTAATTATTAGCACCAGGGTATATGGTTTCTGGATGACCCTCTAGGAAAGGTAAGTGAAACACTAAAAATATATCACTTAGTATATTTTTCTCACCATGAGACTCTCCGACAGATAAGGCATGTATTACAGGCTGCAACCAGAACAGGCTGTGGTGTCCTCAGTAAGAGAAAGACAAAGGAAGAGGAAAGTATGGGACAGTGGTGGCCCTATCATTTGGTGCTCAGTGTTCAGGTTCAGCAAAAAGAACCATGCTGTAAAGGAGGGAGGTGATGAATATCAGAAAATATATCTGACCTCTGCCTGCTTCTGCTGACACCATCCAAGGTGAAAGGTTAGCAGGCCTGCTGTGGAAGAAATACCAGGCAACTGGCAGGAGTTTGGCAGAACTGTATCACAGTCCCGTCCTCTCTCCACACATTCCCTGCAGAAGCAGGCAGCAGCCTGCTCCTTCCTCTTCTGTCCCAGACTCCTGTGAGCAAAGCTTTTCTTGGCTGGATACAATCCTGCGTGGTTAGTGCTCGCCGGCCACCTGGGCTCTGGGAATGGGTTTCTGGTGCATAGGCTTTTCTTGGCCCCTGTCACAAGGTAATTATAACTTGACCATAGTGCCCTGACACTCTTTTTGCCTTGGTCTGCATAGAGTCTGATAGAGTTGTATTTAAGAGCTGAAATATGACATATTCAGATTTGTTTAGGTAGATCTGAGCAGGTCTTTTTGGATAGGTGTAGTGCTTTTCACATGGCTGGGAAAATATTTTCTTCTATGTCCTAGTTTCCTTTTGTTATCTTAGCATACTTGACCATTTAAAAGCAGGCAGAATGATATCATGGGCAGGGGAAGGGGATTCAGGATTTGAAAGATTCTGCAATAATATTGTCCCCTTCTAGTCCCCTTTTCTCATCTCATTGCTGGAGTGATGGGCTGAGCCCAACTGGAGGAGTTTCACTAAGGGCAAATGCCAGGGGCTGCCCTTGGGCCACAACAACCCCCAGCAGCGCTACAGGCTTGGGGAGGAGTGGCTGGAGAGCTGCCAGTCAGAGAGGGACCGGGGGGTGGGGGGTGTGTGTGATTGACAGCCGGCTGAACAGGAGCCAGCAGTGTGCCCAGGTGGCCAAGAAGGCCAATGGCATCCTGGCTTGTGTCAGCAATAGCGTGGCCAGCAGGGACAGGGAAGGGATCTGACCCCTGTACTCGGCACTGGTGAGGCCGCCCCTCGATTCCTGTGTTCAGTTTTGGGCCCCTCACTACAAAAAGGACATTGAATGACTCGAGCGTGTCCAGAGAAGGGCAACGGAGCTGGTGCAGGGTCTGGAGCACAGGTTGTACGGGGAGCGGCTGAGGGAACTGGGGGTGTTTAGTCTGGAGAAGAGGAGGCTGAGGGGAGACCTCAGTGGCAGTGGTGCAGTCCCCATCCTTGGAGATGTTTAAGAGTCAGGTTGACACAGCACTGAGGGGTATGTATTTGTGAACTGTTAATGTGAGGTTAATGTTTGGACTAGATGATCTACAAGGTCTTTCCAACCTTGATGATTCTGTTTCTGTTTCTGAACTCCCCATACACCTCCTGTCCCTTCATGTTCCCTCTCCCTTGTCACTTGGATATATGTCTTGCTGCTGCAGCAAAATTAAACACTGTCACCACTGGTGAAAGACAAATTGTGAGTAGTTCAGGCTCACCCAAATCTGAGTACTGTGATTGTCTGTCACCCTTAAGTTGGCCATGGAAGTATGATGCTGTGCTTAAATTGGTTTGAGACCAGTGACTGCATCCTATGGAAATCAAAGCCTCCAGGGTGGAGTTTGCATGACTACATGTGGGTGAACCTTTCTAATTTGCCTCCTCTGGGGGTGCAATTCCAGCCTGGTGCCCAGAGGGACATGGCTCTCCTTGCTGTTGCCCTGTGAAGTTCTTGATCTCCGGGTAGATGTACAACCATCCATCAGCCTTCCTTCCTGGGTCCACTAGCTTGTCCTGCTATCTAGGCCCATTCAGCCCCAGGTCCCCTCGCCCCAAGCACCTCCAGCAAGGCTTGGTAGTGAACTTCTCACCTCCTCTTGGTTCTCTGCATTTCTAAATAATCTCCCACTTTGAATCATCACATGGCAAAATAATGTGATGGTAGCTGAATAAGGTGTATGTAACTCCACATGCTTGGGTTTCAAACATTACAGAAGTTCTAAGTAGGCTCAAGAAATAAGCAAATAACATCCTTGATATGTCCTTGCTGCTCTGCAGTATTACACATACAGTTTTACTTAGTGGCTTGATAATTTAATCTTTCTTTTACCCTTTTCTCTATTAGTGCTGATCAAGCAAATCCACTCAGACTGTCAGTGAGAGGAAGCCACCATTATTTACATTAAGTTTTGACTAAGTGAACGCCCTGATAAACTAGGTCACAGAGGACACAGATCCTGCCTGGTTTTTCTTGCAGGTTCTCTGCTTTTTTGTAAAGGACATTTACAAATATACTGTTCTTTCTACACATAAATGATTTTTTAAACACACAAACAGGTTCAAATGAATGTCTGCAATTCTTTTAAGAGGAATTACTTAGTACCAGAGAGAGTAGAATCATAGAATGGAATCACAGAATGATTTGGGTTGGAAAGGAACTTAAAGACCATCTAGTCCCACCCCCCCTGCCATGGGCAGGGACACCTTCCCCTAGACCAGGTCACTCAAAGCCCCGTCCAACCTGGCCTTGAACACTGCCAGGGAGGGGGCAGCCACAGCTTCTCTGGGAAACCTGTGCCAGTGCCTCACCACCCTCACAGTAAAGAATTTCTTGCTTATACCTACTCTTAGTCTACTTTCTTCCAGTTTAAAACTGTTATTTCTTGTCATACCACTACACTCCCTGGTAAAGAGTCCCTCCTCATCTTTCTTGTAGCCCCCTTTAAGTACTGGAAGGCTGCCAGAAAGTCTCGCAAGAGACTCCCTTTTTCCAAGCTGAACAACCCCAACTCTCTCAGCCTGTCCTCATAGGGGAGGTGCTCAGCCCTCTGATCCAACTTCGCAGCCTCCTCTGGACCTGCTTGAGCAGGTCCATGTCTTTCTTACACTGAGAGCCCCAGAGCTGGACACAGCACTGCAGGTGGGGTCTCACGAGAGCAGAGGGGCAGAATCCCCTCCCTCGACCTGCTGGCCACACTTCTCCTGATGCAGCCAAGGATACAGTTGGCTTTCTGGGCTGTGAGTGCACATTGCTGGCTCATATTCAGTTTTCCATCTACTGATGCTCCCAAGTCCTTCTCCTCAGGGCTACTCTCAATCCACTCATCACCCAGCCTGTATTTGTGCTTGGGATTGCCCTGACCCATGTGAAGGACCTTGCACTTGGCCTTGTTAAACTTCATGATGTTTTCAAGGACCCACCTCTCCAGCCTGTCCAGGTCCCTCTGGATGGCACATCCCTTCCCTCCAGCATGTTGACCATGACCACGGCTTGATTTTGTCAGCAAGCTTGCTGAGGGTGCACTCAATTCTACTGTCCATGTCTCCAACACAGATGTCAAACATCACTGGTCCCAATACTGAGGAACATAATTTGTCAGGGGTCTCCACTTGGACATTGAACCATTGACCACAACTCTTATGAATGCAACCATCCAGCCAATTCCTTATCCACAGAGTGGTCCATCTATGAAATTCATGTCTCCCCAATCAGAGTTGTCGTGGGGAACAGTGTCAAATACTTTGTACAAGTCCAGGTAGATGACATCAGTTGCTCTTCCCTTACCCACCAACATTGTAACCCTGTCATAGAAAGCCACCAAATGTGTCAGGCATGATTTGCCCTTAGTGAAGTCATGTTGACTGTCACAAATCATCTCCTTATTTTCCATATGCCCTAGCATAGTTTCCAGGAGAAAATATTCCATGATCGTACTGGGAAACAAAGCTGGTGCAGGGTCTGGAGCACAGGTCGTACAAGGAGCAGCTGAGGGAACTGGGGGTGTTTAGTCTGGAGAAGAGGAGGCTGAGGGGAGACCTCATTGCCCTCTACAGCTCCCTGAAAGGAAGCTGAAGAGAGGTGGAGATGAGTCTCTTTAATGAAGTAACAAGCAATAGGACAAGAGGGAATGGCCTCAAGTTGTGCCAGAGAATGTTTACACTGGGTATTAGGAAGCATTTCTTTCCAGAAGGGGTTGTTAGGTGTTGGAATGGGCTGCCCAGGGCAGCGGTGGTGACCCCATCCCTGGAGGTGTTTAAGAGTGGGGTTGACATAGCCCTGAGGGATAATGGTGTAGTTGGGAATGTTAATGTGAGGTTAATAGTTGGACTGGGTGATCTTAAGGTCTTTTCCAACCTAGATAATTCTGTGGTGCTGTGATTCTGTGGGCACAGAGGTAAAACTGTGTAGCCTCTAGTTCCTGGGTCTTCTTTTTATTGTTTTTTAAAAATGCGGGTTGTTACCCCTTTTCCACATAGCAGGAACTTTACTGGACTGCCACAACTTATTAAATATGATGGATAGCAGTTTAACCACTTCATCCGCCAGTTCCCTCAGGATCCATGGATGCATCTCATCAGGTCCCATGGACTTGTGTATCTTCAGGTTCCTTAGATGGTCTCAAACCTGATCTTTTCCTACAGTGGGCAGGCAGTTCTTCATTCTCCCAGTCCCTGCCTTTGCCTTCAATATTTTGGGTGGGGTGGCTGGAGCTGCTTGTAGATTTTGCAATTAAATGTCCAGCTCTTCTCTCTACACTGACAATTGCTCCATACATGTCCCATACTAATACTCAAATGTATCTTTATTACATTTTTGCATAATACGTATATTTAGTTTTTTAAAAGAAGAATATTTCACTTTTCACTGCTTCAAAAATTGTTACTAAATTTGCAGTACAGACCCACATTTTCAATCTGTTGAGCAAAACTGAGAGCATGGAAAATAAAATAAACTGTGCCAACCACATATCTATGGAGCTGCTTGAAATCCCAAACACAGTAGCAACCTAAAGCAGAGCCAAACTACCTGTTGGTCTCATCTAGCCATTAACTAACAGACCCCTAATGGACAGGAAGTACAGAATAATTTATCTAGCATATGTATCTTCTTTCTTACCTCTTAGGAGGTACTGTTGGAGAGGTACTGTTGATAACCAGACTGAAAAAAATCAGAACTGGAATTAAGGAAAATATCTTCCATGTTCAAGGTTTTGCCATGGGATGTAGGACCCCATGGTGAGTACTGCCCCATCAATTATATTGTCTGACATTCATACTGGAACAGTGATGGGGAACCCTCTTTTTTTCCTGCCTTTTCTTGGTGCTGGGAAAGATTTCGGATTTGGCCATGGCTTTAGATGAGGCCACGGGGAAAATCCTAAACCTTGCTAAGAGCTGGGACAGTGTGATATCCTGGGGGTTTTTATCTTGAGGCAGTCCCTGAATCCGAGAGCTATCACAGGCCATAATCTGTGATTTCCCTGTGACTAGGGAGATCTCTTGTTACTGACTTTCTTATCAGCCAAAATATAATGAAAAAAACCTAATCCATTCCTTCAAGGAATGGCATGCAAAACTTTAAATAAACAAGTATTTTAAAGTGAAAGACCAGCTGAAACCACATCCAGAAATCTGAAATACAGATCTTTGTGTATACAGTGTGTGTGCATTAAAGAAATGTTCTAAGTCTTTTCTGTAATTACATGAGAACAACTTTAACCACAGAAAACTGATGGTTAAAGAATGATCTGAAAAAATGCTTATTGTTTTACATGGGCGAGTAGACAGCTGAGTTAAGAAAATGTGATTAATTTTCTCTTTTATTTCTATCACTAGAACATCATGAAGCCAAACAATTTGGGACTGCATCACCTTTTGGATAAGTGAAAGCTTTCTTGTGGCAATGCTTATGAGTGGAATATGGATTGTGCAGATATAATATTGAGGTTTTCTTTTTCTTATGAAAACAAGTAAACTGACAATATACACTACAGATAAATCAATAATTTCAAAGCTATTGCTTAAACTTTTCTAAGCAAAGTTGTTTTGATGTGGTGACGGCAGCAGGAGCAGCAGAACCAACTGCAAATCAGCATTATGATCACTTACTGGGATTAATTAGGTCAGAGAAATCAGGTACCATTGTTTTGTCCCTGAATTTAATTCCTGAATACTCCCTGCATTTATTTTTCTTGATTTTGCAAAATTTGTTCTACTTTGCAGTCCTTGGGGATCAGTGGTACAGAGGAAGTATTCTTTCTAAACTCTTGATTTCTGCTGCAACAGGAGTTGCGTATTCTCAGGATTTTTTAGAACACACTACATGACAGTAAAGCCTGAGAGTGTTGTACATATTTAGAACCTCTGTATGTTGGTTTAGTAATTCCAAGACAGTTCTCAAAGAAGTATTACTAATCAGTTTCTTAGGAGAACAAACATCTAATACACATAGGAAGCAGGCTGTGACTTCAGAAGATGAAGCCTTTGGCAGTTCTACTAGTTTAATTATACCGGTTAATGTATCACCCCTTCAGATGTTTCAACACAATGTTTTGTGCAGCTGTTGATGAATCAGACTGAGGAGATCATCAGCTTCAGAAAACACAGTTTTGGGGAGTGTTTCTAAAAATGGGATCTGTTTATAAACTGGTTCACAGTGCCTTACGGCATTGCTGGGCCAGCACAACTGAAGAGAGTGGCACAGGGTGGGAATGAGTAATGTGTGGGAAGGATAAGAGTATCTTAAACTGGCACTGCTGCCAAAGACTTTGTCTTTTAACAGATAAAACTTTGACTTTGTCCTTTATAGCCACATAGTAAATTGTATAAGGCACTTCAAGGTAGTATACAGAATGTAAAGAAGATCTAACAAACAAAAGCTATTGGACAGGAACTTTACTGGTTCTCCTTATTCTGCCTCCTCCAGTTTGTTGCTGTTGTGTGTATTCAAATACATGGTTTCAACATTTATACCTTTGTACTTTAGCACAAATACTTACATCCCCCACTGATCTTTGTCCAGAGCTGATGTCTTATTCTTGACAGCATGTCCCAGACATGTTGTATTTGTCATTATAGACTGCTAAAAGCTTGCAAATGTCCAATATTTTTTCCAGTCCTCCAGCATGTTGGTGACAGGCACAGCCAGCAACATTCCAGACTCTGGGGTAACAGGTCAGCATAGCCACTGGTGACAACAGAAATCTGTAGCCTGCATTCAAAGTGGAGCAGGTATTAGGATCAGCCCATAAAATATCCCCAGATTTTGTGCAGACTGTTCAGTCTACAAGATGTTATTTCCTCCCTAAAACACATCTTGTTGGACCAAGCAATAGTTCAGAAAAAATAGTCTCCAATAAGTAAGCCTAGATGTGTGACACTAATATAGTGGTGTGATAGTGGTACAGATTTAGAAATCTAGTTTACTATTGCAGGTACATGTATTCCTGCATTAAAAAGCCACTTTTACATACACGTGTGATGTAAAATGCATACATCACATAAATGTATGCACACACAATTCTTTTCATATTTGCAGTCTAATTGGCTTGGGTGAAAGAAATTATGCTGTATATGGCTTATGGTAACTACATAAGTGATTTCCACATCAGCTACTGAACAACTAATAACTGCCACTCCCAAACGTAAATCTTGCTGAACCCTCCTGGGTCATGAACCCTGCCTTGCCTTTCATCGTATGTCCAAAGACACAGAATATCCTAGCACCCACATATCCTCCTCACTGCTTTTCTCTCTTCTCTCTTTGGCCTAATGTTGGATATAAAACTTTATGTGGGTTATATACACAGAATGAGTATGCTAGGTCAGGAAATTTCCCATTCCAAATAAACAAATGCATTGTAATTCTCTTCTTTCTGGAGGAGAAAAAGTAAGCATCATTTGGTTTCAGCATGAGTCTTCAGAGGCTGCAGTACTAAACTGATAATTTGTTTCTCAGTTTGCTCAAGTCTTGTCTTCAACATCAGAATTGCACCTGCTTTCCAGAATATTTAGACCTGAGAGTAGTACATGAAGAGAGAAATAACAACTTGCTGCTGGAAAAAGGAGATGGAAAAATCAAAGCTGGGGGTTGAAGTCTTTAAAAATATATTAGAACATTTCCTTAACCAAAATAAATGTGTGAGCATTTTTTTTCCAGTCCTGGACACACTCATAATACATAGTTAAAGGCATATGTGTTTGCTGCATTCTCTTAAATATTTCCACTATGCTCTGAATGAAGTCTCAAGCTCTGTAATGAATTGGTTTGTTCTTTAGATAGTGTTGGACACACTTGTGTTTGCCTGAACTCAGTGTGTGTGGGAGGCTTAACTTCTCAGGTGGTGTTTATCTTTTTTTGCAAGATGGGGGCCCCAGTTTCTGTTTTAGATGAAGTGTGTGAGTTACTTTTAAAATATATTTTTAGTTTTATGCAAAACATTCTTTCTTTGAGTCCAGTTACGTGTCAGCCTAATTTCCAGACACCTCAAACAGAAACTACAGCAGTAGCAAATACAAATTCCAAATATGCTTTAGTGCAGCACAATAGTTAAGAATTTTTTTTTTTTTTTTTTTTTTTTTTTTTTTTTTTTTAAGCTAGTTAGTGCAGTATTAGGTAGGTCACTCTGGCCACATTCCCAGAATTTAACAGTGGGGGCCTTGTGGAATGCTAAACGATGTGTGTAACAGCATTCAGGCTCTTCGTGAGCCAATCCGTCAAAACATTTGCTGCTTTGAAAATGTGTTCTTCAAAAAAATGGGCATATGGAACTTATTAGACTCTTTGGTGGAGTTCAGGCAGCAGAGCCCAAGAGAAGCATGAAAACATTTGAGGACACAATTCTACCTTAAGGTAACAGGATCTCTGAACTGTTCTTTTGCAATCAAATACATACAAAATACAGGCGAGAAACATCCTGAATGGACACGTTTGACATTCCAAACAGTCACAAGACCTTGAGTAAAGAACTTGTAATAGTAGTAAAAAAGTAGTGGTTTGATTGCAGCAATGGCTGGTACGTTTGGTTCTGTTTCCTCAGTGGAGTGTATTGATTCTTGGCTCTTTAAACAGTTCAAGTTGTATCAAGGAGTTCTGACTCATGGTTTCACTGCAGTAGATTTCTGCATCTCTGGTGCATTTGCAGTGAGGATCAATCAATCTCCCTGGAGACGAAAAAAGACAGTGCTGCAGATGAAAGAAACAAATGAGCTGCCATTTTGCAGCACCTGCTTGTACCTTCTTCCAAGTGACTCCTTGTCCCTGTTGCACAGTGAGAACAGAACGATCCCAGAGTGAACAGGCCTTCTTCTCACAGTGTTGAAACATAAGGTAAAATGCACAAATGACTCATTAAATTTTGGCTTTGGCAGCCCCAGCAACAGACAGCACTGGGTTTTGCTGCTCCAGGAGTAGCCCTAGAGCAGACTGTTACATGGAGTCCTTCTTCAGGCAAAAAATTAGAGGAGGGTGGAGGAATCTGTGCAACCCCTACACCTCACTTTCTCTCATCTACTCTCTCTCTCCTCCGATCATGAAACTGGTCTGTGCAGGGTCTTTACGCCACAATGCTAGCTTTGATCGCTACCGCAAAGAATTAAAAGGACACCCTGTTCTTGTGTAGCCTCTTTCATACAGTAGGGTGTTACAGGTCAATGCAGTAGTTATGGACTTCTGACCAATTTTTTTCTGTCCCATGAAAAGACTGAAATCTAATATTTGAAACTTTATTTTGTCAATGTATCTGTACTGAAGGATGGTTCTCTTTCTGTGTGGTGTAGTGCAAGGAGACAAAATGTGATACTGCAGGATTAAAAATGGATTGTTACCTTTTAAAGTAAGGTTGGTGCCATTTGCCACTATAGTGTAGAGTGGTCTGTGTTATCCTAGTGTTTGAGCCAAGAACTGAATTGCATCGCAGGCTTGGACAGTTGTGGCACTGTTACACAGAGTATCATAGCTACTGTTCTTAGCAGTCAAGTAAGTTTGTAATTGCAGGAGTGATGGACAATAACCCCATCACATAGAAGTACTGTGCTATCAAGTGATGCTGAAGTTATTTGCCACTGATATTTTGAGGTATCTGCAGTATCAGCCATACACATCATCTTCCATGGCTTGGCTTGGCTTGATCTAGTTCTGACTTACAGTGCCTGTTCCTGCTCTCCCCTGTTTTCAGCCTCCTGAATTGCTTCCTTCAGAGCAGGATGTGTGCATGGCTTTTCTTCTTGGGGAATGTGGAGAGGGAAAGGGCTGGAGATGGGCTGCTCTCTCACTTGCTATGCTCCAGAGGATAACATGCATTTCTTTCCCTTGCAACCAGGCCAAGATGCTGCCCATGTGGTGCCCCCAAGGATCTGTGGGGATGGGTTCTGGCATTGTCAGTGCTGCTTGTTTTCAACCTCTACAATTGAGCAAAGCATCCCAGAAAATAGGTCTCAGCCCTGAGACATTGTAATGGCTAGGGAACAGAGAGCAAGGAGGGAGACAGAAACATCTTTGCCTACATCACAGCCCCCTGGAAACCTCACTGACCCTTGTCCAACAAGCTTAATATGATACTTGGCAATATCATGAGACTTTATTTGTTATCATTACTACCAGGAATTCAAATGGCAGTGCCCCTATCTACTCCCAAGAAATGCTATATTGTTTTGTTATGCAAAAGTCCTTGAAATAAGCTGTGGCATTCAGCAGAAACTTTCCTTTTTACTTTATTCCCTGTATTTTGGAAGAGACTCCTGGGACAGAAAAGCTTCCTGGGAACTAGACACTGCTGTATGAGTGGAAACTTTTGAAAAAGGAAATTGCCTGTAATGGTTTGTGGTTACCTCCATTACCAGGCTGCAGTGAATGAGTAAATCAAGTTAAACTGCAATTATATTCCCAGACCCCTTTGCCAATGATTTTTCCCACCTGAGAGAAACCAGTCTGCTGCACTGAAGAGCTGAATTTTCACATGGCAGAGGTGTGACACTGGAGCCACAGTTTTGGAGCCAGAGCAATATTTTTGCCTGTAATGCAGGCAAGAAAGAAAAGTCTCAAAGCTGCCTGGATAAAAACATCAGAAGTGCTATGCTTTGGCCTTCTGCCATTCCTTTTGAAGTCAGGGACTTCTTTCATTGTGTTAGATTTTAACAGAGTGAGAACCATGTTTAACTTCTTTAAAAAATTCCCACCCACTATTTTCAGTACATGGTTTTATCAAACCAGAAGATTTTGGTTCTGGAAAGAATCATGGGATTTTGTAACACCCAGAGGTGGACTCCCTGATCCCTTCGTGTAAGCCCTAACCCTTCAGGGTGCTCTTGAATCTTTTCCTCACACTGTAAGAGTTGTGCTGCAGCTGACTCCCTGGTATTGCTGGCTTCTCATACCACCATGGCAAAATGTGAGGAGGGACATGTGAAATAAAAGCTGAAGCAGCATTTACTCCAGCAGCTACACCGGCTGTAGGTCTACTGGGATGGGTGGCAGTATGTTCTGTAGGGTGGTCCCTTCCTTTGTGCAGTTTTCCTTCTATTTTCTGATAGGTACACTGATGTGTAGTTCCCAGCTGTTCACAGCCCCATGCATGAGCTTTTCCAGGTGGGTTGGTCATGCAGTACGGGCTTCTCTCCTCACAGCTGTTTATGAGGACCAAGTTGCTCTGTTTGCTCCTCCTCAGTATGTGGCAGGGTACAGCATATGGCCTTAGCTCATTGACTTATAGATGGGTTTTCTTTCGTGAATATGGGTTTTGTTCAAGGAATTCAGCAATCACACCTGTGCTTAAAGTTCCTTACCGAACTTTATGAAGCCTTTCAGCTGAATTGCGTTTTCTTAAGTTTCACTGATTTACTACTCAAAGTTCAGTCCTGGAAGTAACCAAACAAATGAAACATTTGATATTGAGACCTATCTGTATTCTTCTCTCTGTTGTGGCTGATATCTACTGAGACATTAAATTTTGTTCTTCTCAAGTTATTTTATTTATATAATTTTCATTTATTTTACTTTGGTATTCTATAGCCACTTCCTAAGGGATTTGTGCCTGGAAAAATCAGAAGAATGAGCCATGTAAGTCCATGAGAGAGGTTATAAAATAAACATTATACCATGTGTGGGGTAACATTTTTTACTGCAAGTGGCTGCTCTCACTTTCTGGCGTTTATACACACAGCCATCTGTTGGACGGCTGTTTGAAGTGGCTGTATTCCAGCATTTATGTAACTTGCCTGTAGAAAGGAAATGACATCATTTAGTTTCCTGAAGAATATTACCAATGCCAGAACTGAGGAAATAAAATCGACAATAAATAGAATATGTATTTTTAAACCTTTTTCCCTTTTACCATAGCCCACCTCTCCATAATGATCTGACCATCCCTTCAAAGCAATGGCAAGCCCAGGAAAACCCATTCATTTCATATGCATTTTCACACACACTGCTAGCAGTGGACAGCAAGCCACTGTACCCTGCGTGTTTACTGACTTGAGATATGGAGAGACAGGACTGAACTAGTACAATGGCAAAGCCTGTAACATTCTTCCACTGAAAGATATAGGCATAAACTATCAACAGCAACTTCACAATTTGACCGGGTGAAGCTTCAGTGCTTTCAGGCGACCATGAAAGAGCTGCAATTTGTCATGCCTGGAACAAACATACAACTCCATTAATATGAGCTAAGCAAACCCATATTAGGGTTTAAATTGAAGAGAAAGTTTATGTTATTAGAGTCTGCACAAAGGCTGTGTATGCTCTGAGATGTTTGTTTTAAATCTTCACCAAGCTATAAAGGTTCTCAGCTGGTGATTTGCACTGAGCCATGCTGAGTTACATCACATGGGGAATTCCTCCTACTCTGTCCTGCCAGGAACTTTTCAAACTTTTGTCTTGAGTGCTAATTCCTCTTTTTCTGCCTGCTTTCACTACAGAAATAAATTGTCAAATAACTTAAGAACTACTGGATCACCTAACTAGCATCCCAGATAAAGTAGGAAGGTCATTTACTTCTTCAAGAGAGTTTTAGTTGGAATTTGCATTTTCTTTTCTTTGTGTGAAAGGCAATGCAAAATAGACAAAACATGCTCCCAAAAGGCCAACTCCGACTGGCAGAAGTCTGTTCATACTGCCACAGGTATCATTTCAAATCACTTTTACTGTTTCGAGGTACTTCATGTTTAACGTTTATATGAACTAATACGAAATAAATTACAATTTCCAGAAGTTATGTTATTTTCCTATGTTTGACTGTTGTTTATAAAAGTGTTTGTTAGATATTATTCAGTCTGTCCTATAAACTACAGTGGAGCTGGACTTTATTCCATGATTAGTTTCTTAAACAGATTTGGTCTGCCTATTTTTCACCTTCCTATACATTTTAAAGTTTTTCATAACGCAGTCATTATTTCTGTCTAAATGAAATAGAAATGAGGAGAAAGGTTGGCTAATGATGACCCATAATAATTTATGGAATTCATATAATCTGCTAGTTTAAGTTTATGTTTATGACTGGCCTTGAATATTCTCCAGAATGTGTTGAAGTCTGAGAAGTCACCCCCATCCATTTGAAAACAGTACAAAACAGTACAAAAAATATTGCTAACCTTTGTACCTTCATATAGAAATTAAATCTACTTAATATTAAGGTAGAGATACCTGCTAACTGGGAGATATTGTCTAACAAACTATGGTCTTATATGATAGTGATAGGAAAGTATAGTGTAGTCAGAGAACTGAGAAACAAAGGAGTTTATTTCCATCTGATTAATTGTACAGCCTTTCCAGGCTGAATCAATAAAAGCTGATTATTAAATGCTGAATTTAATGATGACTCTTTCTTTGGTATGGATCAGCTCACAGCAGTTGAGACTTTGGTCTAGGTAAATACTTACAAATAAAGTTAATTATGTCAATGACTTTCTGAATGTAGATATTTGGCTAAATTAAAGCCTAACTGAACATTACTAAACCATGGAATTGCTATGAGACAATACTGACACTCACTGATGATTTAGACAGTACTTAAACTAGTGTATTAGAAAATAATTGTTTCAAATCCATTAGTTGGAACTAATATGAAAAATATAGTGATTATTACAGTGAATTTGCTTTTACAGATTCTTAGCATGGGAGTACTGCAGTAAAATTACCATTCCTTGCAGATGCTAATTGTATTCCTATAAATGAGGTCTCTTGAATTACCATGTCTCTTAAATCCTCTAATTTTGAAAGGTGATCATATTTTAGTCTTAAGGAAATGTTTGAAGGTATGAACTCCAGTTTGACAAAATCCCCAGAAATGAATGGCTGGCTAAATACAAATCTTTGCATTTCTTCTCAGTTATAAATACTTGGGTAGCCTAGTGAGTCTGAAAAAGGCAGACATGAACAATGAAATAAAAAATAAAAGATCTGTCAAAGACACTTGCTCCGAGGATTAGAATCTGTATCAGACAGGTACACTTTAATTCTTATTTTCACATTCTTCAAAAACTCCCTGTACATTCAGTATAGAGGTCAGATATCAAGGTATCAGATAATCAAGAAATTTCATATCTGGTCAAAACAGAATAGGGATTTTTAAGAAAAAAAAATGCTGTTTTCTCATCTACAAGAAAGAAAATAAGATGTGAGCAGCACAGAGCAACTGCTTTAACTTTGTTAAAACCTCTATAAATGATTCTGATACCTGCTTATGCTATTTTGCTGCAACATGCTGACAGACATTTTTGTTACAGGGTAGGACACTTCCAACTTCAAAGTTAGCCTTATATGACCCCCTACTTCCTTAATGTATTTTTTACAATCAAAGTGTCAACAAAGAAATGCACCTACAAAAACAAAGAAATATTGTCATTGTAACCATGCAAGCACTGAAGTAACTTCAAGACAGGATCCAGCCAGCCCTGTTTGTGCACATCCATAGAGCACTCTAGTTCGTAACTATTCCTATGATCCACTTCAGTGACAATAGAAGCTTGCAGGATACTAGCCCCAGTGAATGGGATTATCCTCTCTCTGTTATCACTGTAGATAAGGACAACCTCCATAAAGTCCCATGTATTTATACACCTTTGTAAGTAGTGAGAATTAGAGGAAAAGTATACCACCTTGCTTTTCTACCTAATGTACACGGTTTTAACCAATCTATTTTTCTTAAAAATCCATGTCCTCTCAAACCAATAATCTATGCTCTGATTTTTCAAGTGCTCTGTGTACCTGGTTTTGCTGTGGAATAACACAGGTGATTACAACTTAAAATGGTGCAACCCACTGGGTCACAGCAGATCCACACTGGGTATCTAAATATCAGTGCATCTGCTTCTGTAGTTTTGGGCCATTTTTTCATTTTAACCCAATAACAGCAACAAAATATACCCTGCAGACTTCCTTGAAGTCTAAAGTATATAAAGCTATGAAGAGGTCAGCAAGAATTTCTTGTCCTTAGGAAATTATAATAATTTTTAAAATCCCAGATTTGTTGGAAATGATGATGTTCTCTGCAGAAAGAAAATCTATGAGTTTTATAATTATGGAAAAATGTAAACATTTTTTTGTTTTTATTTTTTTCCTAAAAAAGCCCAGGAACAATTGTTGTCCCTTAGATCTCCCATTGTTTTGGAGTCCTGGCTGAGTTAGCCAGGGCTGAAGTGTCCTGCACTGAACATGATGAGAGTTCAAATTTAAGTTGTGAATCTTATCATTTTCTAGGTTACCAGTTAAGGTGTGGAAACTCTCAAAACTGTAGGATCTTTATTTCAAACTATTTCATAGGAGTTTTGTAGCTAAGGATGGACTCTGAGAGCCCTCAGTAGAACTGTGTGTCCAGCTCCCTAATGGGGAATATGGAAACCTTGGCATCTCTAACTTTAATGTGATCTTGGTGATAAGTTTGTCTCGGAGCACAAACCCTGCAGAGCCAGCAGGTGAGCTGACAGGAAACAATGCACAGTTAAAAAAAAAAAAAAAAAAAGTTTCTAATATTTTTGGCAGGAATAATGGTTCATGAAAAATTATGCCATTTTTTAAAAAAGAGCTATTAGTATGTCTCCAGGATTTACATTTGTTTTCCTAAATGATTGCTTTGAATTGCAAAAGCTCACAATATCCACAATATTAAGGATTTTCTGATGGAGTCACCTCTGCTCTCATTATTATGGCTGTGGCCACAAGCTGAACAGGGATATAAATAGGGCTTTATTCACCCTAAATCCTCAGCATGGATGTGTTGAGACACGAAAATCTATCCCACAGGAAGAAGCCTTAGTCCTAACAGTATCAGAGGACTACTGTAGAACTCTATCTTAAAAAGTGAAATATTACATGTTTATAGGGTGGAAAATATGAAATGAAAATGTGAATTCATTGTGTATGATTCTATTTCCAGGTAGTCTCAGCTGCATTTCTACAGTTGTTATATAATTTAAAGTTTTCTGTAATGATATTTGTGGTATGGAGAATTTAGTATTTTGAAATTTGGTTTCATTTAAGCATGGGATGAAACCCCAAAATGCTGAAACTGTCAGTGAAGGAGAAAGGCCCTAGATATTTGTACCAGTCCCATCTGGCTGCCCCAATGGTGAGGACACTGGAAGTTTCAATCATTTACCTCGGTGACCTGCAAAACAAGTTGGCTGGGGAAAATAGTGTTATGGAAGGATGTTTGTGTTTGAAGGCCTCAGCTTCCTAAAGGCACAGATACTTTTCCTTCTCATCTTGCTTGGTTGATGTGAGATGGGTCTGCTGTTGCAAGGCCATGGTCCTGCCTGCCCCACCATCCCCTCAGCTCCCACCTTTCCCTCACTTGCTGAGCAGCCTGTCCAGGCTGCTCCCACAGAGGCAGGGAAATTTCTTGGGAATTTGGCAGCTCTGAGACTCTGGCAAACACATCACTGGGTGTTTCCAGAGCAGGCAGGTAAGATAGAAGGATCTGGGACATGCTCTAGTGTCTGTCCTGTTGGAAGGAATTTCTTGAGATTTGGCTCCCTTGGAACAGGAACCAAAATGTTTTATAGCATCACAGAATCATTTTCATTGGACAAGATGTTTAAGATCATCAAATCCAATCATTGACCCAATACTACCAAGTCCAACTCTAAACTACATTCCTAAGTGCCACCTCTATGTGTCTTTTAAATACCTCCAGGGATGGTGACTCCACCAGTTCTCTGGGCAGCCTGTTCCAGTGTTTGGCAACACTTGGTGAAGAAATTTTTCCTAATATCCAATCTAAACCTCCTCTGGTGCAACTTAGGTTCATTTCTTCTTGTTCTATCACTAGTTACATGGGAGAAGGGACTGACCCCTACGTCCCTACAACCTCCTTTCTGGTAGTTGTAGAGATCATAAGGTCTCGCCTCAGCCTCCTTTCCTCCAGGCTAAACAACCGCAGTACCCTCAGCCATTCCTGATAAGTCTTGTGCTCTAGACCCTTCATCAGTTTCGTTGCCCTTCTCTGGACATGCTGCAGCACCTCAATGTCTTTCTTGCAATGAGACACCCAAAACTGAACACAGTATTTGAGGTGCAGCCTCACTAGTGCCAAGTACAGGGGGACGATCACTTCCTTAGTCCTGCTAGACACATTGTTTCTGTCTGATATGAGCCAGGACGCTGTTGGCCGCCTTGGCTGTCTGGGCACACTGCTGGCTGATATTCAGAGGGCTGTTGACAAACACCCCCAGGTCCTTTTCTGCCAGGCAGTTCTCCAGCTGCTCTTCCCCAGGTAGTATTACATGGGGTTGTTGTGATCCAAGTGCAGGGGTCATAGTTGTTGAATCTCATACAACTGGCCTCAACCCATCGATGCAGCCTGTCCAGACCCCTCCGAGGAGCCTTCCTACCCTCAAGCAGATCAACACTCTCACTCAGCCTGGTGTCATCTGCATACTTACTGAGGGTGCACTTGATGTCCTTGTCTAGATCATTGGTAAAGATATTAAACAGAACTGAACCCAATACTGAGCCCTGAGGAACACAACTTGCGACTGGCCACCAACAAAATTTAACTCCATTCACCACCATGCTCTGGGCCCATCTATCCACATTTTTTACCCAGTGAAGCATACACCCGTCCAAGCCATAAGCAGCAAGTTTCTCCAGGAGAAATGGTGTCAAAGGCTTTACTCAAGTTCAGGTAAACAACATCCACAGCCTTTCCCTCATCCACTAAGTGGGTCATCTTGTTATAGAAGGAGATCAGGTTTGTCAAGCAGGACTTGCCTTTCATAAACCCATGCTGACTGGGCCTGATTACCTCATTGTCCTTTACATCCTTTACATACCATTTTGATATCAGAAAAACAAGCACATTCTAAAAAAATAAAAATCACTATGATCTTTCATATCTTCCCTGTATTTGATTTCCTTCTTTAATGACTACTTAGATAAAAGCAGCAAGAGCAAGTGGTAAATTTAAATAAGGAAAACAGCAACAAATAAAAGTTCTGGTTAAATTCTAGGTTCATTAGGGTTTTCCAGGAACAACACCCAGAAAGTATTTTTAAATACTTTTTGAGAACTTTAAGCAATTTTCTTGAAGCAGAGTTCCTCTGAAAACAGTTTAAGCAATAAGAGACACATGCTTACTCTACAGAACAGTTCCTGACTCTACTGAATATCTGCTCACTTTGACAACATGTTTTCCACTGTCAGCCTTTCAAAACCAGCAGCACTGGCTTTCTCCTTATGCCTGATCTGACGTTCTCAGATCATGGGTTGAAATTAAACATGCATATGTATTGCCTCATGAATGAAATATATTTGAATCTGTCCAGGCACAATCAGCTAGGCGTGGAACTGCACCTTGCCATATTTCTTAGAGGTGGGAGGAAGTACTTCACAGAGCTTTCTTTTGCATTCTCCAAAACACAGAACTTGGTCTACAAACACACAGGGTTGGGAAAGCATTTATGTGATGCCAAAACCTACTGTAAATTCTTATTCAACAACTTGGACACTGCTTACAGAGTTGAAATATCCTTCACCCTAACATCACAATTCTATAAGCAGCTTTCTATTAAGCTAGTGTTGTTGACTTAACCCATTCTTGCTTCTTCTGCAGCATATGCTGAAGCCCACTGTGGACTGTCACTGTGATAAACTGGACTGAAGACTACGTACATCTGGAAAAAATTCACCCCAAACATTACAGGGAACACTGTGTGTGGGGGTGTTTTCAACAGGATCTACTGAAAACGCTTACACAGATGTTTGTAAGGAACAAAGTGACAGGGACTGCTATGGCCCAAGACTTCTGACAAATTAAACAGACTGGCAGTGAATATTGGCCTGTAATATGTGTATAAACTAGTCTCCTGTCAAAGTCCATTTTTCTAAGGCAAGAGTAGGTGCTTTAGTTGGGATAAAAAACAGTTTATACATTTCAAATAGCATTTATACATCCCTAGAGAAAAAATGATTGTCACCCCTGGAAGTGTCAAGGTGTCTGGCTGAGCAGCATGGCTATGTGTTCCTGCTGTCCCCAGCCCTGGCAGTGCTGGGACTGCACATGCCAAGGCCCCTCGGCTTCACAGCATAACCCAGAAGCATATTTATTCTTCTGTAGGCTTCAAAAACAGGAAGTGACATTTCAAGTAACTGCAGATTTACTGTGAGCCCGTGACTGGTCCCTCTGCATTGTCCTCACTTTCCTGTTTGAGCTTGGAGGAAGTGGCCAGAGGGATGGGGGAAGGGAGACTTCCCTGCGATGCTTCTCCAACTGCAGCCTACATTACTTAGGGGAAGAGTGATGAAAACATATACAAACCCTTGCCAAAGGCTCTCAAGAAATATTTGACATCTCACCTATAACAACAAGCAGGAGTTAAAGGTTAAATCACACACAACCCAAGCGTTTGGGAAAAGGATATGTTTATGTCATCAATTTCTGTCAGGTTGTAAAGGAACAGTGTACAACAGTGGAATGGGCTCTGAGCTATCAGGAAAATACACTGTGTCTTAGTGCAACTATCTGTGAATATAAAAAGCACAGTTGGCTCTATATATTTTCATATTCAATCGCCCTTTTAAACTCTGTTGCCATACAGATGGCTAAATGGGGAGTGCACAGGGCAGATACCACTGGCTACTTTCTTTACCTGTGTGTGTGTGTAGATATGGATTATTATGCAAATACTCTGATTTCCCATATAGTATCACTTTTTGTGGGGAAACTGTTGCTAATGAATTAGACAGTCAGCGCTGACCATTGCTCTCATGTAATTTATGGAACTAAAGAATCCAAAGAAGCAATGTGTTTTCTAAGAAAATATGTTAGTATTCTGCAAACTGAATGAAGGAAATGCTGTCTGTTTTTAAGTGTCAAAACACTACAAAGGCTACTTCAACCTATATAATGATAATACTTTGGTGGTTGTACTTCAGGAAAAGTGATTCTGCTGGCCATTTTTACTTTGGTCCGCTAAAAAAGCATCTAAACTTAGGAGATTCTGCTCCATGAACTCAAATAAGATTATTTGTAATTTATTTTCTAATCATACACAGTGGGAATTTACTGGGCAAAGACTGATCTTCAAGAGAGAAAACCAGTCTTATTCTGAGATAATGGATACAACTTGTATATTGTTACAGCTTCTCTTGGTATGTATTACCAAGACATTAGCTAGCAGGCATCTATCTCACCTAGCCTTAGCAGTTTAGAAGAGGTACTCAGAACTAGTTGTTACCTCTACCAGTAATGTAGAGGCACATGAACTGTTAGAAGAAATTCACTTTATATGCCTTTTTAGATGAACAGATGACTCCTTATAAAGGGAAGCTATATAGATGGTTTACACAAAATTTAAGTTCAGATGGCTAATGTTAACTAATAGAATCTTGCTGTATGTACTGAATTTCTTATACTTTACAAAAATAAAATTAAAAGTAACTTTGGGACAATAATTGAAGGCCAGTATTAATTTTCTTTGGATGTGTCCCATTAAGAAAAAATGCATCAGTGCATGATTATTTATAGGACTCAGTGTTATATGCCAACAAGTTGTAACATGAATATAAACACTGTGCTGGCAAGGAAAGAGTGACTTTTGGAAATTTTTTCTCAGAATAGGCAAAGCTGCCAATAGCACCTACAGAAAACAAAATAAAATAAAACAACATATCAAATAAGCATTGCAGCATGGACTTTCTTATCCATGTTCTGTCAGGCTAGAAGTTATCAACATTTATTTAGTTGCGTCTATTAGACAATATGCCTTGAGATACAGACATTGTGCTGGTAGTCCTCATTTACAAAATGAAACAGTCTGGAAATTAATTTAGGATGCTTGATTATTTTATTTTTAGATAAATCCTTTCTCATTGGTGGGGTTCACTGTTCAAAATATTTTGCCTTAATAATTTTATCTTTCCTGCACTTAAGCAATCGTGGTTTGAATCTCAAACGTCGGAGACAAAGACAGAGGTACCACTGAGCTTAAAGTCTAGATCCAGATGCTGAAAAGAAGGAATGGAGATGATTGATCTGAGGTCTATACACTGTTCTTTCCTTACATTAATATCTATTCCCCCTTATGCCCATTGAGACAGATCCACAGTTATGTGTTTGAGTGCACAGGTGTCTCTGTCGCCATGGTGTCAATTGTCACCATGACCTGGTGACAAAGGAGCCTTCCAACAGAGCTGGGGAATCTGAGTTTTTCAGGCTACCATTTCCATTTTCCTCTCTCATACCTCTCCCAAAATTCCTCCTTACCAATTCAGTCATTTAATTTTTCTGTTCCTTCAACGGGAGAGACTGGGGTAAGCCCTCCACCTCATACTGTACTGTTTAAAATTTAGGATGCTCCCCTGACAAGTAAGAAAACAAAACCTTCATCTAAACTGAACAGAGGAGATGTGTACCTGTTATTCTACACCCTGGGTGCTGTTTTAACCACTGGACTTACATGGTGTGGAAGAGGAGGAGGAAAATCAGCTGATGATCAGCGGGCAGAAGTTTCTGAAAGAAAACGCTTTAAGCAATTATGCAAAAATCAAAACTGAAACCAGCAAATCAATGTATCTGTAATCGGAAGAGACACATTAGTTATGTAGGCAAGATCTCCATCTTTTTCACTATATTCTTTTGGTTAAAATCACAAACTGACCCTTCACCATCCTTAATTCCAGGTATTAACATTGCAGTTGTGGTTTTTTCCTTTCATCTCTGTATTAATCCCTTATGGCCACTCAAAGGAAATGTCAGCAGGGTGAAGGAGCATGACAAAGGGCACTGCTCTCAGCAGACCTGAGTCTGTAGAGACAGACACAGTGGCTGAGACATGTTGGCTGTGTTCAAACTACTCCTTCATAGACCATCCCACTTCACTAGTTACTCTGAGTTTCCTTCTTTGCTCTGAGAGTGTTTGATCAACACTTTACAGGCCCAAGAAAGGAACTAGAACCAAATAAACCAGTTTTGCCTTGGGATTAGGAGGAAATGGTGTCAGTTTAAGAGAATAAGCATGAAATGAACTTCAGCTTTCAGACATAGCAATGCTTTGAAATAATCTGTGCTGTGAGACTAGAAAAAAGGCTATGCAGGGAAGAGAGGTCTCCCCAGGCCTTCTCCTTTCCTTTGCAGAGTTCCAAAAGCAGTGATCATGGGCCCGTGATCCAGAAAAATGTGTGGCAATGATCTCCACAGAAATGTGCTTCTGCCCACCATCTACAGGTCTGGCTAAACATGATCGGCTAGTATATTTTCAGTGGAAACAGCAATTCTCATTTACCAAAGTTCATATAGAGCATACTGTCGTAATTTTGCTTTGTTATTCAAGTGGAGGAACTATACAGAACTGGTGATACCATCACATTATCTTATAATTTTACAATATATTGTGAAATGAAGCTTCAGTGCCATCTAAAATACGTATTGAGGAAACCATGTAAAATAAATCCCTTATTTTTTCCCAATGAATTAATTTTACAGTCTGCTGTTATTTAAAAAGAGAAATTATTCAAGTTGTCATATGACTGCCATTTGAAACTATTTTCTTAACACGCTCCATTTGCAAAAGTGCAGGTGAATGTCTCTACTTTAAGAATGTTGTCACAGCCAGTTGCACAAATGTTACTCCTTACAGTAATATCTTTCATCTAAAATTTGAAAACAAGGATTACAAAAATCATTACTTTATTATTAATAATTTGTTTTCCCCAGGAACAATCTAACATACATAATGTTGGGGTTTTTTTCTTAGCCTTTTGGCCTAACCATGCAGACACACCTTGTCATTGTGGTATAATTTTAGAATGTCTTACAAGCTCAATTCAGTATCTCAGCTTTGATGGGATACAGACACTAACTGCTCTGTCCCTTGAACTGTGACCTTAAATGACCAGGCTTTTTCCTTCCCTGTGGGAATCATGTGAATGCACTCTCAGCGGATAATTTTTCCTGGATTCTTTTATGGTATTTCCTACACAGGAACACCATCCTGTTATCTCACTTTAAAAGATTACTAATGAGACTTTTCATGTTTTTTTTTTACAAATGTATGTGTCTTCTTCCCTTTCATTGTTTATCTAAAACCACACGCTTTAGAAGCAAGAAAGAATCACAGATGTATTTTTTTTTTTCACACCGGACAGAAAATAAGCAGTGGTAAATAAGTTAATGCAGCTGTTAATCAAGAAACTTCACTATAATATATAAAGCAAAATATACAGAAAATAAGGCATTTTCCACCAAAACAGAGAAAAGTCACAGTTTAAAGTCATCATGGAAAATGTTCCACAGCCCCAGACTGTGAATTCCAACAAGAAACAATTTTTAGGACAAATCTGTGTTCTTTTATTTGTGTAGTCACTCACAAAGACTAACATGCCTTCATAGGCTCATACCTTTATGTTTCTGTAGTTACATTTTCTTAAGAAAACAATCCGAGCAGGCTTTCAAGGGCTCATGAGCTATGAAGTTCTCAAAAACAAAAGCATGATAAACTGAATACTGCTCTCAGTTCCTTTGATTTGTAACTGAAGTTACCCTGAATTTATGCCACTGTGTAAGTCAGAAGAATCTGACTCAACATCACTCACAGTTGCTGTGCTACAGGAAGCAGGCTACCTTACTGTTGAAAAAAATTTAGTGGGAATGTCAATTCAGGTTTTGTCTGAAAAAAAAAAACATGGATTTTTTTGTATGCAGAGACATGGTCCATTCATCATACATGTAGTGTACTTCTAAAAGACATTGCATGTGTTTATAAATAAGTGCATTTTCCCTGTGTTGAAAAAAAGTCATTTGTATGAGTCAAATACTTCTGAACAACAAAAGCTTCCAAAAAATCAAAATTCTGGTTTAAGCTAATTTGTAGTTCTGAGAATACATATTCACTACTCTTCCATTGCTTGCAGAAGTGATTATTGAATGAGTAGCTGCTGACATACATAAGCAAATTCAAACCATTCATTCCTGACTTAGCTTTCACATCCCAAGAGTGGGAAAATCATGAAAGAAAGTGTTTCTTACAAGATTTTCCTTTGTGACATGCACAAAAGCTGCTTTCTCCTATGTTTTCCCCCTGTGGATTATGTTTCCAGGCATCTGACTGCAAATCCAAGATCCTAGAGTTCTTTCACAAATCCTAAACTGGGTGACTTCATATTCTTCGTGCATGCCTTTGCAATTCTTTTGCTATAGTCACTCTCTAATTCAACTCCAGGGAAAATTAAAATGTTTTTGAGGATGGTAGTGAATTTACCTCACCAAATCTCAGTGAAGTAATGATACAGGTGGGGTGAGATGGTTTTGCCAGTACTGGAAACTAATAGGACTCACTTGGTAACATAACATTTTGTTTAAGCAAATGTGCTTTTTTCACCTACTAATGAGCTGTCCTGAATGATCAGAAGATAAGCACTAGTAACTACTTCTCCTTTAAGTCAGGTAATACAGGAGTTTTAGGAGTGAATGTTCTAAATAGGATATAAATCCAATATGCTATCAGGGTATAAAATTTATTTGTTGTACACCAACTGTTCACTAAAATTCTCTTCCATTTCTCAAGATGTGTAACAAGAAACTTTTTAAAAGATAGGATTGGTGAAATTTCCTGTGTATTCAAAAGTAGGACAAAAGGCAAAAAATATTCTCAATTTTTTTTATCAAAGTATGCCTTTTTTTTCTAAACCACAGGAACACTGGCTGCCAGAAGGATCTTCCGCTGATACTTACATGGAGTATGAAGAATTTGCCGCTTGACTACCCCCAGACAAAAATCCATAGATGATTTTATTTTCCAACAGAAAATTAGAAAGCAATAAAAGGTTAAAAAATCTTGTTTTCACAACCCTGGAGTTCAAGTCATTTTTCCATGTACTATAAACCTGGACAGATTGCATCTTTCATGATGTAACATGCTCTTATACACAAGTGTCTGGTTTTACTGGAAAGTTTTCTCCTCTACCTCTTTTACAACATCTTTTGAACAAGGAAAATAAATTGAGCTTCCTCCATCTTTCACCATAATTCCTTGAATCACTATTGCAGGGCTATCTGAAAAATTTCCAAGTTGTTAGCTTCCTTATTAAAAGAAAATGTTGATACTAAATCTGGTAAGATTATTCCAATAAGAGGCTCTGTAATTTATGAAATTACTTCCCTACTCCCATTTTAAGGTTTCCTGCTAATGCATCTGAGAATTGCATTTAGCTTCTTGCACAGGTAGCGTATGTTCGAACATGCTTTTTAGTATTGATGCTGTCCAGGATACAATCTTTTACCCTAACAGAGTGCCTTGTAGCCTCTGTTTCTAGGTATGTGGCACAGCTGTGTTAAAGTGACAGTGATGAAAAGAATATATCTTAAGTCACCCAGGCCAGCTGATATAACCGATCAGTTCACATCTCATTTAGCTCTCCAACAAAGTATACTGATAAATGCAGATATTTCTAGGAGTTTCTATATTTTTGTCAAATTTTGATTTGCACTGGTCCCATTAGAAACACTCATTTCTCCCTCAAAGATACTTTTTCTGATATATCATCTACCCAGGCCTTCCATAAATGGCAACATTTTGCATGCATTTTGTTATAACACTGTAATACTTTTCAGATGGAACAGTGTTTCATGATCTTGCCTGTGGCTGATGCTAGCTTGCCATTTATCAAGTTTATAAAAATGTATTTTACGGAGTGCTTAAAATCCTGTCAATCCTTTTTGGAATAAAAACTATGGAATTTTCACTGACAGATCAATTAATTCCTGATTCAACTTCACTCCAAGCTCAATACAAAAACACTGATGTATAATTTTTTCTGTTGGTGGCCATCATGACTTAACATGCTCAGTAGTTTTACCATATTTATAACTATTGTCTAGAACTTTTTGTCTGGTGAATTCAAGTAATCCATCTTTTAATCTTTAATTACCATGGAGTTTCAGTGATTTTTTTTTAACTTCCCCTTTCCTTTATCTGTGTTTTTATCCAATATTATTCTTTCTGATGGCCCAGTGTTTTCCATACCCACATACATACTCAGCTGTTACAAATATCTTCATTCCTCTTGATGTTGTTTTTTATAATTACAGCCACCTTCAGTAATGATTGTCAGTTTGGAGCCTCTGGGAAAGCCTTCTTTACCAATTTCCAATTACCTTTCACATTTTTTCTAGTATCCCAAAGAGGGATTGGAGGATTCCTGATCAATGTTTTTTTCTGGTTGTTAAACCAAACTTTATCAATACCAGGATTTCTACTGATCAGATTTTGTGCAGGAGATATTTTCTTCTTTCTTCATTGTTTATGAACTGCAGAAAAAGTCAAAGAGTGCTTTCCTATAAATACTTAGTCACTGACCACAGCTACAGGAGTGATATTTGACAAGGTATTATTATTATAGGCCTTACAGATGCATAGTATCTTCTCAATAACTCAAAATTAAATTAGTCTCTGGATGACAAGTTAAGAAGGAGTTTCCACCTATATCAGGATGGTAGAAAACAACATTTTTCTGAGACCTTTAACATATGGAGTAAGTGCACTAGACATTCTGGTGAGGTATGCTCATCTAATTCAAGAACTTGGTTGTTGTGAGACTGGAAAGACCATGCAGCAGTAGAGATAATTCCCTCCAGTTCTTTGATATATCTTTCCATTCAATTTTTGTCTTCAGTTTTGAGAGACAAGATCTTTTAAAACATCCAGTATGTATATTAATCAGAACTGTATCCTATTTCCACAGGGGGGAAACATCATCAGCATAATTACATCTACTTGATCTATTTGTACTTCTGCAGCACCCAAACTTCCTAAACTGACATTCCGTAGAAGGACACATCCTTTTCTTACTGAATGTTTTAGCAAGCAGGGAGACTGCTATTTCTATTTCCTTAGACTATTCAATAGCCTATTACACTGTCTTAACATTATCCCATTTTGAGATTTATAATTTAACACATGAATTAGTATACAATCAAGGTCCTGTCTTTCTGAATCGTTTGTAACTCTAAACCATATAATATCCCTACTGTCCTTCTTAAATAGTCTGTAACCAATGAGTTTAATACCCAGTCATGTGAGTCATACCACTGCAGTTGAGTAATACCAACTAGCTCAGATTTCTTTTCCTAAATTTGTATTTCCAATTTCCCTGACTCTCAGAATGGTTATAGGAACAAAGATTGTTTTTCTCATCCCAGTTCTGAATGTTTCAGTCCTTTTAAATTTGTTTATATGTACTTGCAAGTCCTTCCGCATAGACTAGATGTTACCTAAGATATACTTTCCTTTTTATAGAGTGAAAGTAGTCCAAAAGCCATCCATTGTACCTTTCTAGAAAAAGTGTCCCTGATATCTATGTTTTCCTGAAGCAGTGTCCCCAATCTAAAGATTGTTTTCCTCATTTATATTACAGGCAGAAATGACTCTGTTGCATTGGTAACTCCAGTAGAGCTTTAAACATATGTAGGGAAGCTGCCTATGCCTAACCTCTGAGTATGTATATTTTAATTTATTGTAGGTAGTATACCTCTGTTGTAAAGAAGCAGCTTCCTTCCTGGAAGGATAAATAGGTAAGTGATAAATAGAACTGCCAATTTATGCCTGTAATAGATGAAGCGGGGACCTCTTCTGAAACCAAAATGTTGTAGTAGCAAGGCGACAAACATGTCTTCAGATAGCTGGACTGATGAGTTGGGATTAATAATAGTATTTTCCCATCTGATTTTCAGAGTAATGCAGCCTGCTCAAATATGTTTCATGTGTCTTGGCTCTTAAACTCACATTTTCAAGTGTTATTCCAAATGAGAACTCAGAAATTGTTATTTTTGAATAAATCAGAGTGGGAGAAGCTGACTTTGTCATAGGGAGCTTGTGGAAGACATCAATTTCTGCATTTTCTTTGAAAGACCAGCAGACGAAGATTCTTAAAAGTAATAACCTTTATACTTTTGCTGTAATTGGAAAGTCTAGCTATGCTTTACAGTTCTTACTGTTCTAATAAAAAGGCTGTGCTTTTACAGAGTCATATCATTCCTTCATTGAGTGAAGAGCATCATGTATGGGGTATAATATGTGCTGAGGAGGTTTAACACTTTGGAAAGAGGACTTTATCTCTTACTACTTGTAAGTGCAGTCAGTGAAAGCTCTTGGGCTCCTTGGTTCACTCTACAGGCTTATTCAATAGGGTCTGGTGTTGAATTCTGAACTCTTTCTAGATGTCTGATGAATACAGATATAAGCAATGCTGCAACAGAACTTAAATTTCTCATGCAAACCTACTCATGAAGGAAATAATTTTTTTTTTATTTGATGCATGGAAATCATGTATAGGTTAAAAAATAAGATGCATGCAAAAATGAAACTGACAATTGAAGCTGTTGATGAACAGAGGAAAGAGGTATTCCTGTGGTAATACTGCAGAGACTCTTTGTTGGCTCAGGGAGCAGAATGTGTGTGTGTGTGTGTCAGGGATGATGATGATGATGACATGAGTTTTGACTTTTGTGAATGCCATGCAGGATTTCTCCAAGCACTGCAACTGAAGCAGCCAGCAACAGCAAAACAGAAGTGTCTTTCTGGTCAGCAGCACAAGCCACATGAGTGGTGTCTTGCTCGCTACTCTTGCATAAATGGAAAGAGGAAGGAACTGGACGTGAAACATTCATTCTGTAGCAAAAATGAAGAACATCTTCTGCACATAACAGCATTTAGGGAAGATATTCATGCAATACCAGTACAAGAGTACAATACTATTCTCTGTGTACACATTGCTGTATGGAAAGATCTGTTATTTTCAGGAGGAAGCTCTTTGGGGCATGTATTAGCTGTGAGGGCAAGAAATTAAGTACTAATGGATCACATACACAGGATGTTAGAGCAAACCCATGATCAGAGCTACTGCTGAGGATCAAGACATCATTTCGTTTTGTGCCAGGTGGACCCCAGACATCTGCATAGTTACCAGGAGAGCCAAAGCATTCATAGATGTGCTTCACATTTCTTTCTGTCAACAATAAAGTCTTTTACTTGAAGAAAGAGTTCATGGGAGCCCCTAATAAGAGAGTTTAACAGTGTTTCCTTGGTCTTGGAGGTTATTCTTGAGCAGAGATGCACTGAAGGTCATCCCTTCATTGTTCTATGCATACATGATGTGGCTTTAAAAGTAGGCTTTTCTGCTTTGTTTCCTAAAGTAATGGTATCCTTGTGATACAGACGTGATTCCTGTTATTTAACAAGGCCTCTGTTGCAGATGGAATGTATTATTTTTAGGAGGAAACTGATTTTGCATTTACCCTTTAATTTAACTAATAACTACAGTAGTCCAGAGCTTAATTAAACTGCAATAACTTCATGAATCCAACTGCACTGAGTTGTCCTTCCTGTCAATGTTATCATGAGCTTGCATGAAACTTCTCTTCCTTGATTTCATGCTTCATAAAGAAATAAACTAACTTAAAACAAATAGAATTATTCAATCAAGGATCAGGTTCTGGGTGCATTACTCTTGCTGAGTAACATCTTTATAATATAAATTTTGTTTCTAATATTGAAGAAATACAAGTTAGAAAATTGGTCTAAAAGCACTAGCACCTTACTTGAAACATAAATACAGAATTTGTATTAACTTGTGTCCTCTGCTTCTTGCTCTATTCCTGAGAAGAGTCAAACTCCACCTTCTCTACACTTTCCCATTAGGGAGCTGTAGCCAGCATGAAGCATGAGACTGAGCTTTCTCAAGACTAGATGAACGTATCTCCCTCAGTCTCTTTGTATGTTATGTGTTCTAGGCCCCAACCATTCTGACAGCTGTTTGCTGGGCTTGCTCCAAGATGTCAATGTCTGTCTTGCACTGCCTCCAGTTTTGGGCTCCCCAGTACTGCAGGCATGGCCTGAATGAAGAGAATAGTCACTTTCTCAGCCAACTGTATGCTTGCTCATGCAGCCCAGTATGTAGTTAGATTTCTTTGCTGCAAGGGCACACCACTGACTCATGTTCAGCTTTATGTCCACCACAACTCCCAGGTTCTGTTCTGAGAAGCTCTTTTCTGACCAGTCAGGCTTCATCCTGTACCACTGTGTGGGCTATTGTATCCTAGATGCAGGACTTCGTATTTCATTTTATTGAACTTCAAGAGGTTTCTGTCAGCCTCTCTCTCCTATTTGTCAAGGTCCCTCTGAATAGCAACACTTTCCTTCAGTGTCTAAAGTGTCCAATACCCTGTAGTAATAATTTAGTGTGGACACTTCTGAGAGTGCATTGTATCCCATTGTGTAGCTCATTAAGAAAAATGCTAAACAGTGCCTGTCCCTGAGGAACGCGACTCATAACTGGCCACTAGTTTGTACTGCTGATCACTTTTGGGCCCAAGCAATGCAGACAGTTGCTAACTCCCCTTACTGTCCACCTGTCCAAACCATATCTCAACAGTTTGTGTGCCATTATACAAAGATATACAAAGTCCCTAGTGCTCTATTTCTGTACACATATTATATGTATAGGTCTTTTGAGAATTTTTCCAACTTGATCATTTGCTTTATGCATGACTGTAATAAAACATGAGATTATGTTCACTTTCTAGCTTTATCAGATTAGTGGGATAAACTTGAGTTAATGGTTTATTTCCAAATTTTCAGTCAATGTCTTTGATCACTACCTCAGCTGATGGCTGTTCACTTAATGTGTAATAAGGGCTGAGGTATAATTCTTCAGTGATGAACTGAAGTGTGCTCTCTGTGAGTTAGTCCAAATACAAAAGTCAGTATTTGATTTTAATAGATGCTAGTTCTGTCCTGAAAAGTGACAGCATCACTGAGGATTTGGTCAGACTGTGCTCTAAATCCCCAGTCTTTTGTTAGGATTGCAAAAACATCCTCAGTGTTGTATTTGTGGCTGACTTGAAAGAACCTTCAACTTTAAGGAACAGTGGATTTGCTTTAATTTTAAAGGAGTCTAGGCTTGAAAACAGTTGTGAGTTTCTTTGTTACCTGACCTCATTCTGTTAAATCTGGTGCTTAAACAGCAAAGGAGCTGCAAAATATGTGCAAGTTAGTGTTGGGCTACAGTGTCCTGTGTGGATACAGGAGTTACTTGAGGTGTCTACCTAGAGGTCCATAATACACTTACCTGGACAGAGCCAGCTGCACAATGTGGCATCTCCTGAGAGTTTCAAATAAGTAATCTGGCTATAAAATCTACGTATTTGACTATTCCACTAGAAATCAGTGCTGAAATTACAAGAGTAGCTTTCTTTGTTCTACTGTTTTGTTTTTGGTCGAGTGTGTCTTGCTGACCTTACCTACTTGCAGCTGATCTTTAAGACAAGGACCTGTTGGTACACACACATTACCCTCCTCTCTATAAGCTCCACCTGTCTCTTCTGCACATTTAGTAAACACATCAAACCACTACATCAGGGAATATCCAGTTTCTCAACAGGAAGCACTCGTCACCAAATGGGACATTTAAGCTCTGTCTCCATTTTGCTAACAAAGGGGTAAGTCTAAACTGTCTGGCTGCTTGTTCTCAGGCTGACTTCAGGCAGCACTCGTGCTTTGCAGTGGAGAGATGTTGACCACAGACATGATTACGGAGAGTAGCCCTTGAGACTATAAACCCTGTAAGAAGCAATAGCTGCATAATCCTGTAGTTTTAGCAGACAAATTTCCCTGCATGGTGTAGCTGTTATCTCTATGTCCACACTAATCTCTGTACTTCCTTCTGTGATGGCTTCAAACCAGCAAACACTACAGTGACCAGCACTGCACTTTTTTTTCCTCCAGCCCTATCTGAAGCAGCAGGTGGGGGAGGTCATGCTTGCTACACCTATCAGTCAGTCCTTCACAGCCCAAGCAGGAGTGTTTGAAGGCCAGAGTTTCTCTGTGACTCTCTTTCTCAGTTGCTTGCTGGGGGAAGCTGAGTTATTCTGTCTACTTACTGCCTTACTTTTGCAACTTTCAAACTGTCTGGGAGAGTGGTGTAGGGGGTGATATCTGAAGGGTTTTGAGAATTCTGGTACATCTCTCTGTGTATACCTTTAAGCAATTACAGTAGTTGCTATGAATTTTAAAAGTACTTCTCTCACAGTTCCTAAATATTCTTACAATTCTGGCCCACTGTGGCACCTGTGGAATTATTAATTTACAGATTCCATGTGCTGCAGATAGGGATTTTTATTTTTTTTTTTTTGTAAAAATGTAAATGTTCTACTAAGCTTGCTGCTTTCCCAGGTGTTTCAATTCAAGAGTATGATTTATTGAGACCCTGATTTTTTAGAATGGAAAAGTTTGTGGTTGGTGTTGTTGATGTCTGAGAAACAACCAGATTATGCTAAACTGAAGATAGGATGTTACTAATTTAAGGAGTTTAATTTCTTTCAAATAATTAGGTAATTATCTTGTTTCAGTTTCATTTTTATATTAGTTCATTTGCAGCAAAAGGAAAGTAAAAAAAGTGGGTTGGAAGATGAGAAAACAAGATCTAGAAAAGTTTTGGTTGTTTTCTTTAGTTGGATGAATAAATCAGTATATAGTGCTGCATATAATGTGCAGAGAGGCATTAACATTTTATTAATATGTTGCTATTGTTACTAAATGTTTGCAGCCCATATAAAGTCCTTCAAAGGGTCTGTAAGAAAACTAAAGATGGCAAAATTTAGCTATGCACAAAGTTAATAGACTGCTTTTACTCGCTGTCTGCTGTGTACCCATGTGTTGTATCTCCTGACTCCGCTCTGGGTCCTGTTTTGAGAGAGACCCTGACCAACACTTTTCTTCTATATACCATCATACTTTGTAGAAACTAATATTGCTCTCATAAGGTGAAAAGGATGTCCAAGTGGTAACTAGCCACTTGTCTAATGAAGAAAGCAGGTAATCCTACTGTCTTCTTTGTGATGACCACCCCATATAATGATACTTGGTTTGCCTACCAGTGAGTATTAATCACCAACAACAGCCTCCCTAGAAAATGTGAAGTGGTAAGGCAATGTATAGCAGTGTTTTCTTAGCAGGTAGTGACCTGTGGTGCTTTTTGTACTGGAGCTAGCATATTTTCATACTGAAAGTATACTCAAGCTGGTATACAAATAAGTGTTTCCTCTCTGGAATGAGTGATTTTTCTGGTGGGCTATGTAACCCAGATGCTGGAGTCCCAGTTGTGCTATACAGAGGGCATGCCTGAGGAAAGGCAGTGTGGTGGCATGAACTGTCAAATGTGTTTGATCCACTCTTTCTCCATGTCTGTAAAGCTGTAGGAAGTTTGGAAGCTTTGCTTCAGTGGATTCAATGGGAATGGACAGGGCAGTGACACAGTTTAAGCTGTGTATAACAGTAGTCAATGTGAACAAATTTGTTGATGTAGTGAGGTTCAGGTCTGCAACTATGAACATTTTAATGCTTACTGTGAAATAAGTCAGCAATTTCGGTTTCTATGTGGACTATGTCACATACTATTTCATAGTTTCCTAGAAGAAATAAGGAACAACTGTGACCAAGCGTCTGTCTATTCTGGACAAAGTGACCTAAAAGAACTTACTCTTTCATATGCCCTCCATAAATTTACTTCAGAGTCGAAGAAATTGCTTTTGAAGCTGTTTGTAGCAAACTATAGAAAGCTTTCCTTGCAGAAACAGAGAAACAGAACCTACAGAGTGAGGGGGAAAAAAAAAAATTCTGGTATCCTGGATGACAGAGTCAAAGGGCTGACAATAAAGACATTTTGTTGCTCTTCACAGAATTACATTAAAATAAATAAATACAAGGATGTGTGTTCAAAAAGTACCTGGCAGAGCCTCTGAAACACATGTCCCCACCTGGTTATGCTGTAAAGGTTACTAGGAGGTTTGCAGATTAAAAAAAAATAGCTGTACTGAGGAGATTCTGGGGAATGTCAGAGGTTAGACACAGGTCTTGGGCTTGGCACAGCAGCCTGTGAAGTTTCATTTCTAAGAGGTGTCTGTTTAATACTCTGAGGTGGATTGTGGTTCAGGACCTGAATTTGAAAGATTCAGTACTTGGATCATTTAGAGAAATGGATGCAAGGATTTGGAGGGGATACAACGAGTATGAGCAAGTCTCCGTCCATTCAGTTCTGTGTAGGTAACTTACACCAGCAACATTTGCAATATAAATATTTTTGGATTAGGGGAGACTGTTGTAAATCTAGAATTAAAACTCTCTAGTGCTGTATGTTTGGTTCATCTGTCTCAAAACAAACGTACTTAGCAACTCTTTACTGCAGTAAAGTTACCGCGGCTGCTACAGATAGCCAAGAAGTGTTCCAGTCCGGGCATTAACTTCTGGGTTATCTGTGAGTACCCCCTACGGGTATCACTAGGTAACTGCAGAAAGAGCAACAGCGAACAGCACACATGAAAATTACAAATGGTAACATCATTGTGGCTGTGTCAGAACTGATTGTATATACCATATCCCATAGATTCAAATGCTGCTCCCCAGCAAAGGGCAGGGAGCCACATTTTGATCTTTTACACCCTCAGGGCGGGATGTCGAGCCCCAGTTGCTGTGGGTATGCTACTGCAGAGAGCTCCCACTGCTCTGCTAAAAATCAGGTAAACTCTGGGCCTGATATTTCTTTAGCAGAAGCTTTTGTGTCAGAATATCTCAAGCTCGGGAAAAAAAAAAAACCTAACCCTAAGGAAAATAAAGGAAAACAGTTTATAATTTCATAATGCATTGACTGTCATTCATCAGCTGCTTGATGTCTTCAGCAGCATGTTAAAACAAATCTTTTGGATGGTAGTGGGAATGATTTTTTTCCCTCCTCTCTTCCTTGAAACTGTATCGGTACTTAACATTTTGGTATGGAAACCATCCTTTTCTCAGGATGCCACTAATTTAGTGCTGTAACATGACTGCTGTCAGAAATCCCATGGAATTTCCAAAATATTCTTGTGCTGTGAACTTTCCTGTGCTGGATGGATACAAATAGCACAGTTATAGATTCAAACTCTCCTATCCTTTGACCTATAGACTGCAGTTACTGTTTGTATAACTATTGTTATTCCGCTAGATGGTACCACAATCATTGCAGATACTGGGATCTGCATTTTTGTTCTACAGTTTGAGGATAGCTCATTCAGTTGATAATTTTAATATTTTCCACTTAATCCTACAGAGTAAGAGCTGCTGGGAAAGAACTAAGGAAGGTGTAGACCCAAATCCAATGGAGACTGGCAAATGTATATATTAATAAAACCATTCTTCTACAGGTTTTGTCCTTTTATTCTTACTGCTTAGTTTCATTCACGTCAGTAGAATTTTTCAGATGGCAAAATCTTAGGCTGAGTAAAGTCAATCAAAAAGCTGTGTAACTTCTGCAAATTTAGCATCTCCGGCACATACTGAAATAATCAAAACAGTAAAGATCCAGCCTTTGCTAGTTAAAAGTGCACGTGCTTTCTCTTCAGCACATGCTTGTTCTTCAAATAGAAAGGTACAGGTTTTTTCACCAATCCTTTTTGTAAGGGATGCTAGTGTACCTTGCATATTGACTCTTATTTATCATACTATATTAACTGGTTCTGAGTTATTATTTTCATCTTACAAAGAATAAAACGATAAAGATGCTTTAGGGGTTTTTTGAATCCACAAAAGGAGAAATAAAGTGTATTCTCCCTCTCCTCCAAGTTTTTAAAAATACTTTGTTCTGATTGGGGAATCATGACAAAGTAGAAGCTTACAGCCACTTGAAAAGGTGAGACTATCAAGAGGAAGCAAGGCTTACATTTTGACTTGCTCTAATTGTAGAGTGATGGGTCAGTAAGAAGTATGAGAAAGCTTTAATGTGCATACCAATGCTAACAGTATTTGTTGCAGAAGTATATTTGCCTTCTGTATTTTTTTTGTGGTTAGTTATAACAGGCATTGTCTTGGGAAAGGTTTTAGATATCTCTGAATTTCTTATTTCCAAACAAATTCTAAACTTTACTTTTGCCTTACTGGGAACTGAAGTTTTAATAAGAGTGGTGTAAAATTAAGATTGTTCTGTGCATAAGGTATAACAAATGGCAATAGAATAGATAGGTATAAATGCAGATTTATTTAAAATAAAATGCAAATTATGTTTTAAATAAATGTTTACATGATTTAAAAGTTGCTCATATGACTTTTCCTGGTCCTGTTTAAAAAATAATAATAAAAAAAGGAAAGAAGTCCAAGTAACAAATTTAAAAAACTAATAAAAGCATTCCCATTGCCCATCAGTTCATTTAAACATTAGAAATTTGAGTTCAAAAGTACTTTTTGTTTTTTTCAGTGAAATTATGAAAAAGTCTTAAATTGATCATTAGTTTTTACTTTTTTCCTCGGTTTGGACAATCTGATCATTCTTCTCTCTGTGTGGATTTCATAGATGTGGATCTTTCAAAATAACATTTATTTTTAAGTGTAAAGTAATGGGTGTTTCATCACCAATACTGTACACTGCATTTTGTGGTTTGTGCCAACTGCTGAGCAAAGTAGTAGTTCTTGATTCCATCTGGACAAAGTAAGTTTTATATTTTGGAGATTTTTGTATGTAAATGCTAAGTCTTCTGCCCTAAGAATTCAAAAATGCAATGGAGTTTATCATTAAGATTTCTCCATTGTCTCGACTGAAGACAGTACCTTTTCCACATGGAGAACTTTTATGAACAGCATACTGTTCTGGCACCAGCCCTAAGACTGTCTGTATTCTCTGGCTTTATGTGGAGTGTTGAAAAATCTATATTTACCATAATAAGCTGCAGGGGGAGGGGGGGGG